>NC_079319.1:26929216-27237382 GCF_029931775.1 Euleptes europaea | reverse complement strand
ACAGATATGATGTAAAGCAAGGAAAGTGTATGGTCGGAGGGCATCAAGACCTGATGATATATTGGCTGAACTAGTCATGACAGCAATCTGATCTTCAAGTAAGAATAAAGGTACTGGTGATGCTCCTCCCAGGACTGAGAACTAGTACAGAAATTCTTGTGCATTATGTGCTGAAATGTAAGGGCAAAACCAACTACTGTCCCTGGAAAAATGCCACATGAGGCTACAGTAAGGAAAAGGGAAATTGGGTGATATCATCTCCTCCTTCTTGCCTTCTATGTAGACTGTTATGATGAGAGGATCCATGCCTTTATCCATCCAGCCATTCCATAACAGGGCTCATTTCAAATTGTTACCAGGGTGTTTAAACAGATGGGTCCACTTGTGGTTAAAGGCATGGTACGGCACACTTTCAGGAGCTTGATGTGGTTTCCGCACTTCAAAGTAGGAAGCATGGAAAGTTTCTTGATGTCCTTCCCAACTGGTAAAGAGAACATACTACACTAATTCACCTGCAAGGCTACTTCACACTTTCCTGTGAGGTACCTTCCTTGGTGTGTGGTATGTGGTAAACCACTTTGAATCAAAAAGTGGAACACAGGTTTGTGTGATGGAGGGGAGTACATGACTTTTACCCTCTGTTCCCACACTCAGAATTGACTCTACATCAACAGTCCCTCACATTTTAAACAGTTATGGTCCCTCACATTTTAAACAGTCGTGTATGAGGATATACAGTATACACAGGTCACTGCACTTGTAGGGCTGACCCTGAGAAGTTTTGTTACTGTATTTGGACTACAATAGTACTGAGGTTTGCCTGCTCCATCTTGGTTAAAAACACAAATACAAAAAAAGAACCCATCCATACGTTACCATAAAAAAATTTCTTAAAAAGTCACGCACGAAAAAACAACCCCAGTCACACAAAGGCTATTGAACTGATATGTTTCCGAGCCACGATTAAAATATTTCAAAGGCATTCTGTGATACGCCATTACATCAACGTGGGTTACAACCTAGTGTAACACTTAGTGTTTGTATAGAAAAAAACTGATGATCAGCCTAAAATTGATCTTGCCTTCATTACCTACAAATAACAATAGAGCTACGTTTAACCGATATTGTTTTTGGAGAGTGGGGGGGAACCCCACTCCCAAAACCCTCAGTAATTATACTGGCGCTGGCAAGGCTGGTGAACAAACAATCCATTGTTCTTGATTTGCCGAGAGTAGCAATCCCTGGTTAGATTTTGGCGACGGAGGCAGTTTCTGTTCAGATATTGCCGTTCACTGTGCTCTTTTATCCACTGGGAAGAGCGAAAGCTCTTGGCCTGTTCCAGAAAGCTTGAGTGGGTAGGAAATGCTGCAATGTAGCAACGAATGTGTTGGCCCAATTCATTTGGGGCTTCCGTCCTAAAATTCAAAGCACAAACAAGTACTGAGCTTAAGGTGTGACTTTCAATTGGATGGGTACAAATCAGAAGCCTTGCTGGACTAAAACCCCACCTGTCCCCGCCCACTTCCTAAAAGCACTTGGCGGGCGCCAGAAAAGGTGTTGGGGTGCACAATGGCACCCATAGGTTCCATGTTGGGGACTCCTGGCAGAGAAGCAGCTCTTCGGGGCAAAGTTCTGGACAGTGCCAGAGAATCTACCACGACATGCCTGTTTGGGCCTGCACAAGAGCAAAAGTCATCCATGAAAGGTTCGAGAAAGTTCTGAAGGTATTGTAATAGTGAAGTCTGTAAGACTAGGCTTTGATTTCACAATTCTCACTTTGTCATATACCTTACTGGGTGACCTTGGGCCTGTCACTCACTCTCTTTCAGCCTAAACTAACCCACAGGGCAGTTGTAATGGGAAACAGAAGAGTAGGAAGAGCTACAGGGTGCCAGGCTATAGGGTGACTTCCTTTGCACTGAGGTCACCGGGAAGTTGATGGCGTCTGTAATCCCTTGTTTTATTATAGTTCCAGAATACCAGAATCGAATATGGCTCACTCTGTGCTGGATCTAGATGAGCCTCCTTCTCTTTTTCTCATGTTAGTTTTTTCTAGGGTTGCCAGGCCACATCCAGCAATCCCCCAGAGGCTTTTGGTGGCAGTCTGGTGAATTGGTGTGGTGCTGGAGAACTGACATCGCTTCTATCTCGGAAATGATGTCATGACTTTGGGGGGCACTCTAGGATTTGCAAAAACTCCTATGGTTTTACCACTGAGTTTGCAAATCCTAGAGCCCCCCCCACAAGGTTTTTCACAGAAGTAAGGTCACATTGGTGCATGCATTAAAATTGTTGATGCATTTTCTCCTGCCAGTGCTTCAATCACCAGTAGGCAGGAGACGGCCTGCTACTAGCAGGAAGCTGGTAACCGTGGTTTATTCTGAATAAAATTACTTCTTGTTGACTTGGAAAAGGTCACCTGCATTTTCCTGAGTAACTGCATCTTCTGCCAACAGATTCACATGACTGGCTGTCACAGGCTCTCTCTATTTAAGGAGACACAAAAAGCCCCCATAGTGGAGAAACAAGCTCCCTTGAAAACAACTGTAAATACAATTATGCCCTTTTGTGATTGTATCATTTACGTTTGTAGCTTGTCTTATCCTGTATTGGGGTGACTGGAGTTAAACATAGACATTCTAATGAAAATGTGCTTTGTAACAAATTAAAAGGAGGAAGCCATTTTCAGTGATATGTATTTTCTGAAATTGTAACATGAATACAGATTTTGGCATCCCGGCCTTTCTCAGTATGACTGCCGCAGGCCACGAGGAATAACTCTCCCACTTCACTCTAATAATGGTCACCACAGTTATTCATGCAGCATTAGCATGCCAAGTACCCATGGTACTTTGCCTGGAATTGCGTAAGCCCTGTGAATCGGCTAGGCAGTTCTACTGCTGACCCCTTCAGCTTTGTGGGAGTTTGTCCATCCAGGTCAAAGTGCTGGGGTAGGACCAGAACCCAACAGCTGGGGAAATGACAAGCTCCTGGAGCAGAGGGGAGAGCCAGGAGCAACCACAGACTGACACAGAGGGGATTCCTTGGGCTTTCCCTCACTGATAAGCCCTCACTAGATGGAAGAAGGGCAATAAACATTAAGAGACACATGGAAGACAATGGCATGGGATTGGTGTATTAGGATTCGCAGGACGAGGAAAAGTCTGGGATGCAAGCCTGGTATTCCAGTCTGTAGTTACAGTTTCCTTCTCTCACTAGTGGTACAGGTAGTCCATACCTGACCTGCAGGTACCTAGCAAAGTTCCCCCAGTACCTGGGAGTGTGTGTGTACTAGATGTACCAGATCTAATCATTCAGCGGTAGGCCTCATTAGATAAGCACACACAATGCCTCCTTGTACCAAGTCAGACCAATTCAAGGCTAGTATTGTCTTCTCTGATTGGAGAGTCACTACCAGGGTCTCCAGAAAGAGACACAAGGAAGGTCCTTGATATCATCTGCTACCAGATCCTTTTCACTGGAGATGTGAGAGATTGAAATCAAGACCTTCTGCATGCAAAGCAGATGTTCTACCACTGAGCCACGGTCCCTCTCCAGTATTTTCACTCCTCCATATACTTAGTATTTTTCAATGAACCACTTTTGAAGTGCCCATCCCCAACAAACTTGTCCAAATGAAGGATGATTTCACACCCTGCATGTTGTTACCTTTAGCTATCAAGAGGACATACCTAGGACTGCTTGCATCATGAGGTTCCTCTTCTTCTTCCTCCTCTTCCTCCTCATCACCACAACTAGCCTTGTTAAGGCTGTGGAGGGTATTATGGACTGCATATACAGACATGCTGGGATGTTCAATCAGAAGGTTCTCCATTGGGCTGGTTTCCACTTTAATAGCAGTCAAGCCACCAGCAGTGAAACACGGAGGTGGTGTGATAAACCAGCTCTCTTCCATAGGACACGAGTCAAACTGGATAAAACACGACTCACTGGCATCAGACAAACTCTCCAACGAAGTAGGCAGACAAGAGAAGACAGGAGAATGGTCAATAGAGGATGCGTCCGGGATGTCACTTTCTTCTTCTTCTTCTTCTTCAACAACTGTCGAGAAGTTGGTGCAGGTATCTAGTGAGAGCCATGGAGACATGAGTAGTTCAGGTGGAAATAGGTTGGTTGAAGTGGTCAGAGATCAGATGGTTTACAAGAGGGAGAGAGAGGGAGGGAAGGAGATAACTTATCAACATAATGCACAATTGTATATAGCGTGATAGGCATTGTGCAGAATACAGGAAGTGTTCAGCCTCTATTTGAATGGTTGCCCAATTGAAAAGAGTTGGGGTTGGATCTGAAGGCTCTATGCTTCTAGTGGTTGAAGTTTCTCTAGCACAAGAGAGGAAGGCTCCACCATTAGGAGAACGGAACCCCCTTCGTTCCCTTGGAGCTTGTTCCCCTGCTCCTTCAAAATAGCCTGGGTTAGTATCTGCATCAGACAATCCCTGCCCCATAGAGTTTATAATCTACACCAGTTGAACAAGATTGGAGAAGAGGAGAAAGAGCTTCCAAGCGCTTCACATATATTATTTTCTTGTACTCCTTACAAGGATCCTGCAGTGTAAGTCAGTATTATCATTATCTCTATATTAGAGACGAGGGATGGAGATCAAGAATGCAGTGGGTTGCCTAATGCCAGTGTGATGTAGTGGTTAAGAACGGTTTGGAGTGGTGGACTCTAATTTGGAGAACCAGGTTTGATTCCCCACTCCTCCACATGAGCGGCGGACACTAATCTGGTGAACTGGATTTGTATCCCCACTTCTACACATGAAGCCAGCCGGGTGACCTTTGGCTAGTCACACTCTCTCAGCCTCACCTACCTCACAGGGTGTCTGTTGTGGGGAGGGGAAGGTGATTGTAAGCTAGTTTGATTCTCCCTTAAGTGGTAGAGAAAGTCAGCATATAAAAACCAACTCTTCTTCATCTTCTCTAGCAAGTTTGGAACAAAGGCAAGAGCTGAACCAGGGACTTCCCGATGTAAGGCTCGGTCTGCCAGTCGCTACACTATACCAGTTTTCTGAAAGCTAGAAAAAGTCCTTTCACTGTTCCAGCTTAAAACCCAGAACATTCTGTCCTTTATTCCTTCCCTACAGAAACTCACCTTTTGCTCACAACCACCCGCGTATATGAAGATCTGTCCTTATTGCTTCGTGCTCTAAAAACAAATTATACTTGGCAGCTCTCTCACCTATGAAGTCCACCAGAATCCATTCCTCCTCTTCTTTCTCGCTGAACTCTGGCTCTTGGCTGGGGAAATTATTGATTTCTCCCACAAACATATTATTCAGCCTCTGGAACATTAGTAAGGCAATAAATATGATTCTGGCAAAGACTTCTTCGTATCCAAGAGTTAAGGTACAGGGCTCAAGCCAAGGACACACGCAGGAGATTAATGTGCAAAGAGGTTTTATCAGCTGAGGCTTGGGATACGGGGAGTCATGATTTGTAAACTGCTGCTATAAAACCCTGCAAAGAAGAAGACGGGAAAGTCTTAATTATATATATATATACACACACAGACCATCACTCCATATTAGGGTTGCCATCCTCCAGGTATTAGCTGGAGATCTCCTGCTATTACAACTGATTTCCAGCCGATAAGAGATCAGTTCATCTGGAGAAAATGGCCGCTTTGGCAATTGGACTCTATGGCATTGAAGTCCCTCCCCAAACTCCACCTTCCTCAAGCTCCGCCCCAAAAACCTCCCACCGTTGGCAAAGAGGGACCTGGCAACCCTACTCCACATACTATGCGGTAGCAAAATCGGTGGTACCATCAAGTGTATGCTCATGAGGAATCTGCAGTCAGATCTCTCTTTGATGAGTATACCCAGAGCAGGGGTCCCCCAACCTTTTTGAGCCTGTGGGCACATTTGGAATTCTGACACAGCATGGTGGGGACAGCAAGAAAATGGCAGCCACAGGAGGTGGAGCCAGCCCCAAAATAATTGCAGCATGGTTAACTTCAGTAACAGTGCAGATCCTTGTGCTGTGGTAGCAGTTGCTGCCAAAGCAACATTTTAAATAATAGTCAAATCAGAAGCCTTTCTGGGCAAAAGCCCTATCTGGCCCCACCCACTTTCCAAAAATACTTGGCGGGCACCAGAAAAGGTGTTGGGTGCCATGGCACCTACGGACACTATTTTGGGACCCTTGACCTAGACAATACACCTTTATCTTGTTCACACGCTACATTTTTAGGGCCACACCCCAATAATGTAATGTGTGAACCGGCCCAAGCTAACTTGATAATGCTCACTCGTCATGTTTACGTAAAAGTATTTCTGCTCAATCAAAATGACACTGTTTTTCCACATATTGCCAGAGCAATATGTTCTTCCTCACTGCTCAAACACTAATCCTCTTATCTTTGGCTACTGCTGGTATATGGCCAAGATGTTCTGAATTACTGCCAGACACAGAGTGTTATTTCCTCATATATGCCTCATACTTTTCTACCCAAGCAAGAAAAAAAAATTAATCCCTGTTTGAAAGATCTTTGGCTAGAAGCTGGATAGGTAAGGTGATGATTGTGAAATTCAGCATGAGATCTGGGTCTACGTCAAACAGTTGATCCTCGTTCACAGAATGTAGGCGGAAGAGCAAGATAAATGTGAAACAAACACATTTCCCCCCCCACACACACACACACCCCAGAACGCATTTACTATGAAACCAGAGCCAAGCATGGCTGGATACAAACCCACCTAGGGTTGCCAACCTCCAGGTATTTGCTGAAGATCTCCTGCTATTACAACTGATCTTCAGCCAACAGAGATCAGTTCACCTGGGGAAAATGGCCACTTTGGCAATTGGACTCAATGGCATTGAAGTCCCTCCCCTCTCCAAACCCCGCCCTCCTCAGGCTGCACCCCCAAAATCTCCAGGTATTTTCCAACCCAGAGTTGGCAACCCTACTCCCACCACATACACTGGATACTAATATCTATGTTCTGACTGTGGTGGAAAGAGCAGTCTAGTCACCCCACAGTGGTTTCAAGGCAAGAGACAATCAGAAGTGGTTTGCAATTCCTGCCTCTGGTTAGCAACCCTGGACTTTTTTGGTGGTCTCCCATCCAAGTACAAACCAGGGCCAACTCGGCTTAGCTTCTGAAATCTGATATTGGGCCAGCCTGGGCCAGCCAGCTCAGGGCTAGCATGCAACCACCCTCTTCTGCCTCAAGCACCCTTACCATGAAAAGTAGGCTCCATAGTGATTGTTAAACAAGATACAATTAATGTGAGCAGTTGTGATGAGGCCAATAAGTCCTTCCCATGAAGATTACCATATTATAGTGGAGTCCCTATCTTCTTCCCACACTAGCAACACTTCTATCTTAACACCTATTCCCTTCTAAACGCTACAGTCAAGTTTACACTCGATGACAAATCCAGGTTGCCTGTCACTTAACATGCAAAGCAACCTTACGAGGGGAAAGCGGGTGTTACTAAAGCCAATTTGCAGGGGTCACACTGTAATCCTAAACAAAGTTCCACCTTTCTAAGCCCATTAACTGCAATGAACCCATAAGGATGTAATTCTGCACTGTACAGTATATAGCTAAACGATGCCTGCATACTTTTCCTTATGCAGGTAAGTACAAGTATTACATGTGCTAGAAACAGAAAAGGGGGAAAACCCTGAGAATTCAAGGAGGGACCTTGAATATAATTATTTCTTTACTTGGAGTTGCTGCTGGAAATAGTGTGGAGATCCTGTGCTCTACTGGAGTGTCCTAACATTTTGGAAATTGCTGCTTTATACCATGTTTCCCCCTTCTTTGCATAACTTTTAACTTCACTGTTTCATACATCCGCAACATTAGTGCTGATGAGACCAGCAGAGGGCAGAGAAGGGCAAGTTATACAGTAGAATTCTCACCATCTTTTTATCTGCTGGGGCACCTTACAGCAGTCTTCCTCTGAACAAATAACATGGCTTTAAAACAGTCAAAAAGGGGGTCATGGGCCAGCCCTCCATAATGGCCACCCTGCCCTTCCCGTTGCTCTCTTTTGCATTTTGGAAACCAAGATCTGACTCTGGAAACACTATCTTCCATGCCATTAATATTGGTTGGTATTTTTTCTTCACTGCATATACATGTTGATCAAGTAAAATGGGTCCTGATGATTACTTGAGTGAGCTTCCTAGAATCTCAGGAGTGATTAGAGGGTGTGATGGAGAAGGAGAGGGTGACAGCCAGCATGGTGTAGTGGTTAAAAGCGGTGGTTTGGAGCGGTGGACTCTGATCTAGAGAACCAGGTTTCATTCCCCACTGCTCCACATGAGCAGCAGAGGCTAGTTTGGTGAACTGGATTTGTTTCCCCACTCCTACACATGAAGCCAGCTGGGTAACCTTGGGCTAACCACACTCTCTCAGCCCCACCTACCTCACAGGGTGTCTTTTGTAGGGAGGGGAAGGTGATTGTAAGCTGGTTTGATTCTTCCTTAAGTGGTAGAGAAAGTCAGCATATAAAAACCAATTCCTCTTCTTCAAACCTTGAAATGTAACCTCCATATGCAAAGGCTGCATATGTCAAAATGCCACTTCCTTGGAATTCATAGTAGGGGGCAGTCGCATCCTTTGTGCGATGTGTGTTTGTTTCTCAAAAACATCTGGTTAGCCACTGCAGAAAATGGAATGCTGAACTAGATGGGGGCCAAAGCCACAGTTTTCCTAGGGTGCCAAAAAAACCTTGGGCCAGCCTTAAATGGGTCACCATACAAGTCAATTTAGACTTGGAGTGTCACCATACTGAAAAAGTTGGGAACTGCTGCTTTAAAATAATCAGAATGGTAGAGGTATTGAATTGCCTGTATGCGGATGAAATTGAGGCATGCAGGAGTTCAAACAGAGAACATACAGCAGCCAGAGATTTAAAGATGTGTACATACACACTGCAAAGTAAAAGGTGTAAGTTAGAATGATGTATACTTTTCACACTGTAATCCAAATTTCTCATAGCCTTTTCAGAATTAAACTGGGCGGTACATTTCACTTTCATGCCTGAAAAGGTAGAATCGCCTGCTGTCATAAAGGAGTTTTTCCCATATTTCTACACAAGCCACTGTTCTAACTATGCCTCCTGGTTAGAAAGGAATGCTGTTATGAATGGCTTTAAAAGCAGGTTAGAGAGATTAATGGAAGAGAGATCCATCAATGGCTGCTAGCCATGGTGACAAAAGGGAGCCTCCATGATCAGAGGCATCAAATCTCTGAATACCAGGACTAGGAGGCAACATCAGGGTATGGCCTTGGCCTCTATGCCCTGCTCTCCCGGGCAACTGGCTGGCTGCTCTTTGAAACTAGGTTGGCCGCCAGTCTGATCCAACAGGTCTCTTTCTTATGAGCTAGCCCACAACAGTGGCTCACACAGAGTCAAAAGGTCGTCCGAGGAAAGGTAACTTATTTATAGCTCTGCAACAGGAGCAACTGACTGATGAAATCACATCCAATGTATGGATGACTGTATATATAAGAAATTACTCCGCCCCAACAGAGGCCGATTAGAAAAAAGCCAGGCCAGGCCTTGAACTCATCTAGAGATGCAGCAGGCAGCCTCTCTGTAAGTAGATGGTTTGGAGTACTGGGAGCTTTCACTCATTTACTTCAAGTATTTGCTGATTAATTTGTTATTTCTTCACTCGTTTATTTCTTGCTGTTCTGCCATCGCACAGTACATTTGTTTGCTCAACAAAGCAAATGGTCTTTTTTTTTTTTTGCTTCAGGTCTCAAGCCAAGGAAATGGGCATGCTGTTTGAAAGCAGAACAGATGCCAAAAGCAAGCTTGTCCCAGGGAGGAGTATTCCCCTCTGCACGTGTTGACTGCAGTTCTCAAACACAGTCTCCCCTTTCCCAATCATTGCCATGCACAGCCTCTCTGACCTCCTGTGCTGATTCTCCGTGCTAAGGGGAGTCTTTCCCCCCCTCCCACTCTACAATAAGCTTTGGGCACACAACCAGCTTGTCGTCATTCTCGCAAGCTTCCTCTCATGAGCAGCGCATGACCGAAGACTTCCGAAACCAGGACGTTTCATTCCCCTTTTTCGGTGACATCCAAATGCAAGCAACTGAACCATTTGGAGTTTGTTTCTTCCCACAAATCAGGACTCTAAAATCCAGAATCCTGGTTCATGTGGGGGGGGGGGGGGAATCAAGCTCCCAACTTGTTTGAGCAGCCTGAATCCAGCCTCAGAGAAGGGAAGAAAGAGACACAAACCACCCTTATGTTTCACTGTTCCTCCCCCTTCCCCAAACTTCCTCTGAGATGTTCTGCTTCTCCTTACCACTTTACCCCAACAATGCCTGTGAGGTTAGAAAGACAGAGTGAGAAACTCACTGGGGCTTCACAGCCAAATGGGAATTTGAACCCAGATCTCATGGGCCCAAGGACAACACTTTAGCCTTTGGTACACAGATGGACAAGCAGCGCCCCTTTAAAAATACATTTTGGATCACTACAGCTCTTCTTCCTCCTTCTTTGTGCCACTGAAACCTCCGCTGGAACGAGCAGCACCATGAAGTACTCAAAAGGAACTGAAAGAGTTAAAAGTCATTTATTTAATGCAGTGGGGGCCTATCCACCCACCCCTCCCGAAATCATAACCCACTTTTCCAACCTCAAACGCTTCCCCAGCTTTTTAACTCTGCCCCCTCCCACCCTGTAAAAAACTGCCAGCCCATGCAAAAAGATACCACTTGTGAAAGATTTCTCAGGCTTGGGTGAGTCCCCAGGAGAAAAGACTCCCATGGACTGAGCCAACTGTCTGCATGCCTTTCTATATAGGGTGGCCTCCTTTTTAGAGGAACAGCGGCTCCCTGCCTTTCATAGCTGCACCGCAGGCAGAATCTTTTCCCATCCGGGAGATGCAGCTGTTCATCGCTGCCTTCCATGCAGCCTGATACATACATACACGACAGAGAGAGACCCTGTCCATAAAAATGATGGTAGAGAGAGAAAGAATCTGCCTATAAAAACAGTGGATGTCCTGTTTCTAACAGGGCTTGGAAGAAAAAAAAGAGGGGAATAAGACCCAACCTAAAAACACAAGCTGCTCTACTAGGTTGATACCTGTGCACATAGTATACGAGAGACATATACTAACCAGTATTACAACTAGAACCACTCTGACCAGATGTTTGAGTAATTGGTAATAGATTTTACAACCTATACACATGCCTGGTTGGGTTTGAACTGTTTGTATATGTATTTATTTATTTCTGTAAATGTGTGCAGGCTAACATGGGTTTTAATTAACCACTGATGAAGGCCCAATAGGCCGAAACACGTTTGGCTGTGGTTACAGATGTCAACCTTAGGATATGCCATTGTGCTATTTTAATGTTTAAAATATTTTAACCTTTACATAGTGCTTCCAATAAATTATATTTACAGTATTTATATACATTTTTTTTTCACTTTTACCCAACCTCGGGTACCCAGCTTCTAACAGGGCTTCACCACACATGAACCAAGATCCATGTTTGGATCCTCAAGAGTTACAAACAGCAACCGAAGAGGGCCCATGGACACAAAAGCAAGGGAATGCAACTAATCTCCCCAATGATATTTCCCTGATCACTGGTTTCCAGTTCTGTTATCCCGGTTCTATTGCATTGTTTACTGGAGGTCTTTGCTGTCTGATGAAAGCCAGTGTGGTATAGGGGTTAGAATGGCAGACTAGGATCTGGAAGACCCAGGTTTGAATACCCCCTTGTGCCATGGTCACTCGATGAGTGACCTTGGACCAGTCATACTCTTTTAGCCTAGCCTACCTCACAGGGCTACTGTAAGGATAAAATGGAGAGGGAAATGATGTAAGCTGCTTGGGGTTCCCCTTGGGGAGAAAGGTGGGGGTGCAAATGAATAAAATAAATACATTTTTTCATCTTTTGCAATCCGCCCTGAGTCTCAGTGAAAAGGGCAGGCTATAAATGAAGTTAATCGTTGGGGAAACAGCAAACTTTACACACCCTCCTTTCCCACTGCTGCACTCCTGTTCTAAGTACCCCTCAAGCTGCTTTCTGCAGCTCAATTCCATGTCTATGGATCTTCATATGGACCCCCAGCATCAACCATGGTTTGGCTCAAAGCGTCCTTGGTATTCTCGCCCGCAGGGACAGAGAGGCCCATTTCAAAGATGCTGCCCACTGATTAGAGACACTGTAGTTGGGATACAGTAGAGAAGCATAGCCCGAATCATCAGGTGCATCAAGGCTTCCCCCCAACCCTCTTTCATCACTTGGAATGATTTCCACCTTCACAAAAGCAGATGGTACAGTCCTCCTACAGCTGTGCCACAGCAGAATTCATAAGAAGGGTTGAATGTTTAATGCTTGAGGGGCCGTGGCTCAGTGGTAGAGCATCTGCTTGATTTGCAGAAGGTCCCAGGTTCAATCCCCGGCATCTCCAGTTAAAGGGACTAGGCAAGTAGGTGATGTGAAAGATCTCTGCCTGAGACCCTGGAGAGCCGCTGCCGGCCTGAGTAGACAATACTGACTTTGATGGACGGAGGGACTGATTCAGTATAAGGCAGCTTCATGTGTTCATGCTTCACACACACACCCTCACACACAATAAAAAACCTCCATACATGCAGAAGACATGTCAGTGTCCAGCATGTCTAGAGATTTTATTGAGGGGGCTAGCACAAGGCTACGACTTGACCTCTTCTCTCTGGTACAATGGCTTTCTGCATGAAGGGGTTTACCACCTTGCTGCATGTTTAAACTAGTCTTTAGAAGACCTATTATTATTTCATTTGGAAAAAGACCTGTTGTGGGAATATGAAATAGAGTAACCTCTGGGTAAACAAGTTTTTTTAAAAGAAAAACAAGCCTGCAAACATTCTGTAGTCCAGAATTTCAAATATGAGATGAAAGTTTCCACTTACAGAAACTCTAGGCCAAAAATCTCAGAGTTTGCACCAGATTAAGAAGTGTATGGACTTGCAGATGGATGACTCGGATTTGGAGAAAATTATGTAAAACAAACACACAGGAATAATTGCCTAAGAGCACAGACTTGTGTAAAAGTAAATACTTGTGAAATGCAAAACCTTCTGACCATCACTCTCCCCTTAAGATAACAGGGGAAAGGTGGCTGGCTGAAAACTCAGTTTGGGGAAATGCAGGAAACTCTTTCCACTCCTGCTAACCAGCACTGATAAACTGCTAAGAGTAAGGGGAAGGATGGGTGTTTTTCCAGCTCCCCCCCTCCCGCACATGCCTGCAACAGTCTGGAGTGATCGCACCAAGATCATAAGGTGGTACACACACCTGCAGCAGCTGGATGTCAGGCTCCATGAAAGAGATTTGCCCAGACAACAACATATTTATGCTCCCAGGTCACTCATTAGCTGGCTCCCACAAGACATGCTCCTCTGGCAGCATCCCAAAACTTATGTCCTCAGTCCAACAATTACCTTCATTGATAGCCCCATTCAAGTCACCCCACAGCAAGGGATCTCATCCTGTGATTTAATTAATTTAATCATTTGCTGGATGCAGCAGCTTTCCTTCACAGCCTATACCTGAAAGATCACCTCCGGGTATATGAACTTTTGCACATCAACTTTATTCTAAAGTAGGGCTGGGGATATTTTCAGCTGTAGGGCTGCACCAGGGCTTCCCCTAATTTTTTTCTAGAAAGCCCCAGTGAATAAAATGGAAATTTTGAGTAACGATGCATAGGGCTGCATTGTTTCTTTATTCAACATGGTTTACTTCCAGACATGGGTGCCTAAGGCTATGGGCCAAGTTCAATGCAAGGCAGAAGAATTTCCATGCAGGGATGCCGGGGACTGAACGTGGAACCTTCTGAATGTGCCCTGCAGGTGTAGCAGCCCAGTCTGAAGGAGGCCCTGCACCTGTTGGAGCGCAAAATCTCACATGTTAGTTCTTTTGACTCACGTTTCACTCAACCTTAAGCCTGAAGTCTTATGCACACTTACCAGGAAGTAAACAACACTGAGAGCCAGTTTGGCGTAGTGGTTAAGAGCAGTGGACTCTAATCTGGAGAACCGGGTTTGATTCCCCACTTCTCCACATGAAGCCAGCTGGGTGACCTTGGGCTAGTCACAGTTCTCTTTGAACTCTCTCAGCCTCACCTACTTCACAAGGTGCCTGTTGAGGGGAGGGGAAGGAGATTGTAAGCTAGGTTGATTCTCCTTAAAGAAAGGTAGAGAAAGTCAGCAGATAAAAACCAACTCTTCTTCTAAGTTAATTAACAGCGTGCCGCTACGCATCTTTACTCAGAAACTGTGCTTTAGTCAATGGGGCTTTCTCCCAGGTAAGTGTTCTTCAGATTGACAGTAGAAAAGAGCAAGAGTCCAGTAGCACCTTAAAGACTAACAAAATTTCAGGCAGGATATGAGCTTTTGTGAGCCATAGCTCACTTCTTCAGATATCATGCCAGAAATGTTGTTAGTCTTTAAGGCGATATTGGACTCTTGCTCTTTTCTACTGCTATTGACAGACTAACATGGCTACCCATCATGTTCACACTGACAGTGTGGTAGAGCAGTTAGAGAGACTAGGATTTGGGAGAACCAGGGACACACTTTCCATGGAGGCTTGCTGGGTGACCTTGAGCCAGTTACACACTCTCGGCCTAACCTACCTCACAGATAGGGTTGCCAGGTTCCTCTTTGCCACCAGCAGAAGGTTTTGGGGCGGAGCCTGTGGAGGGCAGGGTTTGGGGAGGGATTTCCATGCCATAGAGTCCAATTGCCAAAGCGGCCATTTTCTCCAGGTGAACTGATCTCTATCGCCCAGAGATCAGTTGTAATAGCAGGAGATCTCCAGCTAGTACCTGGAGGTTGGCAACCCTACTCAGAGTTGTTGTCAGGATAAAATGGAGAAGAGAAGGATGTCAATTACACCCTAAACTTAGTTAACAAAAGTGAGACTTGAAGCTTCTAAGTCGGCATGCACAGGCTTAGGCTGATCCTGCAGCTGCCGTTTTGAATCCACCCTCCTGTAAACCTCCTCACCCCACAGCAGAGTCTCCCCAGAAGCCTGGTGACCCGGCTTGCCCTTGACCCCAGGAGGAAGGCCATGAGTCACAGCTTCTGTTCGGATCGCAGGGCGGTCCTTCCCTGGGCGGTGGCGCCTGGCTGCTCCACCGGGGTTAGTCACACCTGGAAGAGTGTTCAAGATCCTCCCGGGAAAGAAAAGAGAGAAAGGGCCAAAACCCACGGTCGCTTTATCCCCCTTTAATTGCTGTTTTAGCCAGGATCGAACCCACATTAGGCGAAACGCAGGTGTTCGATCCTGGCTGAAACAGGGATTAAAGGAGGATAAAGCGACCGTGCGTTTTCGCCCAAAGAGAGGCTCAAAACAGAAGGGCGGTCCCTCGGCGCTGTCACCAAAACAGGATATGCAAAGGAGGAGGAGGAGGAGGCTGCAACCCGATACCCGGCCAGTCCCTTTGGGCGGATCAGGCCCCCTGGCTCCTCCTCGGCCGGCCCCCTCCAGGGGAACCGGCCAGGGCAGACACAGAAGTGGGGTCAAACTGCGAACGCAGCCTGGTGGCTGGCGGGCAGGGGAAGCGGAGGCTGGAAGGCAAACCCGCGCCTCGCCGCTGGGGCGCAGGACCGGAGTCGGGGCCAGATCCTGCGTGGCCCGCAGCCACGAGCGAACTGGGAGCATTTGCGCACGGGAGGTTTCGCCTGGGGTTTGCCGCTCTCCAGAGGCACGTTTTCCCCATCCGAATCCTCAACGCTCAGGCCATTTATTCATGGAAGGTTTTGCCCTGGGTTGGCCCCTCTCTAGATGCACATTTTCCCCATCCGAATCCTCAAAACTCTGCATGGGGGCTTATGGGTGAGTTTTGAGAATTTGGATGGGGGAAATGTGCATTTAAAGAGTGGCAAAGCCAGGGCAAAACCTCCCGTGCAGAAATGGCCTCAGCCATAAGCCCCCCCCCCCCAGGCAGAGTTTTGAGGATTCGGATGGGGAAAACGCGCATCTAGAGCGCGGCAAACCCCAGGAGAAACCTCCCGTGCGTAAAGGGCCGAGCGCTCGGCGTCTAGCCCGAGGGCGACCCTCGCCCTCTCCGCAAAGGGTCCCTTTCTCCGCCGGCCAGCCTTGTAGCTGCCAGCACACACCCATGCAAAGAGTCGGGGGTCAAACTCGACACCCTTCCTCTCCTTCGGTTGTGTGTGTGTGTAAAGTGCCATCAAGTCACAGCTGACTTATGACGACCCTTTTGGGGGTTTTCATGGCAAGAGACCAACAGAGGTGGTTTGCCACTGCCTGCCTCTGCACAGCAACCCTGGACTTCCTTGGTGGGCGCAATCTGCCCCTACGGCTATTATTCTGCAAGGCAGGGCGACGCCGGGATCCGCAGGCAGCTTCGCGGTACAGAAACTGAGGCCCGATCCGATTTCGCCGTTTAAAACATTCCCCCCCCCCCTTCCAAAGCTCCTTTATTTAATAAGCTCGACTGAAATCGGAACGGGGTTTATTTCCAAGCAAACAAGCGGAAGGTCGATACGGGCTCTTTTAAAGAGCCAATCCCCACAGTTCTCCCGGAGGCGCCCGCTGATGGAAGGGACGCTACTCGGGAGTAAGTAATGCGAGTGCTGCAACTCTGATGGCCATCGTCTCAAAACTGCAACCCCAAACGTGTTCCCCAGGAAATTAAGCTCGCCGGATCTAGCGGCGCTTATGCCTACGCAAGCATGCTTAGGATCTGGGTTGCTAACAAAACTGCGCCACAAGTGGTTTATGCGAAGCAACAGAAAAAGGCACCGCAGAGCAAGCTCGGAGCGCGATTTCCCTGTAAGCGAGGACGGGAGTCTTTTTATCGGACAGATTTAGCGGCTCCTTATTCTTTCCCCCTTTATAACCCCAACTTTGCAAAGAGACGATGCGACTCGCAGAAGTCCGTGGAAGGGGGAAAGAAAGGGGGGGTCAGGAAACGGGGCTGCTTGGAGCTCCGCCTGTTTCTCCTGCCCACAGCCGAATACAAAAACACCCAAGTTTACAAAAGGCGGTGATGGAAATCCCCTGCCGGCTCGTCCAACTTGGCAAAAGTGCCCTGGAGAGCCATCCTTTTGGCCGCGCCAGCAGAACATGCCCGGGCACGGCGCGCCTCTAACGCCGAGCACTTAAAAGACTCGCCGTGGCAACTGCCCGGGCATCAGAGGCAGCCTTCACTCACCTTGGGCAACCAAGCCTGGATGGCCGCTGTTGAGGTAGATGCGGGGCAGGCGGCGAAAAACCCCCCTAGGCTGCAGCTTCTGGACTCCCCCAAAGTCCTGTTGCATCGGCCAATCTGCGCTGGGCGCGGAGTTCTTTTGTTGTTATAGAATCCTGCGAACAGCTGATCGGCAGCGGCCGCCCCTGGCCCCGCCTCCCTCCGTCTCTCCCTCCCTCGGGGGGCCGGACTAGAACCCCGGCAGCACCAATGCGAGCCTGGTGGTGCGCGGGGCCGCGCCGGGATAGGCTGTCACTAACGCACGTGACCCGGCCCTGAGCCACAGAGCGAGAGGAGGGAGCAAGCCCGGGCAACAAAAGGGGAGAGAGAGAGGAGGGGGAGAGGGGCAGGCGGTGGAAGGGAGGGAGGAGGATGACATGTGAAGGAAAAGAACTGGAGTGAAGCAAAGTGTGTGGAAACGGGGAGATAAAGGGGGAGGAGGAGAGCCGGTAAATGCACGGCTCTTGTTTGTTTCCACTGTCGCGGGTTAAAACAGTTCAGTCCCACCGCAAGCAGGAGGACATTTCAGAACACGCGGAAGCGCCGAGTTTCTCTGCATTCGCGCGTCGCTGTCCCTTGCCCTATGGTTGCAAGAGTAGAGCAGGGGATGCTCAACAAGGGGGGAATTGGGAACACTATTTTAGGGTTCCAGGGGCGGGATTGGGAACACTGTTCAGCAAGGTGTGATGTCCTGTAGATTATGTACAATCTGTACGAATTGTAGATTGTTTTTAATTTTGAGTTAGAGTCAGAAGGGGGGGGGAATTATATTCTGACCAATGGGTGAAAGGAGGGAATGGAGCAAAAAAAGGTTGAGAACCACTGGTGTAGAGCAATCCTTATCGGTTGGCTTGTGTTTTTTTTTTTTAATTATTAAGAGAAAATGAGAATGTAACAATAAAAGAAAATTGAAATATGACATTATTAAAATACTCATAATACAAATTCTTGAAAAGAAACTAAAACCATGCTGCTAATATGACTAAAATACTCATAAGTGAACCAAACAGTGCTTATCTAAAATCCACATGATCATTACATCACTCCTCTGAGATTTACACATTATAGTGTTTTCCATCCTTGAAATTGTTAATATCCAGTGAGCGTCCAGTTCTTCCATATTCTTGTAATTTTTATAATATGTCAACTTAATTAAAGCTAGGTTTCTTTAACCTTATCAAGCCATTTAAATCAGGGAATTTATTGCTTTTCCTCAGTTGGCTTGTTTTGTTCATGCAGGAAAACCCACTTGCGAAGGATTTGCTGGAGCACAACCATTGTGCAGTATCCAGCCATGTGTAGATGCATCTTCACACAACTTTAAACATTCCACTCTCGAATCCCATTGTCACCTCCCAGTTGGTACATAATTTCACTAAGGAATAGAGAAGGGGGAGAGAAGAGTTCAGAAGATGGCTATGAGGAAGCCAAAAGACTGCCATTTGTTTTATTCTTGTCAGAGATGGTCAAAACTGCACCTGATGCAGGCAGACAGATAACCCCATCCATGACAGTACTTTGGGAGGGGCTGTGGCTCAGTGGTAGAGCCTCTGCTTGGCGTGCAGAAGGTCCCAGGTTCAATCCCTGGCATCTCCACTTAAAGGGACTAGGCAGGTAGGTGATGTGAAAGACCCCTGCCTGAGACCCTGGAGAGCTGCTGCCGGTCTGCGTAGACAACACTGACTGATGGACCATCAGAAGGATGGAAGGCTGAGTCAACCTTGAGCCGGCTACCTGAAACCAACTTCTGTTGGGATCGAACGCAGGTCGTGAGTGGAGCTTGGACTGCAGTACTGCAGTTTACCACTCTGCGCCACGGGGCTCTTGTAATAAGATTAGGATGTGGAAATTTAAAAAAAAAAAAAACTGGAACAAAGCTAAAAGCATAAGTAGTAATATGGCAAGAATTAATATGGCACATAACAGAATAATGCATACAGCAACAGACAGTATATTCCACAGTCTCTTTCCCTTAATTGAAGCATTCTTCCTGAATCAATTTTGTTATATTACAATGCCCTCCTAATTCAGTTTTGCAGAGTTTGCAGAATGCCAGGAGAGTGGGAGCCTTCCAGACCTCATCAGGCAGGGCCATTCCATATGGTGGGGGCCATAAGAGAGAAGGCATACGTATGGGCAGTTATTGGTCTTGCCCATTTGCAGGGTGGCACCTGCAGACGAGGAAAGCTGTGGTGGAGGAGCATAGGGGGAGAGGCAGCCTCACAGATATGAGAGTCCCAAGGCCATTAAGGCCTTTGTGTGTAATAGCCAGTGCCTTGAAATGAACCCCGTAACTGGGCAGCCAAAGGAGTGACTGCACAATAGGCTTAATAAGCATGATCCACCTAGTTCCTGATAATAACTGAGCTGCAGTATTCTGCACCAACTAGACTCTCTGAGTAGACTTTGAGGGGAGACCTCTGTAGAATGCATTACAGTAATCTAGTCTCAATGTTACAGTGGCCTGGATCCAGGTGGCCAGATTGTGGAACTCCCTGCCCCAGGATGTGGTGATGGCTGCCAACTTGGAAGGCTTTAAGAGGGGGAGTGGGCATGTTCATGGAAGAGAGGGCTATCCATGGCTACTAGTCAAAATGAATACTAGTCATGATGCATACCTATTCTATACAGTATCAGAGGTGCATGCCCATTATATTAGGTGCTGTGAAACACAGGCAGGATGCTGCTGCAGTCATCTTGTTTGTGGGCTTCCTTGAGGCACCTGGTTGACCACTGTGTGAACAGACTGCTGGACTTGATGGGCCTTGGTCTGATCCAGCGTGGCTTTTCTTATGTCTGTAGACACCTTCCATCCATACTTTACTGAGTTTCACTGTGTGGAAGCCTTCTTGTGGGAACCCCCCTATTGGAGAAATTGATTAGTGGAAATCCTCACGAGGACTATTTGGGCAGCCACCCCAACTCTTTAGAACTCGTTCCCCCACCCCCGCACTGTGCATGGTGACTTCTCTAGAGAGACCTTGTCATGTTAGCTGCAAACTTTTTAAAAATTATTATTCTGGAAGGCCTTTTCAAAGTTGCATCTCTCCCCTGTGTTTGTAAGTTTTTCACGGCTGCTATCTATCTTATCTGTTTTGCTTGGCTTTTAGTCTCATAAGCTGCCTTGAGTATTAATTATTTTTAAATACAAAGGTGTGATATGAACAAATGTATAAATAACATCAGTATACGGGCCCACTTATTGTTTCCTATCATTTCAGTTCCCACAGTGGTAACATAGTTCATATTTCAAAACCCAGTGCAAGCCAGCAAAGCTTGAGCTGTTCCAGTTCTGTTCTGATTTTTGCCAACAAAGGCCTGTGAAGCTACTGAACTCTGACCTTTTTATGGGGACCCTGCAGGCCTAACATGGATGCGCCCCTTTTTTGTAAAAGCATTCCCCCACTCCCTGCAGCAATATACATGCCAATCTAAAACAGGCATAGGAGAGAAAAGCTTTCAGCAACAATTGTCACGGCTAGAGGCCTTTCTGATGATGGGGGAAACACTCCACAATGTGCACAAGGACTGTCCTTGGCCGCTTCCTTCCCCAGAATGCATATTTTACTGTCCGCTGCCATGCATTGCAGCCTTAAAGCAACAGGCCTTGAAAAGGGTTGAGTCTGGAAGTCTTGAGAAGAGAATGTCTTACTTGCCAGCTGCCCATCCATTGCTGGGAGTTGCACTCGAACATTGGCTCCTGTCATTGTTTATCCTACTGCTGTGTGCCCTGGCTCTGATCTCACAAAAGAGAATACAGCAGGAATTTTCGGTTATGGGTACTACGAGGGTTGCCAACCTCCACGTAGTAGCTGGAGATCTCCTGCTATTACAACTGACCTCCAGCCGATAGAGATCAGTTCATCGGGAGAAAATGGCCACTTTTGTAACTGGACTCTATGGCATTGAAGTCCCTCCCCAGGCTCCGCCCCAAAAACCTCCCACCAGTAGCGAAGAGCGACCCGGCAACCCTAGGTACTACTAAGCAATGAGGAGAGTTTTGATGTTCAACAGCAATGGTTTCCTTTCCTAGAGCACTGTGGGAGTTGACCTAGTTTGGAAGACGTGTAGCCTTTTTGGCACTCCTGTCATGTTTATGAGACACTGCTACAACCTGTTGAGTAAGGGAAGATTGCAGTGCAGTACACAGTTTTCCTGTACTGGAAGGGCAAAAAAAGAAAACACCCTGGGGCCTTGGGTGTTCTGTGTACCTTGGAGTGTCTTGGTGGAAAAGGCATGCTGGAGATGTCCAGAAGGCCTGCATGTAGGGTTGCCAGGCCACCAGCGAGGGCATCCCTAATGGGGGAAAAGGATACTCTGATATATTAAATAATGGAGTTACAGCATGTATAGGGTTGCCAACCTCCAGGTTCTAGCTGGAGATCTCCTGCTATTACAACTGATTTCCAGCTGATAAAGTTTCCCTGGAGAAAATGGCCGCTTTGGCGATTGGACTCTATGGCATTGAAGTCCCTCCCCTCCCCAAACCCTGCCCACCTCAGGCTCCACCCCAAAAACCTCCCGCCGGTGGCGAAGAGGGACCTGGCAACCCTAAGCATGTGTCTGTATTAGAATATGGGGAGAAAGAGGCAGGTAAGGCTATTGGCGGTTAAAGAAAGTATTCCTGGTATTTTGTTGCCACTGCTAACACAGCTGTAGCAGCTTCCTTGGGACGGGCAAACATTTGAAGGATTTACACCAAGCAGTCCTAAAACGAAAGTACCCACATGTGGAAAAGTAAAGAGAGCAATCAATATCCTGGTGCCAGCTTTGTCCTCAATCCATATCTACTTATATAACACTATCACAGAACCCAACAACATGAACAATACTATCAAGAACTCATTCATCTGCTTATCTTGCTATGTGATTAAATGTTATCCTTTGCCAGCTATGCCTTTCTGCCATTTATGCTGGCCAAACTGAATTATTTAATTTTTTTTTTTTTAATGGAAATGCTCAGAAAAGCAGCAGCAGGGAAATGTCTTCGCTGGACATTTAAGAACAGGTTTAAAAGCTGCCACACTTCTGCACACTTATTTTAAATGGAGATTCCAGCAAGAAGCTGGTGACTTGGAATTCTTACATAGGTTTGACACTATCAGGCTTGGGCTCAATAAGGACTGGAGCATGTGCAGTTCACTACAAGAGAGTAATTGTGGAGGTTTGTGTAAACTTTTAAAATCTTACTTTGCCAGTTCACCAAGAGTTCAGAGTGGTTCACATCCACTGATAGTTTATTCTTTTGACTTAATCTTGTTTTCATCTGTGTTCTCCATTGTAATGTATAGGGTTGCCAGTCCCTCTTCACCATGGGTGGGAGATTTTAGGGTGGAGCTTGAGGAGGGCAGGATTTTGGGAAGGGAGGGACTTCAATGCCATAGAGTCCAATTGCCAAAGCAGCCATTTTCTCCAGGGGAACTGATGTCTGTTGGCTGGAGATCAGTTGTAATAGCAGGAGATCTCCAGCTAGTACCTGGAGGATGGCAACCCTAGTAATGTAACACATGTCTTGTCTTTCAGTGCTGGGCCTTTTGGCCTCTTTTTGTAGTTTGGCTCCTACCCACTCCCTGTTTGTACCCTTGTATGCATGTGTATAGGCCAACTGAGTTCTTTGTGCTTCTGATGAAGTGGGCTCTGGCAGATGAAAGCCATACCCCAATAAATGCGTGGCAAAAAGATACCTTAACTCATAGGGTCAGTCGTAGGGTTGCCAGATCCCTCTTTGCCACTAGCGGGAGGTTTCTGGGGCAGAGCCTGAGGAGGGTGGGGTTTGGGGAGGTGAGGGACTTCAATGCCATAGAGTCCAATTGCCAAAGTGGCCATTTTCTCCAGGTGAATTGATCTCTATTGGCTGGAGATCAGTTGAAATAGCAGGAGATCTTCTGCTACTACCTGGAGGTTGGCAACCCTAGTCGGTCGCCATAAGTCGGAAGCGACTTGATGGCATTTAACACATGCAAAAATGTACCAGACAAGAATCCTTTCTGTGTCAGAGTTAACACACTGCCAGTGCAATCCTAAGTAGAGTTACACCTTTCTAAGTCAATTAAAGCCAATGGGCTTAGAAGGGTGCAAGTGTGCCTAGGTTGGCACTGTAACTCAGCTCCGCCTCTGAAACTTCAATTACATGTTAGTGGACTAAACGTGGATCAAAAGACTCACCATGTTGTGCAAAAAGCCCTTGTTTTTCTTTTTCATGCTAATTCTCATGTGGGGAGAAGGTAGGGAAAATGTGCTCTTAAGTGCAACCGTTTCTTTCCGCAGCAAGAAAGCATCAACACACTTTAAATGATAAAAATGGGTGTTACTTTGAAACAGACTGTTATAAATTGTCTATCGATAACTTGTTTACAATTCCTAGTGGAATGAATTATAGCAGTGCACTGTGACTCCTGCAAGTGAAGTTTCCAGCAGATTGAGGTGAAGTTCTGCAGGGAAGAAAGGGAAAGCATGGGAGCTAATATGAAAGGGTCACGTAAGGACATCAAGATGCAAATCAGGAAGTTTATACTGCTATTTCTTCTGTTAATAGTTGGGAAGTTGGGGACTATCTTTTCAGTGCCAGTTTACTTCACAGAGGAGCATGCAAAGTTTCTTTATAACATACTGGGCCTTTCTGCCCCCAGGGCTTACTGTGCAGTAAGTGCACATTTGTTTCTCATTTGTTGTGCATGTTGGAATATCTGTCATGGCGATATTCCTGTATTTAGCAGAGTGCCTTAAGCTTAGCAGCAGCAGAAGCTACACGTGCGTGCATGTGTGAAAATAAAAGGAGCATTGGTCGTTTGCTCTAACCACACTAAAGTACATTTATTGTTGAAATACACATTGGACAGGAAAGGACAAACAAGGGTTCTCTATCCTGATCTACCCTGCTAATTCTCTAGGTATAAAAGGGTATCTGCCTTCCACTCCATCTTGGGGTGGGAAGGCCTGGACTCGCGGAGCGCCCGGCTCCTAGGTCTTGCTTGGGTGATGGGCAAAGGCAAGAGAGAGAGAGGGGAAGTTTCCCTGACAATACATCCTCTAACCATCAAAGGGGACAGGAAATGAGGGTGAGGTGTAACTACAGATACCTCCCGAGTCCTGTCTATCTATCTGACTCTCTGTGGTCAGTCCCCCCCTCTTAATGTGTAGGCAAGTGACACCGTTAGGAAGGGCAGATTTTCCAACAGTGCACACACAGTCCAGAGGTATATCTATACTACAAACTCATATTTTTTTTTGTGTGTGTGTAAAGTGCCATCAAGTTGCTGCTGAATCATGGTGACCCCAGCAAGGGGTTTTCAAGGTAAGTGAGAAGCAGGGGAGGTTTGCCATTGCAAACATATATAGCATATATGTGATGCTATATGATGCATTTGAAGCTGCCATTTTTCCCGGGGAACTGATCTCTGCAGTATGGAGATCAATTGTAATTCTAGGAGAACTCCAGCCCCAGTCTGGAGGTTTGCAGTCCTAACTACAATAGTGACTGAAGGGTCCTCTACCTGGCTGCAAGAATCCAGCTTTCCATTTAAGAACATAATAGCTCGTGAGCATTCAGTGGGATCCCACAGTCAGCTTTCAAGGTCCTGGCCTACTTGCACAAGGAGCTGTGGGGAAAGACCCACTAGAGATAATGAACAGTCCCATGGCTGAGTCTACCGATTTGAAATTTGAAAGTTGAGTAACTTAAGCAAAAGAAGGGATCCTCCCTCATCTGGAAAAAACCAACTGGCCGTTACAACTAACCCCTAAATTTCTCTTTAGGCCTGAACACGTATCTGTCGCCCCTGTATTTTCCCTCAGGAAACAGTGTATGTGCTATCTGACTGACCAGTCAAACAGGTTTGGTTGGTGCTTGCATGAGGTGATGTAGTGATTTAATTAGCCAAAATTGCTTCAAATCAATCAGCCCCTCCCTGACCCCTGAGGGACAGTGTGGAAAATCCTTGGTCAAGTATGAAGACTGCTGAGGTGGAAAGTCATCATCTGTTGGCCTAAACTTTGTTAAGTGCCATCAAGTCACTTCTGATTTATGGTGATCCTATGAATTAATGACCTCCCAAATGTTCGCTATGAATCTGCTTAATTTTTGGATAAGGGAGGCAGCACCTGTTAAAAATGGCTTCATGGACAGGAATTTTATTTTACATGGATTTTATTGGTGCTCTTAAGAGATTGCAACAATCCATCACATATTCATTTCACCAGGATTACATCAACAGATTCTGATGCCAATATTTAAGTCATCAGAAATTACCTCAGAAGGTCCTGACTGAGAAAATGTCTGATGGACCTGAGTGAATGATTCATAGGGGTGTACTGTGGTCCAAGAAACCAGTTTGTCTATCAGAATGTGGTTGCCCCAGAACATAGATTGTTAGATGTCATATCAACAAGCACATTGTCAGATCTAACAAATGGAAGATTCAAAATCTGGGTGCTGTAAAACTCTTGTGTTTTAAGTGCCAACTGCATTTTCATATGTGGAGATGGCCCCATATTCTTCATATTTCTGAGTGAAAGCTTGAGACAAGCCGTGTTTGTATAAAAAGGGTCAATCAATCATGATTTTGGTGGTTAAGATATAGGGCCTACAGCCTCCTGTATATTTCTTGGCTCCTCCCTGTGATAAGTAAAAGCCAAATGTTCATTTTTATTTTAAAGCACTCAGACTGTATACGGGCCTCTCTTTATTTGCCACAATCATGTTATATACACACAGCTGAAAGGGGGCTGGTGAGGCAAGAAAAGAGCTTGTGTATCAGAATATGAGACTTTGGCCCCAGAGGACCAAACTCACAGGTAACCATTTTGCTGCTGAGATGAACACTTGGATCAGCTGTAAGTGGGAGATGTGTTTTAGGCTTAGCAACCTGGATTAGGGTTGCCAACCTCCAGGTATTTGCAGGAGATCTCCTGCTATTACAACTGATTTCCAGCCGATAGAGATCAGTTCACCTGCAGAAAATGGCCACTTTGGCAATTGGACTCTATGGCATTGAAGTCCCGCCCCTCCCCACACCCCGCCCTCCTCAGGCTCCACCCCAAAAACCTCCTGCCAGTAGCAAAGAGGGATTTGGCAACCCTAACCTGGATTCCCCCTGGAATTACAACTGATCTCCAGACAACAGAGATCCGTTTCCGCGAAGGAAATGGCAGCTTCTGAGGGCAGCTTCTATGGCATCACATCCCTGCCATTTGTCTGCTTCAGGTGGGCACTCTCCCACCATCAGGGCCCTCCCATCTGCTCTTGCATCTGGGCCAGCGGGAGAACAGTGGAGGGGGGCAGAAATGACATCATGCAGTGCATTGACATCACATCCAAGTGAAAACCAGCACTGGCATCATATCCAGGTTTTCATCCATATGTGATGGTGATGTATTGTGTGACATCACTTCCACCCTTTCCCCCTCACAGCTGCTTCCCCTTGACTTGTCCCTGCTGATCTCCTTCCCCTCCCCAAACTCTGTCCTCCCCAAGCATGGCCCTCAAATCTCCAGGAATATCCCAAACCGGATTTGGGTTATTTTGGGGATTTTGTGTGTGACTGACATTCGCAAAGATCTGTGAATAAGCTTTGGATATAGAAATTTGGGGGGGGGGGTATTAAATGACAGTGTTTAATTAGAACCAGGACTGACAAATAGTCAGTCAACTGAATAAAACAAACCTGTGATCTCCCTAGGTAAAGGTCAAACTAGACATCTGGACAAGATTATCTTTGGATCTTTCCACCCCTAATTTTGGCCGGTATGATTCCAGTTTTGGCAAGATGTCTCAGTTTTCTCAGTATCTTTATGTAACTTCCTGCTTTTAGATTCACAGTAGTGGATTTTGTAGCCATAAATGGGATGTTTGCAAAGAATCTTGCATAGGCACTCTCCTTTATTTCACCTTTAGCTGATCAGTTATTCCCCCCCCCCTTTCCCCAAATAAGCTTTCTCAATGGCAAATTTTGGAGGGGGGGAAAGTTTTCATCTTGTAATTCTGGAAGTGCAACTTGTGCATTCCCCAGGTGTTTGCCCTGAAATACCAGATAGCAGAGTTTGCCCAGATCATAAATACTTTATAGTCAGGGTAAATCAAGAAGTTTTTATCAGGGCGCTCCTGTCTGCCCAGGCATACTCCTTTATCTGAATAAAAGTTTGTCTCTCCCATTGAGCTGATCAGATTTTTAAAAAATAATTTATCAGCTTCAGTTCAATCATTTGTTTTTCTATACAAATTCCGTAAGAGCCATCATAGGAAAGCTGGAAAAGGCGGGGCTCATGGTTCCTCCTTCCTTTTGTCTTGAAGCCCTTAGGGATTTTGTTGCCTGTAGGGAAGAAGCCTTCAGAATTTTGATCAGGCAGAGCCGGTCTGCTTTTCACATCTATTTACATCTGTGACATCAACTCTGCCTCTAAATCTCTTAACGCTGAAATCCTATGCACGCCTACTTGAGAATAACTTCGTGCAACTCAGTGGGACTTACAAATAAACAAGCCTAGGGTTGAACAGTAAATATCTGATCTAGACATTTGATTTAAGCTTTCCTGTACTTTTCACCCACCTCTTGTATGTCTGCAGAAGCCTCCTTCACACGCACAAAAATGGGCCTTTCAGAATGATACAAATGCCTAAGGGACAGAGTATTATATTGCTACTAACTATAGTATAGTGGGTAAAGGAAACTTCTGTGGTCATATAGATTCGAGTCCAGTAGCACCTTAGAGACCAACAAGATTTTGGGGGGTATAAGCTTTCGAGAGTCAAAGTTCCCTTCATCAGATATCTTTGTCAGATACAAGATATCTAAGGCTTGTACCCCCCCCCCAAATCTTGTTGGTCTCAAAGGTGCTACTGGACTCAAATCTAGCTATTCTACTGCAAACCAACACGGCTACCCTCTGAAACTATCTCCCTGGTCAGAGGCAGCAAATCTCTGAATACCAGTGCTAGGAGGCAACATCATGTAAAGACCTTGATATCTATGTCCTGTTCGTTTGGCTCTCCAGGGCAACTGGTTTGGCCAGTGTGTGAAATAGAATGCTGGACTAGACGGACCACTGGTCCGACTCATCAGGGCTATTCTCATGTTCTTATGAAAGACCCACAAATTCACATACCGGTATGTAAAAGTCACCTGACTCATCAAACCAAGCATGCTTACTTGCTCATAGAGGCAACGTGATCATGTGAGCTTTGTATGCTACTGTGTTTATCATTGTTATATTTTTGCTTATAAATCATATCCAACAACTAATAAAGCAATCATTTGTGACTAAGGTGTATAATGGTGTGACATTAATATCTTTATTTTCTTCACAGTGGGTAGCAGTGTTAGTCTGTCTGCAGTAGTAGAAAAGAGCAAGAGTCCAGTAGCACCTTAAAGACTAACAAAAATATTTTCTGGCAGGGTATGAGCTTTCTGAAGAAGTGAGCTGTGGCTCACGAAAGCTCATACCCTGCCAGAAAATATTTTTGTTAGTCTTTAAGGTGCTACTGGACTCTTTATTTTCTTCGGATGTGTGACTTTTACACCAAGGCACACTGTCATGTGTTGATAATACATGCTGAGTCATCATTAAGTAGGCCCCAGATAACCCTAGCCATGGAATACAGCAGTTCTGACATTACTACTGTCAAGGTTTGCACACAGAATAAGCTCAGCGAAGCTTAAACTTAAGACCTTTTTTGAGGTCCTAGTAGTTAGACGTTCCTTCCAAAATGCAGGTTTATTTGTTTATATATTTATCCCCCCTTCTGTTCTCCTCAATGGGAACCCAAATTGGCTTATATTACTGAGCTTGAGCGTACAGGGACTGTTCAAATGAACAGCTGGACAAAGAGTTTTAAATTGGCTATAACACCATTGTAAATTGGCTATACCACCCTAAAGACTAACAGCTTTATTGTGGCATATGTCCTTGAGATTCAGTGACTGCTTCTGCATATGCACCCTTCATTGGTATGGTCAAGAGTACTCTGCTTCCATGAAAAGTGCACCAAGTGTATATATAATAACATTCTTCCACCCTTCTTCTATTTGTGTGTGTGTCTACAAACAAGAAGGGTGGGGGAATGTTATTACAAAGTGAGGGCCAGAGTACCTGGCAATGAAGAGACCGGTTTGTAACAAAGCACAGATGAAAAGAAGAGCAAACAATCCAGTCAGAGAGGGTGTGGAGCACACCCAACCAGTGATGAACTGGCAAAGTAAGATGCATGATATACATACACTTCCCAAGAGAACTAATTATTTTCCACAGTGGGCTAGCCGTTCCCACTCTCTATTGTGCCTCCCTAGAAGCCACCCTTGACCTGGATTGCCCTGGCTAGCCCAATCTTGTCAGATCTCAGAAGCTAAGCAGGATCGACCCTGGTAGTTTTTGGACGGGAGACCACCAACGTAGTTCTTGGTCTTTACGCAGAAGCAGGCAATGGCAAACCACTTCTTAATGTCTCTTGCCTTGAAAACCCCAATGGGGTCACCTTAAGTTAGCTGCAATTTGACGGCACTTTCAAACAAAGAAACTAAAATAACTAAATGGATGCTATCATACTTTGGTCACATCATGAGAATACAAGATTCATTGGAAAAGACTGTAACACTGGAAAAGTTGGAAGCAGTAGGAAGAGGAAGACCAAACAGGAGTAAAGGAAGCCACAGCCTTTGGTTTGCAAGACCTGATCAAGGCTTGTTTATGATAGGACATTTTAGAGGCCATTAATTCATAGGGTTGCCATACATTGGAAGTGATTTGATGGCACATAAAACATACATTGTGCCCCCAAGCCAGAGATAGCGTTAAATCTGCATATGAATTCCATCTCAGCAGCTTCATGATGTGATGTATTTACAGGATACAAAGTCATAGTAGCCACAACAAAAACATTGTATTGTTACCAAAATTATCTGAAGAAGTGAGCTGTGGCTCACGAAAGCTCATACCCTACCAGAAAATATTTCTGTTAGTCTTTAAGGTGCTACTGGACTCTTGCCCTTTTTGACTACTGCAAACAGACTAACACGGCTACCCACTGTGATTTACCAAAATTAGATAGTCTAGTCTCCACTTTAGTTGGGGGAATTAGTGTTGGAGACTAAGCCTTGCGAGAGGTTGGGTAACCAGGATCTCTTAACCTGTGTATACAGGGATACAGGAAAACTCCCAATAAAGAAGTGATTTTGCTCCAAATAAATGGGGTTTTTATTATAAAATTATTTCAAGCACACAATGTAAACACACACAATTCATATAAGAGCTATGGAAAATAAAGGGTGGAGGGGGTGGGATTCTAGCAATCTAGAAGAGCGATGTCCGAGTGAAAGCAGTGCTGTAGAGGGGGGGAAACGAACCAGTGTCTCAGGAAAGCAAAGCAATGGACCTTACATGCAAGTAAGGGGTCAATGTTCAGATCCAAAGACACACACACACACTATGAATGCCACAGGAGGTTAATAGTTATACCCAGAAATGGGTCCTGAGGTGGAATGAGGTAACTGGCAATAGAACATTACCAGGAACAAAGAACTTTGTTGCTTCTCCGAGATCTGGACAATAGAGGGGACAGGTATGAGATGATGTCAGGAAGTGAAAGAATACCTGTGATTGCTTGATTAATGAACTGTGATTGCTTTGGCATTGATATTGGAATGTGAGGGGATGTCTGAGAAGTTTCTCAGGGTGGGTGTGAGTCAGATAGGAGACGTTTGCTTAATCTCCTTTGGGTGCTTGATGGTTGTCTTCAGGAGTAACAGATAAGCAAGAAAATAGCTAGGCTTTCTCCTGAATATTCTTGTTTACCTGGTTGATTAAATTTAAAAGTCTCTATGTTTTCCAGGTATCTGCTGAGAGTGCTTAATTTAATATGTGTGGGAGGTTCTACTCACTCACATTGTCTTGCCAGCCTTTCACGACCCTGGCTGGGACAAAATGTACAGAGACCCACTCCTGCCTGCCAACTCCAAGGTATCACACAGACACAAAGATGGTTTCCAGGGACCCCTGAAAGTGTGGTTCACTTCTGTGGAGCAGTGCCCTGCTTTTAATGTCAACTTTTATTCTATATGCACTTTATAGCATACCAGGAAGCTGGGGCAGATTGGGCACTAACTGTATCACAGGTGCACTGGCAGTTCTGTGCCTCCAGGTGCGTGGGGGGCTGGCTTCAGCATTTCCCCCTGACCATTTTTGCAAACTCTGGATGCAACGAGAAGAGAGAGAGAGAGAGAGAGAGAGAGAGAGAGAGACTATAATTTACTCAAGGGCATTCTTGACTAATGGATTATTTGACCATAGTCAAATAAAAAATGATCCATTGACTGGCGTCCCAGCCTTAGGCTGCTTTCAATCAATACATCGTCTACAATTGATCTGCTGCCCATTGCAATAGAACTGTCAGAATTAATAAGTGGGCAAAGCAATTTGACTACACAAGAGGCCCAGCAGAAGACTAATGGCTTGAACCTAATAAAATATATAATCAGTAGCAAGACTGACCTCCCCTGACTGAAGAATTTGCTGGAGATGTCTGAGGAACTGGGATTTCACTCGGGGGTCAACTGGCCAGTTATTTTACCAGGAAAATCCCGGTGAGCATCTGTCCTAAGCCCTTCCTGTCCCCGTGGTGGTGGTGCCAAGGAGAAGAAAGACAGGGCTTCATCCTGCTAACCTGGACAAGGTGCACCCAGAAAGGAGGAGAATGGGTGCATAGGGTTGCCAGTTCCACCTTAGGAAATTCATGGAGATTTGGGGGTGCAACCAGTGAGAACAAGTATGGAGACACCTCTTCAGTTGGCTCTGTACTCTCCATCAGGTGAGGTGTGCATGGCAGAGGGACAGGGCATGGCCCCTTTCCAGGTCTGTTTTACCTCCCAATCTGTGCCTATAGGCAGCAGGAACATTTCCAAAGTGTTTGGTAAGAACCAGCCTTTTGCAGCAAGAAGGTTTGCAGTAGGATGCTTCCTAACAAAACCTGAACTGGAAACGGAGACAGCCTCGAAAGCCGTGTTTAGTCCTTTTTCATACACACTGATCTCAAGTAACAGGTTCGAAGCAGTGAGGGTATTTTTAACACAAGGCTTGCATTCTTTGTACTAACACAGGCATAAAACTTTTATGAGCTCTCTTTAGACATACAAAGGGGATAGAAGAAGCGTGCATGTAGAGCAGGAAATGGCCTTGTGGTAGGAAGGTCTGTGCCTGGCTTACACAAATTCCTCTGAATGCACGCTGAGCACCTACTTGCATGAAGATGTATGTATATTATCGATTTCAATGGGCTTAGAATGGAGTGACTCTGCATAGGATTGCACTGTATGTGCTTTTTCTGCTGTTTAACCCCCCACCCCCGCCCTTATGATATTAGTTATAATATTTTGAGAGTCCAGCCACAAACTGTTGGTGCTGCCTTTTGGAGTGCAGTGCAACCCTAGCTATGTCTGCTGGGAAGTAGGAGGAGGGGCTGTGGCTCAGTTTGTAGAACATCTGCTTGGCATGCAGAAGGTCCCAGGTTCAAGCATGGGCATCTCCCACCGGCGGGGGGTTTTGGCGGCAGAGCCTGAAGAGGACAGGGTATGGGGTGGGGTGGGGAGGGACTTCACTGCCATAGAGTCCAATTGCCAAAGCACCATTTTCTCCAGGGGAACTGATCTCTATTGGCTGGAGATCAGTTGTAATAGCAGGAGATCTCCAGCTACTACCTGGAGATTGGCAACTCTGTGCTAAATCCTCTTTGGAGATTTGAGGTGGTGTCTAGGAAGGGTGGAATTTGGGGAATAGAGCTCAGCCTGGATGTGATGCCATAGAGTCTGCCCTCTAAAGCCCTCTAAAGCTGCTTTTTCCTCCAGGGAAACTGATTCCAGCAGTCTGGAGATAAATTGTAATTCCAGGAGAACTCTTGAGTCCCACCCGAAGGCTGGTGATCCTAGCTATTATCTGTGCAAAGCAAGGCATATTTCCAAGTACACCTGCATGAGTTTACAGTAGGGTTGCCAGGTCCCTCTTCGCTACTGGTGGGAGGTTTTTGGGGTGGAGCCTGAGGAGGGCGGGGTTTGGGGAGGGGAGGGACTTCATTGCCATAGAGTCCAATTGCCAAATCAGCCATTTTCTCCAGGGGAACTGATCTCTATTGGCTGAAGATCAGTTGAAATAGTGGGAGATCTCCTGCTACTACCTGGAGGTTGGCAACCCTAGTTTACAGCCTTTAAGTCATTTCTAACGTTACTCCTCCCCCTCCCTTTCATTTGGGTAATGTGTTATATTGACTTGGATCCAACCAGCTTTTCTGCTAATGAAAAAGGAAGGAGGTGGTCCCCTGGGGCCATCAAAATAGACCTTTAGACATACAAAGACATGCAGAAGATCGAGGCACATGTGACAGGGCCTGTAATAAGAAGTGACACTGGGCAAGAGTGAGTTGGAAACCCGGCTCGATCCAACCCCTCATTTACAATGTTTTCTCCCATTGGGAAGACAATACACAAGAGGAATTTCAATTATAACCTCTATATCTGGAGCAGAATTAAAAAAAAAATCGCTTGTGTTCCACTTCAAACAAACCCTGCTCAGTATTTATTTTCCTATGCAGAAATGATTTCTGTGCAGGAGTCAAGTAAGGTTTGAAGAACTCTTTAGCTACAAATAATAATGGGAAAATCCTTCATGCATTCCTTTCTTATACATGCTGATCCGAAACATTAAAAAAGCAAAAGCAAAGGTCCGTGAGTTTTCCAGGAAGTGAGTCTGTGCTCAAAGTAAACACAAATCTGAAAGGAAATGGCTGAAAATTCTAACTATATGATATATTTTTCCTGCCTTCATGCCCAGGTCTGGTCAGCAGATATGTGCTGGGAATTCATGCTTCCTAGATTGGTTTACTAGGTTGCCCTCCTGCCCCTGTGCTCCGGGGTTCCTGCCCTCACACTGTGGAACATCTAAAAGGGGAAATGAGGGGGATGTCATTGTGATGCCATGAAGTCCCTTCCCGTTGAGCAGGTGGAAGTTATATCATGGCATCAGTGAGGCTGTTGCTGATGCCATGATATCACTTCCACCTGCTCAACTGGAACTGACATCACAACATTTGTGATGTTCCCCCTCCCCAGGCTCCACCCCTGAAATGCTCCCAGGGTTGCCAGTGGAGGGTTGAATACCCTAGTCCCATGTGAACACAGGCTGCGCCACGCCTGACCACTGCCTAACTGCCCCCCTTCAGGAAGGGGTTGCCTGCCCCCACCCTACTGCAGGAAGTGTGTGTGGGGAGGTCAGTGGCAATGGGAAACACCAGAGGTCCTGGGCCCTGGCAGCTGCCCCATCTTAGGGTATGCTGAGGCCAACCCTGCTGTCTTTGAGGATGCAGTTAGATGTCACCGCATCTGTGACTGCATCTCCAGATGTCTTTAACTTTCTTAAAAGCAGTTGTTTGTGTGTGTCTGAGCATGAGGGAGAATTCTGCCTGCAGTTTCTTGATAGAAATCCTCCCCTCATTGGACCCCTGGGGAAAGAAACAGGACTATTTCAAGCAAGGTTGTTACTCTGGTATTATTTTGCAGAAGGTCTTCCTCTTCAGATAGGACCCCTTTGCCTACTTAGGATATTTCACCCTGCCTGATGCTTCTGTTGATGTGGCAGGATTGTTCTGTTACACTCAGGACCCATACCTGGTTGGTTGTGGGACTAACTTTATAGAAGAGTTTTCTGGAAGAGACTCAGAAGGCACCCACTCAGAAGGCAAAAAAAGGGTTTTTTTTAAAGGTATTCAAAGCCCTTTTTTTAGTTTTCTCTTTTGGACATTGTAGTTGGGCTATTTTTAATTGCTTCTCGTTTTCAGTGGTTTTTGTCTGTCGAGTTTCTAGTGACTCACTCTACACTCAGGAGAATGAGATATACTTTTTTTGTAAATAAAATGAAAACATCAGTAGCAGCAATAACGTCTCCTTCATCCTTCCATGGGAGTTCTGTAGCTTCTTGTTATGTAATCAATGGATTACAGAAGAACCCTTCTTTGAGGTGAGAAGATGGTTTCAGAATGCGTAGACTAAACACCTGTACCTAGTTCATTTGTTTTTAAAAAATCATCTGGACATGGAATGTGATTATGATGAATAACTGAGATTTTTTTTTTTAAACAGCCCCCCCCCCTTTCTTAACAATCTAGACCAGGGCTTCTTAAACTTTTCCCACTTTTTCCAAACTTTTTACCCAAGAAACTTTTACGCGACCCCGGGTATACAGATATATAAAATAGGTATACAAATCAAACATTTACTGATAATAAATCATAAAGAAATTTACTTTTAAAACAATTCTTTGGTATACATATAATTTTTTCGCAACCCCCACATTCGGTTACGCGACCCCATATGGGGTCGTGACCCACAGTTTAAGAAGCTTTGGTCTAGACAACCATCTTAACTACTGATTATCTTACTGTGCTATTTAGGAAAAACCCGTTGAATGGAGACTAAAGCCAGTTTTGCTCATTAGAGGTGTGTGCAGAGTATCAAAGGATTCGGTGAGATGGGGGCTTGCTACTCTAGACCCAAATCCTTGTGCCAGCTCCATCCTAGGGCTTTTCCTCATAGATTTTTTCGTTGGTTCTGGCCCCATACTGGTTCGGTTCATCTCCTGATTTCTGCATGCATTTTTATGCCTTTAGTTTTCACTTTGGTTTATTCCTCTCTCTTTTTTGTTTCTGCTTTCCATCACTCCCTGTGTTTATTTCTGTTCTTATGCTGACCTTCTTGGAGATGTTACATGTTGGTGGTGCCATCTTCTCTGTTCCAGAACTTTAAAAAATATTGCCTGTGTTGGTGTAATGAGCAGCAACAGCTCGGGCGATACCCACATCTCAAGATTCAAAGATTTCAACCCACATTGGCAGGATTTGTATCTACGAAGGTTTGGATGGATGCATAGGGTTGCCATGAGTCGGAAGCGACTTGATGGCACTTAACAAACACACAAGGTTTGATCTGAAACCAAGTGCACAAACAGCAGAAAAGGGAGCAAACCAGAATCTGTGCTTCATGCACAGGTAGGGATTTACAAGAGTAAATGCTTCTCCAGACACACCCACATAAGCCCCTGCACATACAAAGCATGAGAGACAAATATAATGAGTCAGACAGTTGATTGACCAATGTCAGTATTGTCCACGCTGGCTGGTGTTGGGTTTCCATCGTCTTAGGTAGAGGTCTTTCATATCGCCTTTTAACCGGAGATGCTAGGGATTAAAACTGGGACTTTCTAAATGCCAAGCAGATGCTCTGCCTCTGAGCCATTACCTATACCACAGCATTCTCCTTGACAAGCAGATTTTTTTGTTTTTTTGTTTTGTTTTTGAGTGTAGAAAACTTTTCTCATGTGGGAATGCTCTATCACATGAACCTTCCCTGATCCTGCTGTCTGAAGCGATAGAACATTACAGGGCTGGTTCCAGGTTTTAATGGGCCCTGGGCAGAGAGGGCTCAGGGCCCACACTCCCCTCCTATGCCCACCACCAGGACCCTCACTCACCATTCTTCCTGCTCCTGCCCATATAACCCCCACCTGCCTGTGCATCCTTCCCCTACCTACTCATGACCCCTCCCTTAGCCACCTGCATGCCCTTTAGGCTTCCCATTTGCTCAGTTATGGCCGGCAATTGCTGGTCGGCGGGCAGAAGCAGGCCAGCTGAAGGGGGGAGGAAAGCATTTATCCTGGAAGCGCCAGCATCGCAACGGGCATGCTTTAGCTTTTCCCTGCAAAACTCTATGATTTCCATAGGGTTTTTGGAGGACAGTGCTAGAGCATCCTGCGCGATGCTGGCACTTCTGGGGTAAACCCAGAAGTGACATCATCGCACCGCACGCATGGATTGCCACCCCCACGAACCTCCTGCAGGTGGTGAGGGGGGACCTGGCAACCCGGATGTCCTCTCCTCAGTGGCCCTGGGAGGTGAGTGCAGCTGGGAGTGCCTCTGCTGTGACTGCCACCATCCACACACTCTTCCCTGGCGGTGTGGGCAGCCCAAGCAGCTAGGAGCATCGGAGGTAGAGCCTTTGCAGGTAGGCAGGTGACAGAGGTGGTGTGTGGGCAGGGCCAGTGGCAATTGACCCTCCAGAAGCCCTTGTCCCTGGCAGATGCACCACTTCAGGGTGAGCCAGCATGGTGTAGTGGTTAAGAGTGGTGGTTTGGAGCAGTGGCGTCTAATCTGGAGATCCAGGTTCTATTCCCCACTCCTCCACATGAGCAGGGGAGGCTAATCTGGTGAACTGGATTTGTTTCCCCACTCCTACATACGAAGCCAGCTGGGTGACCTTGGGCAAGTCACAGCTCTGTTAGAGCTCTCTCAGCCCACCTACCTCACAGGGTGTCTGTTGTGGAGAGGGGAAGGCAAGGTGATTGTAAGCCGGTTTGAGCTAGTAGAGAAAGTAGGCATATAAAAAAACAACTCTTCTTCTGCATCATCATCTTCTTCTTCTCTGACACCTCATTACCAACTTAACTGTTCTTTGGGAGAACTAGGATGGTTTAAAATGTAAAACATGTTGCTTCTAATCATACTTACGGTAAGTCTAATAAGACACAGCATACTAATCATACTTAAGTCTATAGCATATGACTCTGCTCTGTTTTTATCAGCAACAAGATGGTCATGTGTATCTGCTGCCATGTGCTGGATTCCACTTTCCACATGCCACTGCAATCCTTTAACAGCTGTGTGGTGGGTTAAGAGTCAAACTTCCATGGGGTGCCAAAATACACACAGCTGTCTTATCATAAAGGCAAGTGGCCTGAACCTAAGGTTCTTTCCATGGCTACCATGTAGTGAAAGGGTCATAAGAAACCATTGTTTAGCTGAGCTGTTTCATGAGTAGCCATAACCCAGATCCAAAGAAAAAGGTAGATGTTCCAGATGAAATGGGATTATTTTCATGCAGATGCAATTGCACAGTAACATTGCAATCCTAAAAAGCTGTCTTATAAAGACAAGTGGCCTCAACTGTTTTATTTCTGTGCATAGGACCAGAGCTGGGGGAAAGCTGGGAGCTCTATAACAGGCTGTGTGGAATACTTCCCTGTCTGCACATCTGGCCTGTGTTTCTGCTCCGCAGAATGACACTGTTTAGAAAAAACTCTGCCTGATCCAATGCCCATGAAAATCGATGGAATGAACTTTGGTTCTTGTGGGTTATCCGGGCTGTGTAACTGTCTCAGCATTAGAAAGAGGGTGCCATTTTTTCTTTAGGGGGCCAGGATTGCCTGTGTTTTGAGCAGTGTCTAAGAAGAAGCCAAAGTCCAGCTGGTGGAACTTGTTCCGGCATACAGATGTAAATCTTTCCCCATCAGTGCCTGTTGAAGTTCTCCCTGTTGAGGAGCTCTCCCTCCCCGCCCCCCGCCATCAACTGCCCATTAAGCAGTGCATACTGACAAGGGAGACAATTAGCCTCTCTCCCAGGCACAAACAGCTGTGTCTGGAATCTCTTTCTCTGTCCCATTCCACACCTGTTGCCATTACACTTGCCACCGCCCCTGCGGGTTTGAAACTGCCCAGAGTTCTGTGGTCAGACGTTCTGCAATTTCCATAAAGGCAACATTAGCAGAGTCAAGCTGGCCAGGAAGACAAACAGTTTGTTCTGCTGCAAGTTTGTTGGCTTTCTTGTTGGCTTAGGAACAATCAGCTGTTTTTATGGCTCTCCGGGGCTGGCATTAAGTCACCTGATTGGTTTTGCCTTTCTTTTTCAACAACATGAGGGTTTTGGTTTTGGGTTTTTTTTAAATTGGATTTCCAGTATTTATTTGAGGCTTTCTGTCCTACTGTGGTCACATAAAATAGTTGCAGTGTCCACTGATAGAATAAATGCTGCGGTGAATTGTGCCTGTAGTCTAATCCAAATTCATGAGGTAATGCTGAGAATTCATTGTTATCTGGAATTTGTGGAGAATCCTCCCCCCACCCCGCTCAGAGTTTATGGATGTTTTCCCCAAGCATTACCCTACAAGCACTTTTTAAATTATCCTTTGTCTTAGCCCTTCGGACCTTACCCCCGTATGGAAATGAAACCCATGTACATGCAATTGCATTCATACATATTCTTTTCTGTTGCTTCTCCATGGTGGTGTAAAAATGCATCCCCCACCCACATATGCACATACCTCTTTCTGTCCTCCTCTGGCTTTGCCACAGCAGGCTGAACAGTTCCCACTTACTCTCCAACCTCCCCTCACCCTTCTTTCAGTTCCTACTGTGCAAGCTGATCCAAACCGAGCAACTCTGCTGGCACTTGAGGGGCCCGTGGGTCCAGACCTTTCCCTGACAGTGATAATCAGTATCAGCTCATCCATTGCCTTCCCGTGTAATGTTGCTCATTTGCTGGAGCAAGCCATGGAGAAGCGAATACCCATGTTGGGTGCCGCATCTCAGCAGCCCCTTTAGTGTTTGCTTGTAGTACTTGCAGAGAGGCTGCTTAGCTCGGCTAGCTCCGGGCCCATCGTAATTTCCTAGTACTCTCCTGACACTATCTCCCATAAAAATAGAATGCTCCTCTAACTAGGGTTGCCAGGTCCTCCCTGGCCAGCAGCTAGGGTTGCCAACCTCCAGGTGGTGGCTGGAGATCTCCTGCTATTACAACTCATCTCCAGCTGATAGAGATCAGTTCACCTGAAGAAAATGGCCGCTTTGGCAATTGGACCCTATGGCATTGAAGTCCCTCCCCTCTCCAAACCGCATCCTCCTCAGGCTCCGCCCACAAAATATCCAGGTATTTCCCAACCTGGAGCTGGCAACCCTACCACCAGGAGGTAGTAGGGTTGCCAACTGCCAGGTAGTAGCAGGAGATCTCCTGCTAATTCAACTGATCTCCAGACGATAGAGATCAGATCACCTGGAGAAAAATGGCCGCTTTGGCAACGCTACTACCAGCAGGGGATGGGGGGTAGGGTTGCCAGATCCAGGTTGGGAAACTACTGAAGATTTGGGGATGGAGCCTGGGGAGGACAGGGACCTCAGTGAGGTACAATGCCATACAGTCTACCTTCTGAAGCATTCATTTTCTCCTGGGGAACTGACCTCAGTAGTCTGGAGACGAGGTGTAATTTGGGGGGATCCCCAGATCCCACCTGGAGGCTGGCATCCCTACCTCTAATGTAGGGATGATACATTTATAAATACTGATGAACCAGAATCAAGGTCATTGGTGGCAGAAAATTTGAGTCATTGTCATTGGCACTGTAAACAAGGGTTAAATATATTCCTTCCAGATAGGGCCAAATTAAATTACAAATAGTTTATGTATGCATTTTTGTCCTACCCTTCCTTCCAGGAGCACAGAATTGCTTATATTACCCCTGCATGTTATCCTTCCAACAACCATTCAGAGAGATTAGGCCTAAGGACAACCAGTGAGACTTCAAGCCATCCAACTCTGCATTATACCTCAAAGTCACTCTAAATCATCTACCTAGTAATTTTCATTGGTCACACTGAAATAAATTCGTCCATCAAGAAGTCCTCAATATGGGTGTTGGGTTGTTGTTGTTTTTGAGCTACCGAATACAATTTAATAAACATCACTATTTTTGTGAAGTGGGAAGGCCATTTTAATTTTTTCTTTTACCTTTCTTTGTATGGTAACATAAAAGAAGATAAGGCTGCACTGGCAGGTAGGAGAAAAAAGAATCTTCTAAGAAAAGAATGGAAAAGAATGGAAGATCTAATCAACTGCTTTACCTTGCATCTTGTTCCTTTTTTCTCCTACCTTTGTAGTAACACACTAGAAATAGCATAGCCTCCAAAACCCCACAATACACATCTTTATTCTTTTATATTTATTTATTTTTTCAAACTTATAGCCCACCCTCAATGCTTGACCAAGCCGGGCGCAATGCAGGTTTCACGTATGCCCCTAACTCTCAGTCCCTCCACTGAAAAGTGGTCCTTACTACTTCATCAACCAAAGGTTTTGTGGACTGATCTATCAGTTAAAACTCATAGTGCTTCTTTGAGGGTTTTTGTTTTTTTGCAAGAAGAAGAGTTGGTTTTTATATGCCTACTTTCTCTACCACTTAAGGAAGAATCAAACCTTACAATCAGCTTCTCTTCCCCTCCCCACAACAGACACCCTGTGAGGTAGGTGGAGCTGAGAGAGCTGTTACTAGCCCAAGGTCACCCAGGTAGCTTCATGTGTAGAAGCGGGGAAACAAATCCAGTTCACCAGATTAGCGTCTGCTGCTCATGTGGAGGAGTGGGGAATCGAATCCGGTTCTCGAGATCAGAGTCCACCACTTCAAACCACTGCTCTTAACCACTACACTACACTGGTGCAAATGGTATCACTATAACTGTGGGAAAGTAAAGAATGCATTTTTAACAGAGAATTGACAGCTTGGGGGAAAGAGTCATGTAAAAGGCACTTCACTTTCAAGACTTATCTTGTGGCTTAATTTAAAGCATAAGCAGTGAAACACTAAATAACAGTCTGACATGGTGTAAGAAGATGTAATTGCCAAACCTGCAAAGACAGCAAACAGTGTTCCACTATCAGAACAAGATGAACTGTTAGTGGTAAATGTCAGGTCAAAATATACCAGAGTATTTGAAGTGAAGGGTCCGTGTGTAGACTGAACATGAACATATTGTACCTGGGCTAGACAAAGACGCTGTATTCCAGATCTCTGAGTAATAAATGAAGGCCATTTCCTTGTAGAGCTGCTAGGGGCAAAACAGAGGAAGAAATAGCAGCTTCCAATTAACCACCTGGTTTTAAATGCAAATGCTATACATCTCAAGGCAATACTATATAAGACTGTGTGTTTTGCCCTCAAGTCATAACTGACTTATAGCAACCCTGTAGGGTTTTCAAGGCAAGAGACGTTCAAAGGTGGTTTGCCATTGCCTGCCTCCTCACTTAGGGTTGCCATGTCTCTCTTCGCAACTGGCAGGAGCAGGGCCGGATTTAGGTTTGATGAGGCCCTAAGCTATTGAAGGTAATGGGGCCCTTTATATGTCCAGCTGTCCTTTGTCAACAACAAATTGTTGCTGTTTCTTGTGTTGAATATATGCTATATGGTAATTTATGGACCTAATAGGTATCTAAAGCCATTTGCTGTATGTAGGTTTTATTTTATTTGTTTTCATCTTATATTTTGGAAATGTACATCCAGGTGTTTTTTTCCTTTAAATTTTTTTGGGGGCCCCAAGAGAGTGGGGCCCTAAGCTATAGCTTGTTTAGCTTATACGTAAATCTGGCACAGGAGGTTTTTGCCGCAGGAGGTTTTTGGGGCAGAGCCTGTGAAGGGCAGGGTTTGGGGAGAGGAGGGACTTCGGTGCCATAGAGTCCAATGGCCAAAACATCCATTTTCTCCAGGTGAACTGATCTCTATCAGCTGGAGATCAGTTGTAATAGCTGGAGATCTCCAGCTTGTACCTGGAGGTTAGTCAAATATATGCAGTCATTATGGCAAAAATATGTACCAACAACAAAAATTCTTTGCAAGTGTATAATAATTCTTTTAGGTATTTCACATAAGAATTCTTGGTTTTGTTACCTCACATAGACCATATAATTCATACACTATCTTTTGCAGCAATAATAAATAAATCAGGACTATACACAACCAAGACAGGAGTCCGGTAAGTATCCTGTTTCAGAGTCTATTTCTTCAGTTTATAAAAATAAATTTTTATTATTTTTATAATAAAAACAAAACAAATTGTAAAAATTATAACAAAGAAAACAGAAAAGAAAAGAAAAAGATACAGAGAAATACACAGTGTTCACAGGCTCATTCCTGCCCACATGCTTATTGACACTTTCAAAACACTCCAAAAGGTTAGTGAGACAGGAGGACCTACCTTTACAGAAGCCATGTTGGGTTTTGCTCAGCAGGGCTTGCCCTTCTAAATGCTTGACAATTCTATCTTTAATAATGCTTTCCATCAATGTACCTGGAACAGTTAACTGGCCTGTAATTTCCTGGGTTTCCCCCTGGAACTTTTTTTTTTAATAAATGGGTGTTATATTGGCCATTCTCCAGTCCTCTGGTACAGAGTCTGATCTAAGGGATCTTCTCTACTCTCTGGAGCTTTTGACTCTCTTCTCACTTCTATGAACAGTACTGATTTCCTAAAATGTTATAAATGTTAAAAAAGAAGAAGAAAAAGGTCGAGATGACTGCATTCAAAGAACTCCCCTGGGATGTTTTGCTTTACATTTAAATTCATTCCGCCTCTGTATAGTTTTAGCATTAATAAAAAAAAATTATATGAACTGTTTAATGGGAGTTTGTCCTTGTTAGGACATGTACAGAGTGCTTTGCTTCTGAAGAGGAGCCTTACAAAAAAGCCACAATGCCTTTACATATGATAATGTGTATTATTTTGCGAAGTGTGAAGAGCATTCTGCCTTTCTCCCCATTACTATAGCAACAGCCATCTCTGAGCGAGGGCTCTTTTAAACTGTGTCAATTAGGCTTATATAAGGGTATTTTAATGACAAAGAGGCGGTGTAAAGTGCAGTCTAAGGTCTGGCAAAAGGAAAACCCCACACTCCATTTTAAAGAAAAAAATCTTCCCAACTTCCATAGCAATAATTGCCATGTTCTGTACTCATTAGTCATGGTCACCGTTTCCTGTTAAAATCTAGAAGTTGGCTTCAGACACCAGGAGACACACAGCGAGCAGTTTGTTGCATGCCTGCCAATGTCTTTGGATATTCTTCTCTAAAAACAGAAGACCCTGCAGGATGGAGTGGGGTGGGGGGTGGCAGGCAGGCAGGGTAACCTTACGATCCTCACTATGCCAAGTGGCTGCTTTGAAAATGCTAAGGCGCATATGTTGGGTTGCCAGCTCCGGGTTGGGAAATACCTGGAGATTTTGGGGGTGGAGTCTGAGGAGAGTAGGGTTTGGAGAAGGGAGGGACTTCAATGTCGTAGAGTCCAATAGCCAAAGAGGCCATGTCCTCCAGGGGAACTGATCTCTATCACCTGGAAATCAGTTGTAATTGTGGAAGATCTCCAGCCACCACATTGAGGTTGGCAACCCTACTCATATGAACCCGGGCCCTGTCAATAGACAGGCCTTTGGGTAGGTAGGGTTGCCAGGTTCCTCTTTGCCACTGGCGGGAGGTTTTCGGGGCAGAGCCTGAGGAGGGCGGGGTTTGGGGAGGGACTTCAATGCCATAGAGTCCAAGTGCCAAAGCGGTCATTTTCTCCAGGGGATCTGATCTCTATCACCTGGAGATCAGTTGTAATAGCAGGAGATCTCCTGCAAATACCTGAAGGTTGGCAACCCTATGGGTAGGATTGCCAACATCCAAGTACTAGCTGATTTCCAGGCAACCCTACCTCTGGGTGCTCTGTGCTTGAAACGTAGCTCCCAGGAGAGTGGGAATTAGGGATACCAAACTCCTGGTGGGGTCTGGCGTTCACCCAGAATTACAACGGATCTCCAGGCATTTTCCAACTGAGAGCTGGCAACCCTAATTTTGTGGCTGCTCCCACTAACCATTGTCAATATTCCAAAGATGCCCACAGGCTCAAAAACACTGGGGACCTCTGCCATAGATTCTGCCCTCCAAATAGGGTTGCCAAATCCCTCTTCACCATCAATAGGAGGTTTTTGGGGCGGAGCCTGAGGAGGATGGGGTTTAGGGAGGGGAGGGGCTTTAATGCCATAGTCTCCAATTGCCAAAGCAGCCATTTTCTCCAGGGGAAATGATCTTCATCAGCTGGAGATCAGTTGTAATAGCAGGAGATTACCAGCTGGTAACTGGAGGTCAGCAACCCTACCTCCAAAGCTGCCATTTTCCCCCAAGGGAACTGATCTCTGTAGTCTGGAGATCTGTTGTAATTCTGGGTGAATGCCAGGCCCCACCTGGAGTTTGGCATCTCTAATCCCCACTCTCCTGGGAGCTGAGTCAAGCACAGAGCACCCAGAGCCTGGAGCCCAGGGGCAGCACACTAGGAACCCCTGCTCTATGGTTTCACATTCCCACTGAGTTCCTTCTTCTCCCCAAACTCTGTCCTACCCAGGCACCATCTCCAAATGCCCATGAATTTCCCAAGTTGGGGCTGGTGACCGTAGTGAGGATATGATTCACATCAGGACCACAGTGCACGGGCTTAAGCCTTCTCTCGGTGTCATTTTCCCAAGCTAAAGTGACCCCAGGAAGGTAAAAATGTCCCCACTGGGAAAACTTACATGTACTGATGGATTATATGTACATTTACCCAGCAGGACAAAGGGTAGCTCCTGAGGGGGCCATTTCAGGTCAGGAAAAGGCACAGGGGGAGGCCTAAGCCCCCTCTCCCTCCTGATCCAAATTGGGTCTCTGTGAGCCTGAGAATTGGGGTCCAAGCATGGAGCTTCCAGAAGACATCTGTCAACTGGGTTTGGAGATGGACCCAGGATCAGGGTATTGTGCAGTTAGGCCTTAATTAGTCATAATCTTCTGTGTTTCTAGTAGCAAGGAAGCTGGTTTAATTGTTAGTTTAATTATTAATATTTTAAGGCTACCATCCTGTGAATACTTATTGGCAAATAAGTCCCACTGAACCTTGGGCCATGTCATGTAGGAGTAATGTGGAATCTTCTGATGATAGACTGATTAGATGCATGCGCTTTTCATGGTAGGAATGGGTATTTCCCAGGTGAACAGACAATAAAAAGTCCCTATTCACACATTATGATTTCCACGTGTGTTTCCCATTAATTTCCAATTTATTAAAGCGGACTGGAGAACTCATGCATGCTCACGAACAGGCTACAAAGCTGTACATTGTGTTGTATTTCGAGTCAACAGTCACGTACACCCCATCCCTATTCCAGATGGAGCAAGAATTCCCAACAACTACCAGATGCCTGTTAGGGCCGAGTGTTTATTGTGAAAAAGCAGCAGCACAGTAGAGGTTCACACCACAGATCCTGGCTCAGAATTTAACCACACCTGCAGGACTGGAAGAACCAGAGTCCTGAATCAGCCAGAGTTGATAGGAAGATAGAAATGGATTTTGGTTTTCCCACTCCAAACTGTCTGATCCATTACAAACCCACTCATTTGAGTTTCCAGAGTTCACTGAGGAAAGCAGAAGGAAAAGTGGTAAAAATTACTCAGCAGGATTTCTTCTCCACCCAGACTTTGGTTAGTACCTTTGCTTTGCAGCTGAAGAATTAGCAAGCAACCACGTCTGGGAGACTGCAAAGGACCGTGCCACAGATTCAACAACTCTTCTGACTAGTCGAGGAAGCAGTTTTTAGCAACAGTTCCAATATTAATTAATGCTCTTATTGTAAACAACATCCTGTCTTAATTATAGCAATATGTTGAAGATGTTTTGTCACAAAAAACAAACTTATTTTCCATGTCTAAAAATCTATGTTGGCCACATTAAATAACCTCAATAGCATGAGCAGAAGACAAGCACGTGCACTGGCAGTTTTGAAACTGGTTTTTTTCTTTTTCTTTTAAACTTCAGCCAACAGCTCAGCTGAAGCGAAATCAGCAATCTGGTTTAAATGGCAAAGCGGCTTGTCTGTTCTGCGGAGGAGTGGGATGCAAACAGGGGGAAACCATCTGAGAAAAGCACTTGTTTCTTTTACTTCTGCTATGCTGTGCAGGGTTGTGTCTCTGACCAGTCCATGGCTGTTCTTTGTTTGCAAAACAGGGCCAATATTTTTCAGAGTGTCCTCACGCCCCCAAATCTAAATTTCAGCCACTAAACCTCTTACACCTGAATAAACTAGCTGTGCATTGCTGAAGGGGGGGGAGTCGGCTTAGGAGCCGACGTGACCCCACGGCAGCATAAGTGCCCAGTTATCCTGGGATAATGGACACTTACACTGCTGCAAAGGGCATTCCCCACCGGCCCCAGTGGGGCCCCAGTGCAGCATGGGGCTCGGGCACTGGCAGTGCCTTCCGCCAGCGTTCTCCTAGTGCAAATCCCTGCGCCTGCATCCTGGGAGGCGTTCCTGGGGCGTTTTGGTACCTTTTTCACCCCGGGAATGCTTTCCGAGATGTCGGCAGTCCTGCTTCTTAAGTGTAAGGATGTGTCACTGGCAACCAAGATCAAGTTAATTCATGCCATAGAATTCCCTTTTTCTATGTATGGGTGTGAAAGCTGGACAATGAAGAAAGCTGATAGGAAGAAAGTAGATTTCTTTGAAATGTGGTGTTGGAGGAGAGTGTTACGGATACTGTGGACTGCCAAAAGAACAAATCAGTGGGTTCTAGATCAAATCAAGCCTGAACTGACCGTAGAAGCTAAAATGACTAAACTGAGGCTTACTTTGGTCACATTATGAGAAGACAAGAGTCACAGGAAAAGACAATCATGCTAGGAAAAGTTGAAGGCAGCAGGAAAAGAGGAAGACCCAACAAGAGATGGATTGATTCTATAAAGGAAGCCATGGCCCTCAGTTTGCAAGACCTGAGCAAGGCAGTTAAAGATAGGATGCTTTAGGGGCTCAAATATTTAAAATTTGGGGGAAAAAGATATTTTAATTTTTTTATGGGGCAAGGAAAGACATAGAATAGCATATAATAATTTAATTGAACTAAAAGAAACGGGAGGTTTGGGGTTTCCAGATTTGAAAATGTATTATGAGGCATCTTGTTTTGTTTGGTTAAAGACCTGGATATTGTTAGAGAATCCCAAAATATTGGAAATAGAAGGTTTTAATTGACGTTTTGGATGGCATGCATATTTGTGGTATGATAAGGAAACGGTAAACAAAGATTTTAATATTCATATTATTAGATTTGGTTTACTTCAAACTTGGAAAAAATATAAAAGGTTTCTGGAAAATACAACTCCGGGATGGATTAATCCAGTAGAAGCATTTATGAAGAGAGGGATACAATTAAATTTAGATATGGAAGTATATAGAGAAATTATAGATTATAAGGAAGGAAATTGGGTTTTAAAAAGTAGAGAAGAACTTAATATTAAAGATTGGTTTATGTATTATAAATTAAAAGATATATTTAACAAAGATAAGCAAGTTGGATTTAATAAAAATAAATCTAAATTAGAAAATATACTAATCAAGGGAAATAAAGGATTGATAGGAAGGATATATAGGTTATTAATTGAAGTAAATTTAGAACAAGAAAGAATTAAGCCAGTAATGCTGAAATGGATGAAGAAGTTAGGATATAATATTGATTTGGAAATATGGGAAAACTTGTGAAAGAAAGAATTCAAATTCACAATAACTAATGAAATTAAAGAGAACATATAAAATGTTTTATAGATGGTATATAACTCCCGTGATGATAAGCAAAATGAAAAAAGGAGATATGGATTTATGTTGGAAATGTGGAAAAGAAAGAGGAACTTTTATTCATGCATGGTGGATATGTAAATTAAAAAAAATTGGAAAAAAGTAATAAGACAAAATAATAATTTGATTAATACGAGAGTAAAAAGAAATCCAGCATTTTGTTTATTGGGGATTCCTCAAGAAAAAATTGATACAAAAGACAGGGTCATTTGCCAATATAGTTTTGCTGCTGCAAGAATTATAATAGCTAAACTTTGGAAACAAGTAAATAAACCTTCAATTAGAGTGGAGAGAGAAATTATGGATGTATATGAGGATGGCCAAATTAACAGAATTTCTACATGGAAATGATATGGAAGAATTTAAAGAAACATGGGCGAAAGCCGTCACATATTGGAATAAACTGGCGAAAATGGATTTTACTATTTTAGTTAATGAGTTATAGAAATAAGTTTAACTTTTTTATCTTATTGTCAATAGCGTAATTTTTAAACTGTTTAGACACTTCTCCGGAAGTCTGCTGATGGGTCACTTTCTTGGTGGGTGGTGGGTCAAAAGGATATTTTGAATTCTTGTAATTTTTAATTTTGATTGTATTAAGTAGATTATATAATTGATATTCTTTTGTATTTTATTTTTATTATTGTATTTGTTTGTTTTGTTTCCTGTGTTTATGTTATAAAAATAAAACAAAATTATATAAAAAAAAGATAGGATGTTTTGGAGGACATTGATTCATAGGTAGGGTTGCCAACCTCCAGGTAGTTACAATAGATGCTGGAGATCTCCTGCTGTTACAACTGGTCTCCCTCTGATAGAGATCGGTTTACCTGGAGAAGATGGCCCCTCGGGCAATTGGACTCTATGGCACTGGTCCCTCCCCTCCACAAACCCCGCCCTCCTCAGGCTCCACCCCAAAAACCTCCCGCCGATGGTGAAGAGGGACCTGGCAACCCTATACATAGGGAAGCCATGAGTCGGAAGCAACTTGAAGGCACTTAACACACAGAGAGGCCCGGTTTCCCCTGTGGTGGGGGGGAAGCCTTCTCAGCTGCGCCCTCCCAACTGCTGCAATTCACTCCCCCCCAACCCACAGGAATGGGCTCAAGGTTACCAAAACTGTAAGCCTTCCAGGCATCAAATTATTGTTTTATAACTGACATTACATCACGCTGGACTTCTCAATATGATCTTGTAGACTAAAGGCGCAATGCTAAACAGAGTTTCACACTTCTAAGTCCATTGACGTCAACGGGCTTAGAAGGGTGTAACTGCTCAGGACCGCAATGTAAAGGGCAGCGGTTTTCATTTTGATTCTTTGGAATATGGTGTTGTTGCTGGCTAGAACATCTTGGAACAAAGAAGCTAACTGTAAAAAAATAATAATAAAAAAAGACCTACTGACTCATACTCAGAGTACATAACAGTCATATAACAATAAAGCTTCATAACTACACCCTTCATCCTCGAGGAAATTAAAGTACACCATGGACATATTAATTTTAGAGAGACCTTCAGTTGATATTTAACTGAACGGTACCACATCTTGTTCTGTCTTGTTCGCTGCTTTCTTTGGGACCTGCGGGCAATTAAAGCAGAAAAAGAAATGTAATTTAGATCTGATGTAATTTCAGAATGAAAGTTCATTCTGCATTCAGCTTCACTCACAAGGGTTCAGAAATGCTGTGTTCTTTAATAACAATGTCTTTTTCAGCTAATGGGAGATAGGGCATTAACTGGAAAGAAAGAAGGAAAAGCAGAAGCACTCTGGCAAAGTTTGGCAGGGGAATCCAGGCAAAATGTGTCATGTCCAAGAGTGGGGCTGATTTGCCTCACTGCCTTTGTCTGGAGCCCTCAGCAGATGGTACGTTCACACAAACTGGGCTCTCACCAACTGCACATATTGGGAGTGCAGTGCCTATGAAGCACTGGGGAGTACACCTATGGAAAATCCATGTGTTGCCCATTTTGCACAATATCAGGCGTACTGGGTGCATGGTGAAGATAGCACACCACTGATAGGTGTGGTTGGTGGGCTCTCAGTTTTATGAACATGTCTGCACAGATGCTAAGGGATAACTGATCTGCTTTGTTATCTTTATATGCCCCATGTGTTTCCATCTCTGGATCCAAAGTATCTGGGTTCTGGTTTTCTGGAGTCATCAGCAGATGATTCCATGAGTAGCTCATGCAGGGACTGATTTGCTGACGGGTGCTCGCCATGAACCAGCATGGTGTAGTGGTTAAGAGTGGTGGTTTGGAGTGGTGGACGCTAATCTGGTGAACTGGATTTGTTTCCCCACTCCTCCACATGAAGCCAGCTGAGTGACCTTGGGCTTGTCACTCTCTCTCATCCCCACCTACCCCCCAGGGTGTCTGTTGTGGGGAGGGGAAGGGAAGGTGATTGTAAGCCAGTTTGAGTCTCCTTTAAGTGGCAGAGAAAGTCGGCATATAAAAACCAACTCTTCTCTCTTCTTCTATCTTCTTCTTCAAGTGTGATGGTATATCCAGAACAAGTTATTGGGGAGGGGCACCGTGTACTACCGGTATTTGTAACTACAGGTCACTGGCCCAACATGCTGCAGTTTTTGTAATATTGACCCTGTGCCTCCAGTACATTGTGCTAAAGGGAGACAATGAGGACCAAGGAAAGGAAATCTATGGGTTCGATGGGTATGATGCATGTGTCCTTGGGAAAAGAGCTGAAGGGGTCAAGAGGTACAGCCAGTAGAAAATACTAAAACAACAAAACTGAGAATACATCCCAGAATGTGTCCAGCATGTTCTGGGTTATGTACTACTTACAGGGAAAGATTACAAGCCACCTTTTGATAATTTTGTCCACCGTTGCTCATTGCCTCATTAAGGCACCCCGTAATTTCTAGCAATGCATTTAGCAAGCCAATGCCGTAAGTTATGGACTAATCATATACTTGTGGCTGGGTGATTACTTTCTTTACTTCCGTCTAGAAAATCTCACGATTGGCTGGGAGCCATAACTCTCTACAGTATAATAAACATTACCAGTGGCTGGATACCACCATCCCACAGAACAATAAACCGGTGTCAGTCAGTTGAGAATAGGGCCGAGGAAGGAGGCTGAGAGACACAGGAGTTCCCTGGTTCAGCATTTCCAGTTCAATCCTTGACCTGTATTGACCTGTTTCCCGGGACTAAAAGCACACTTTGCCATTCTGGGGAAGAAAGAATTACTTCCCTGTGGCTCTGAGTCGTCAATCTTCAGTCAGACCTATTTTCCCCGCTGAAGGCCGTTCAATAATTTGTTTGTTTCAGCCTCCCCCAGAGCCACCGTAAATCACCATTCACTTGAATGCTTTCTCCCCCCACTGTGCTCTCTAAGGATGTTTTGTCATCAATGTATTTAGGTTATTATTGAGCTTCTCCTCCCTTCCCCGTGTTTTAATCGCAGGCAGTCTGGAGGGCTGTTCATCCCCAACGCTCAGTGAATACAGGATAATGCTCAGATCCTTGTATGGTTATTTTTAACGATGCTTGGGAAAGGTTTTTGAAAACATCAGTTAGCAGGAGAACAAGGAAAAGAGCACAAAAGGGGACTGGGTAACAGGTCAGGTACAAAGACAAGCTTCAGAAAGCAGCATTTGGGACTATGTGTTATCTATGCTGTGTTAACGTTATGACCCTCAAAATTTTGTATTCCTAAAACCATATAAATAATTGGATCTAAGAGTGTGTAATGTTTTTCAAGATTGAGATTTCAGAGTCCCTTTTGTCAACCACAACTCACATAAGTTACACATACAGAGAGTGCTAGCAGGGCTAAGGGCAGCATATAGGCTTGCCAACTTCCAGGTAATAGCTGGAGATCTCCCGGTATTACAACTGATCTCCAGCCAATAGAAATCAGTTCATATGGAGAAAATGGCCGCTTTGGCCATTGGACTCTACGGCATTGAAGTCCCTCCCCTCCCCACAACCCACCCTCCTCAGGCTCTGCCCCAAAAACCTCCCGCCGGTGGCAAAGAGGGACCTGGCAGCATAGCTGGAGAAGGAGGTAAATTTAGGCAGGATTGATAGTGCAGCCCTAAACAGAGTCACACCCTTCTAAGTTCACTGAAGTCAGTAGCCTTATAGATGGATATAACTCAGCATAGGTACATCAAACAGGGAGATTCAAGGCAAACAAATACAAGAGTGGATCCAATGTTTTCCAAGCTCTGCTTGTGGCTTCCTAGAGGCACCTGGTTGGCCGCTTTGTGAACAGACTGCTGGACTTGATGGGCCTTGGTCTGATCCAGCAGAGCCTTTCTTATGTTCACAATAGAGTTGCCAGCTCTAGGTTGGGAAATTCCTGGAGATTTTGGGAGTGGAGCCTGGGGAAAGGGCAGGGTTTGGGGAGGGATCTTGGTGGAGTTTAATGCTGTAGATTCCACCCTCCAAAGCATCCATTTTCTCTGGGGGAACTGATCTTTTTGGTTTGGAGGTCAGGTGTAATATTGAGAGATCTCCAGGCCCCACCTGGAGGTTGGCAAGCAGAGAAGGCTCATGGTGCAGCAGCCTTGTTGATGTTAAGCAGGAGTGAGTTTGGTTAGTGCCTGCACAGAAAGGAAACATCCAAGGAATCCTCTCTAAATTGCCTTGAATTTGTGGAAGAAAGGTGAGATATGAATGCATGAGATATGAATGTCCTATACAGGTTTTACAATGATGGCGCTGTGAAATGGTCCCATCGTACCCCCATAACTGTACCCTATGACTTGCTTTTGAAAAGGGCTGTAAGGAATATTTTCATCCAGCTGGTATTTGGTTTTGGGTGGATGTCATTCTCTTTGCTTGTGTTGCCTATAATTTATTTTTACTCTTCGTGCCTTCAGAAAAACCGTCCACATTGCTGTTTCAATTAAATACAGATTTACTTTTAGGGTGCCCGGATAAATAGGGTTGCACACCTCCAGGTAATAGCTGGAGATCTCCTGCTATTACAACTGATCTCCAGCCGATAGAGATGAGTTCACCTGGAGAAAATGGCTGCCTTGGCAATTGGACTCTATGGCACTGAAGTCCCTCCCCTCCCTGAACCACCCCTTCCTCAGGCTCCACCACAAAATCCTCCCGCCGGTGGAGAAGAGAGACCTGGCAACCCTACGGATAACGCAGCAACCAATTTAGTATGAATGTGTATCAGTGTGTACTAGGGTTGCTAGGTCCCTCTTCGCCACTGGTGGGAGGTTTTTGGGGTGGAGCCTGAGGAAGGTGGGGTTTGGGGAGGGAAGGGACTTCAATGCTATAGAGTCCAATTGCCAAAGTGGCCATTTTCTCCAGGAGAACTGATCTCTATCAGCTGGAGATCAGTTGTAATAGCAGGACATCTCCTGCTAGTACCTGGAGGCTGGCAACCCTAGTGTGTACTGATAATTTAACAGTCCACACCTGATTCCAAAACACTGCACTTCTGGTGTAGTGGTTAAGAGCAGTGGTTTGGAGTGTGGGACTCTGATCTGGAGAACTGGGTTCGATTCCCCACTCCTTCACATGAGTGGCAGAAGCTAATCTGGTGAAATGGATTTTTCTGTGAGTGGCCTGTTTTTGTGGTTTTCATTGTCTACGCAGGGGCCAACCAGTTTAGGATTAAGTATAGTTGCCCTCAAATTAGCAGCAGGAGCACAAAGGGAGGGGGGGAATGGTGTCCTGCGATCTACAGAGACTAGGGAAATTCCTAGAGCATCGTGCAGCATAGTGATGTCATTTCTGGGTGAGTAGCCAGAAGTGACATCATGGTGTTGCTATTTTGACAGTCTCTGTTCCCCCTCCCACCTCCCGTTGGTTGGCAGCGAAAGGCTGGCAACCCTAACCCTGATGTGATATCTAGGGGGCATGGTACTGCCAGTGTATTTCCTGACACCCGTTTGCTTCTTGAGTCTTGGGGATAAAATCCATTGAATGGAACAGGGTCGGGGGGGTGGGGGGGGCTTCAAGATCACTTGTGTCAGCTGGTTAAATGGCAGAATGGTAAGCCACTTCGCCCTGCACACTACCAACACAGCTTGCTTAAAAAAAAAAAAAAAAGCCAGTTCAATGAAATTGTGTTACATGGCAGGATCACCTTTGAGCGTTTCATGAAACCTATTATAATAAACAGTAACAGGTGCAAGATAAGGGAAAAATACAATAACAGCATTTATAATTAATACACTTGCATTCTTATCTCATGTTCCTACAAGGCATAAACATTGTAAACACTGTCTTTTAATTCCATCTGCTGTTTGAGCTGGGGTTACCCCAGGCAACAAGAACGCAAAACCAGCATTTTCTTCAATAACATGGGGGTGGTGGTGGAGTAAGAAACCTTTTTAAAATGACAAAAAGTGCAGCATTTACATGCCCTTTTATTTCCTGAGCTTCTCATATTTTCGTATGTCACTCTCCTAGAGTCGTCATCTTTGGATTGGGAAATTCTTGGAGATATGGTAGTGGAGCCTGGGAAGTGTGGTGTTTGGGGAGGGATCTCAGTGGGCTATAATGCCATAGAGACTACCCTCCAACGTTGCCATTTCTCCAGGGTAACTAATCTCTGCCTCCTGGAGATCAATTGTAATTTAGAGAGAGAGGTCTTCAGACCCTCCTTGGAGGTTGGCAGTCTTACACTCTCCCCTAATGGAAGGGGCCATAAGGAGCTTTTTATGAAATAGAAAAAACTTCTAAAATTAAAACGTTAAAAATGGTTCTCTGCTGGCGCTACCTCTTCCTGCAGTTTTTGGGGTCATGAACAATAAGGAATATACAAGGGCAAGTTGTTCTATAGTGGTTCTGTGTAGACAGATGTAAGGCCTGTTCTGCCTAAAATAAAAGTATCTCTCAGTTTCACCTACCTCACAGTAGGTTGTTGTGAGAAGAAAACAGAGGACACAATAATGATGTTAACCACATTGGACTCCTTTGAGGACGGGTGGAGTAAAAAACATACTAAATAAATGCATAACCTATTAAATGGCAGTCCTTGAAAATAAAAGGCAATACCACAATAGAAACAAGTTCTGAGTTTTTCATTCTTTGAAATTATCCAGCAATAGATCAGAAATGTGAGATTTCTGCTCTGTCATATTTTGTGATTACTTCATTACAATATGAAACTGCTTATACTGAGCCTGTCTGATGAACTCTCAAATCCACTATTGGTCTATTCTGCAACAGTTCTCCAAAGGATCAGACAGACACTTTCCCAGCCTTGAAAGAAGCTGCAGGATTTACATATGAAAAGCTCTATTTCAGAGCCATGGGCCTTTCTCTAGTTGTGTGAATGTAGACAGGGTTTAAAATGAAGTCATTTTTGTCATTACAGGTATTTATTAACATGTCAGTTTAATTTTTTTTATTGAGTCTGTGATGCTTTTGGAAGTATCTCTCCAGTTCACACAAACGGAATGTTTCCTGTATCTGTTGATCCTAGTAAAAATGAATGAACAAGATCAGTAAGGGGAGGGAAACAGCAACTATCCCTCCAAGGTCAGTAGTGATCACCCCAAACTGCAAGGACAACCCGTACTTTTTCTTCTTCCTGTTTTGCTTCTGCATTTAGTGCTTCATGGTATACAGCATGGTGCGGTGTATTGTCTAGACTCGAGATCTGGAAGACCCAGTTTTGAATCTCCACTCTGCCTGGAAGCTTGCTGGGTGACCTTGTGTCAGGCCTTTGCTTTGTTTGCTGGAGCAAAGGCTCTCGACATGAGACAGGCCAGGTTCTGGCCACACGTCAAGTCCTTGGTTCTCATGCCTATGAACGTCTGTGTACAGTTTTGTTCATCCTGTTTTCTGCAGCTGTGGTAATGTTTAGTCTGTCTTCCTGGGAACCGCTTATCTCGAGGTTGCCTAGCAATGTTTACCTTTTCAATCCGTAGTGTCTTAAGCATGTAACCTGCCTGTGTTGCCCATTACTGTAGACTGCCTGTAGGCAGTCAGTCCTTTAATCTGTCTTTTGCTCCTAATAAAGTTTTACTGCTTCAGAGCTACCTGCCTGGATGAGTTTGCTTATGGGATGCTAGGGGCAGACGCCTGATACTGACATTAGGCTAGTCACACACCCTCAGCCTAAGCTACCTCACAGGGTTGTTGTGAGGATAAAATGAAGCCAGGAAGAATGTTGTGAGCCACTTTGGGTCCCCATTGGAGAGAAAAGTGGGGCAAAAAAGCAGGGTATTAGGGGGGAGGCATCTTTCTCCAGCCATGTCATGGCATGTTTAGTTAGTGCTATAAGTAGAACTGCCAGTCTTACTGAGTTATACAGTAATAACAGATGGTCAGCCACAATCATTTTTTTTATTCACAACCCTCTTTTCAGTGAAATAGACCTGCAGAAGTCTGAAGATGCATAGAATTTTTAATAGAGAGCATTAAGCAAGAAAGACAAAAACTGTACTTTGACATATCAAAGAACAGTAACATGGAACATTTATGAGACGGAGAATAAAATCAGGAGCTTTAGCTAGCATATTGACATTGGGTTATATTTTGAGATTAGTTTAGGTGAGTGTAATATCTTCTCCAAGGTTTTCTTAATTAGAATTCTCTTGGGGTTTGTGGTATGTTTGACTTGATAAAACATAATTATATTTGTTTAAGTAGGTAGAAACTCTTCAGTTATGACATTTCTGCGGGCATAGTAGAAAGGAGATTGCAGGAGGATGTTGGGGAAAAAACGCTCTTCAATTAACAGGACTTTCCTGGACTTTACTGTATAAAACTGCAGTCAGGGTTGCATGAAAGAACTCCTTGCTCACATAAAACTAGCACGTAAAGGCAGCATTCAGTTTCATCTCCAATCTAACATGGTAACTCTCAACCCATAAGAGGGCTGGTTTTTGAGAAAAGAGCATTCAAATGAGGGCAGAATCCAGAAAAGCTAAACTATGTGATCCTCTCTACCGTTTTAGAACTGGTTCTCTGAAAGGATGCCACAATATCATTCCTTTCTGATGTCAATGGATGTTTAGCTCTCAGGAGCTGGAGGGAACACTACCGTGGATGCTTCCGTTGTGATCAGGGGATAGTTATGCAACCCTGATTATGTTGAAGATGGTGATAATTTTGGCTACAATCAAAATTTTTTTCCTGAGACTAAGCCCTGTTGAATAAAATGGGCTCTACTTCTAAATAGACTGCAGAGGGGTTGCTCTCAAAATGGCCCTGTATCACATTTCAGATGGGGAACAGCCAGAGTAGTGCAACAATTAATATTGCACTAGGATATGTTGTCTCTCTCACAGGAGGAGAGTTGTAAACTGCTTTGAGTCCCCACTGGTAAGAAAAGCAGGGTATACATAATTAAATGAATAGATAAACTGGACACCCTTTCTCTCCTTATTGATGGAAAAACAATGTCACAGCTACAGATTACCACTGCAATATCACACAGTATACGGAGTAGAGCCAGCATGGTTAAGAGCAGCTGACTCTAATCTTGAGAACCAGGCTTGATTCCCCACTCCTCCACGTGAAGCCTGCTGGGGGATCTTGGGTGAAAAAGCACGGTTGCTTTAGCCTCCTTTATTCCCTGTTTCAGCCAGGATTCAGCCAGGATCGATGAATCCTGGCTGAAACAGGGAATAAAGGAGGCTAAAGCAACCGTGCGTTTTCGCCCCTTGGGCCAGTCATAGTTCTCTCTCAGAACTCTCTCAGCCCACGGGGAGGAAGGCAATGGCAAACCATCTCTGAACCTCTCTTACCTTGAAAACCCTATGGGGTCGCCATAAGTCTACTGTGACTTGATGGTATACACATACATACAGAGAGTGGAACAATCACACAGGATACATATTTTAAGTTAGCAAGTGAATCTTTACATTACTGGAAACCACCAGCCACGTTGAAAACATGCAATGCAGCAAAATAATCCCCTTACAAAACAAACCTCAGGTTGCAACCATGGGCATATGTAATTAAACTGCCACCTCAAAATGATCCCAAAGAAACAACATCCAGCATCCAAACAAATGTAGGTTGGAGTATGATACAATCACTCTGAACATGGAAGTGGTTTCCTCACCCCCTCCCAATCAATATGTCAGAAAACCAGCAGTTTTGTGTTGCTCTAGTAACTCTATAAAGGAAGCCACGACCCTAAGTCTGCAAGATCTGAGCAAGGCTATTAATGATATGGGATTTTGGAGGACCTTAATTCACAGATCACGACCGGTAGCCATGTTAGTCTGTCACTAGCAGTAGAAAAGAGCAAGAGTCCAGTAGCAATTTAAAGACTAACAAAATTTCTGGCAAGGTATGAGCTTTCATGAGCCACAGCTCACTTCTTCAGATACAGCTAGAATGTGATTCCATCTATAATTAAGAAGAGAAGAGTGAATTAGACTCACAATGGCAATGTAAATGTCAAAAACAAGTAAATGACATTAGCAGGCGTGACTGGATTAGGTGTGATATGCAGAGGGGTAGTGTGTGTGTGTGTGTTAAGTGCCGTCAAGTCCCTTCCGACTCATGGCAACCCTATGAATCAATGTCCTCCAGACCATCCTATCTTTAACAGCCTGGTTCAAGTCTTGCAAATTGAGGGCTGTGGCTTCCTTTATTGAGTCCATCCATCTCTTGTTGGGTCTTCCTCTTTTCCTGCTATCTTCAACTTTTCCTAGCATTACTCTCTTTTCCAGTGACTCTTGTCGTCTCATGATGTGACCAAAATACAATAGCCTTAGTTTAGTCATTTTAGCTTCTAGGGTCAGTTCAGGTTTGATTTGATCTATAACCCACTGATTTGTTTTTTTTTGGCAACGAGGGGTAGTAGGCGTGGAGAAATTAGCATTGGTAATTAAACAGGAGTCCCAGATCTCTATTAAGTCCAGGGTAACACATAGTCTTGAGCTTCATTATTAGTTGTAATTCAGCAGTCTTAATTCACAGGGTCGCCAGAAGTCGGAAGAGACTTGACAGCACTTAACACACAACCAGGGCCAGTGCTACCATTAGGCGAACTAGGCGGTCGCCTAGGGCGCAGACCTCAGAGGGGTGCAGAACTGGCCTGAGGGGCACAGTTTTAAACCGATTCGTTTCTTGAAAGAAAAAAAAAGGCAACTGAAAATTTATATTTTTTTATTTTAAGATAAGTACCGCAACAGTGCTATGGAATATAATTAACTATAACGTCTTATAAAAAGTTTTGTGATCTTATTTTTTTCTACCAGACATGTTTTTGAAAACTGGTTAGCAATTGGGGGGGGGGGCGCACAAGTAGTACCCAGCATGCTGGGGTAAAGGGAAGGCACTGGCAAACCACCCCGTAAAGAAAAAGTCTGCCTAGTAAACGTCGGGATGTGACGTCACCCCATGGGTCAGGAATGACCTGGTGCTTGCACAGGGGGACTACCTTTACCTACAAGTAGTTAGCCTTGCCTAGGGCACAAAACAGGAAAAACCGGGAAAAGAGGAAGACCCAACAAGAGATGGATTGGTTCTTGTAGGTTATCCGGGCTGTGTGACCGTGGTCTTGGTATTTTCTTTCCTGACGTTTCGCCCGCAGCTGTGGCAGGCATCTTCAGAGGAGCAACACTGAAGGACAGAGTCTCTCAGTGTCAAGTGTGTAGGAAGAGTAATATATAGTCAGAAAGGGGTTGGGTTTGAGCTGAGTCATTGTCCTGCAAAAAGTATCAAAGGTAATGTGCCAATCATTGTCCTGTAAGTATCAAGATAATGTGCTAATGAGGGTGTGGTATGTTAATATGGAACCATTGTATCCTGAAGGGATCTGTTAATGTGTGAAATCCAAAGCTAATCTGCATGGCTATTGTGGACTGTAGTCTTTGTTAGCGTGGAGGTTTTGTGATCTTATTTTTTTCTACCAGGCATCTGTTTTTGAAAATTGGTTAGCAATGGTGGGGGGGGATTGAGATGGTTGGACTCAATAAAGGAAGCCACAGCCTTCAATTTGCAAGACCTGAGCAAGGCTGTCCAAGACAGGACATTTTGGAGGACTTTCATTCATAGGGTCGCCATGAGTCGGAAGCGACTGGACGGCACTTCACACACACACAGGGCACAAAACTGACCCGCACACAACAGAGTAACTCCCCCCCCCCTCTGTGGCCTAGGCCGCCACAGCTTGACACCAGAAAGGAGACAGACGCGATGAAGCGATTGGCCAAGAAGCGTGGATTGACAGCAGGGGGGGCGTGTCTTAGGAAGCGAGGGGGGCGGGGACTCCGCAAGATGGCCGCCCCCGTAGCCGCGGGCCTAGTGGGCCGGGGGCTGCGTTGGGCTCCCTGCCGCGGGCGGCCCCGGGGGTCGCGCGCCGGAGGGAGGCTGCTGTGGCCGGCGAGCTGCGGAGGGGGGGCGCCGGCAGTGGCGGCTGCCTCGAGCCTGCCGGGCGCTGGAGAGGAGGGGGGCTACTGCGTGGAGCTGGTGCGGTAAGTCCTCCTCTGCCCTCGCCGGGCGCTCAGGGCGGGGTGGCCTCGCGGACGCTTCCTGGGCTGGAGCTGCCGCCGCGGGCAGGGCGGGGCTTCTCCTTACCCACGCGCGTTCGCGGCGGTTTGAAATACGCGTTCCGAACCCTCGTGCCGAAAGGCGGCGGTTGATGCTCGTTGGGCTCCGTTTCCGGCTCCATCGCTGTGGCCGCGGTTGGGCCTCCTCGGTTGAGCAAAGGCTTGGGAGTTTCTCGCTCATCGCAAGTGTTAAGCCTCTTTGTAAGGGAGATAATTCACAGGAAGGCACTGGCAAACCACCTCTGTTAGCCTCTTGCCATGAAAACCCCCTAAGGGGTGGCCTTAAGTTGGCTGCGACTTGACGGCACTTCACACACAGCCGTGTTAGTACCTTGCCATGCTGGCAGCCATAGCTAAGCAGAATTTCTTTAAAACCAGGAGTTCGCCTGCAAACAAACTCTCATTCTTTAAATGAGAAACTGTTACAAACGAAAAGCCTGGCGTCTGGAAAACAGAAACAGGAGTTTTGTAATTGGTAAGAACATTTTATTGCTGCACAGGTTTACACAGACTAGGCCCCACTTCTTCAGATGCCATGAGCGGATCCTCAGAGACACGGGCATTTTATGCAGGAGTGTGTGTGTGTGTGTGGGGGGGAGCATGTTAAACGATCCCCCCAAAATGCAGAAAATACAAGGGTGAACGGAACGTAATGATGTAAAGCTCAAACCTAATCCAAACGAATACAGAGACTATTCACCAGCTTTGTCAGCTAGTTAACACCTGGGTAGAATCATACTGGGTAGAATCATAGAGTTGGAAGGGGTCACCAGGGTCATCTAGTCCAACCCCCTCCCCTGCACAATGCAGGAAATTCACAACTACCTCCCCGCCACACCTCCAGTGACCTCTAGTCCATGCCCAGAAGATGGCCAGGATGACTCTCCGTTACAAAGCAAGAGTCCAGTAGCACCTTAAAGACTAACAAAAATATTTTCTGGCAGGGTATGAGCTTTTGTGAGCCACAGCTCACTTCTTCAGATACAGCTAGAATGTGAATCCATCTGTTTTTAAGTAGAGGAGAGTGAATTCAGACAAGCATTAGTATGTCAATGTTAACAGTATGTCAATGTGAATAGCAGGCGTGATGGGATTAGGTGTGGTATGAAAAAGAGTCTGTGATGTCCAGGGGAGAGATGGGTGTGGAGAAATCAGCATTGGTAAATGAGCCATGAATGCAAGGTCTTTATTCAGCCCAGGTAAATGCATTGACTTTAGTTTGAATATCAACTGTAGTTCAGCAGTTTGAAATTGCTTTGTAAGAGAACTGCAACAGAATGTCCTGGAAGGTTGAAATGTTCTCCCACTGGTTTTTGAATATTTTGGTTTCTGATGTCAGACTTATGTCAGATAGATGGATTCACATTCTAGCTGTATCTGAAGAAGTGAGCTGTGGCTCACAAAAGCTCATACCCTGCCAGAAAATATTTTTGTTAGTCTTTAAGGTGCTACTGGACTCTTGCTTTGTAAGGGAGAGTCAATTTCCTGTATTGTGCAGGGGGTTGGACTAGATGACCCTGGTGACCCCTTCCAACTCTATGATTCTACCCAGTACAGGTGTTAACTAGCTGACAAAGCTGGTGAATAGTCTCTGTATTCGTTTGGATTAGGTTTGAGTTTTACATCATTACGTTCCGTTCACCCTTGTATTTTCTGCATTTTGGGGGGATCGTTTAACATGCTCCCCCCCCACCACACACACACTCCTGCATAAAATGCCCGTGTCTCTGAGGATCCGCTCATTGCATCAGAAGAAGTGAGGCCTAGTCTGTGTAAACCTGTGCAGCAATAAAATGTTCTTACCAATTACAAAACTCCTGTTTCTGTTTTCCAGATGCCAGGCTTTTCGTTTGTAATAGTTTCTCATTTAAAGAATGAGAGTTTGTTTTCAGGTGAACTCCTGGTTTTAAAGAAATTCTGCTTAGCTCTGGCTGCCAGCATGACAAGGTACTTAAATGGGTAAAGAGTAACTTAGACAGGGATGGTCATCTTCTTTAACCTGGCCAAGCTGCTTGGGACCTAGACTTTTTCAGCTATGACATTGCTGCTGTCCTCTACCTGGGGATGGGCAGGGTCTGGGCTTACCTGGAAAAGTCACAGCCCCACCTAGTGAGGAAGGCTTGCTACAGCCTTATCAGAAGAAGGACCTGGGTGACTTCGTTCGTTATATTTTTAGCTCTCCTTTTCAGCCCACAATTGTCTCCCAAAGCAACTCACAAGAATTTTTTCCCATCATGTCACAACTGACTTATGGCGACCTTGTAGGGGTTTCTAGGCAAAGAGGTGGCTTGCCTCTGCTCCCATCCAAATACTAACCAGGGCTGACCTTGCTTAGCTTCCGAGATATGACAAGGTCGGGCTATCCTGGGCTGTCCAGGTCTGGGCCACAAGAAGAATAACTTAAAAGAAAATCCAATACAAACGATATTAATGTCCATGGGAAGGAGATTCTCATCTGAGTTGTATCCAGGTACGATGGAGAGGCACTTGTATCCTTCACTCTGTTCATGGTAGTTAGAAGGTGGAGTTGCATCCAGGCCTGTTAAACATGTGCTAGGCTCTCTTCTTCCCTCCCTCTGCAGTGGGAAGTTACTGCCTCATTAGATTAATATCATTCATATTTCCACCTCTTTTATTTATTTATCCTACCTCCACTTATAGTTTGCCTTTATTACTGAGACTCAAAGCAAATATTCATTTGCAGCTATAACACCACTCTGCTTGCCAGAAAGGGAGTAGTTTTTTTCTGTCTCCATCAATGGATCTTCCATTTGTGGCAGGTGCTCAAATGTATGGGGGGGGGGGCTGTTGTAACCCCCCCCACACACACACCTGATTCCAACATACATGGTGTACAGTCTCATGTGTCGTTAAAGAAAAAAAACCCACTATGTTATTTCTTGAATTATAAAAAGATCACATTGTGATAATAAGCTTTAACCATCTGGAGCCCACCCAGGCCCTGGTAAATTGTACCCATTGTGCTTAGGCCCTGAGTGGTAGTGATATTTCCATCAACAAAGTTTGTCAGATTTGAAATATACGCGTACCAATTTCTGCTGTACGCCTGTTGTGGAAGTAGCCTAAGTTTGACCACCCGCTCCCCTGAGAATATCAGTAAAACAAGTATCTCTATATCTGTGGCCAGATAGACAGTGTTGGCTCTGGAAAATAAAGCACAGTTGTCATTATTGAAGTGTTCAGAGATTCCAACAAGGATATGTCGTATTTGTCAATAATAGAATAAACAGAACACAGATGAACAGCTAATACTGATAATGGTTAACATTTTTAGGCCATTAACGCATGGCCATAATCGAATTTCTTTGTCCCTGGTGTATCTCACGTTTTATGTTCCCGCATTCAAAAAATTGAATGCATGGGGACATAAAACAGGGACAAACAAATTCGGCTGCTTTCCCTGCCAGGTAGAAGTCACTGCCCGGCCCTAGCCAGGACAGCAGCGGTGGCACCTTTTCCTCCCCCTCCCCACCCCTGCTTCTCTCTCTCTCCCCCCCCCCCTGCCGGCGTTTGAAGCTCACCTCCAAGCAGCCTGCTGCCTGGATCCCTGCCGTCAGAGGGGAAGCGGCGGTAGCCCCTTCCGGCGCGCCAGGTCCGCACACTTCCAGCCACCACAAACCTCCACCTGGCAGGCTGCTCAGAGGTGAGCTTCAAATGCCTGTAGGGGGGGGCAGTTAGAGGGGGAGAAAGAAGTGGGGGGTAGGAACAGGTGCCACCGCTGCTGCTCTCCATGCCGGGGCCGGGTAGTGCCTTACTCTGGGCAGGGAAAGGAGCCGCCGCTGCTGCTGGGGCCCAGAAGTCTCCCGGTGGGGAGTCAATCCGGGTGCCCAGCACGCATGGGCGAGCTCCTTCCTCTGTTGCACGACTTTCATTTTAGTCGCAATAACAGATTAATTAGTTCTTCCAGGAATGTAGCGAAAGACAGAGGGGTCAACGCGCGCTTGTGCAAAGCAGGTGCCGTGGGGACCTCACCAATTTGCTGCATTCCCGGGAGAAAAGAGGGAGAAAGCACCCATGCGTAAATGGCCTTAGTTTACATCATTCACCATCCACCTTTCCCACTGAGACATGTGGTAAATTACAGAATTATAAAAACAATGCAATAAAGACCATCGTAACACATACAATAAAACTGGATTACGCAATTAGGTAGTAAACAGTGCAATAAAGTTGGATCACACCATTAGAGGAGAATGGGATAAAAACAGTATCATATATTGTAAACAATGCTGAAGGAAGAGGGAGGAAAAAAGAACAAGGATTAAAATTTCCACAAACAATTTAAACTGCAACCCTGTTCCCACTATAAAAAGCGCCCTTGTGCGCACTTTCATTTTGTTACATTTCTATTCCATGGCACAAATGCCATCCTGAACAATCCTGTTTTATGCATTCAGTGGGATGATAAAAGTATGACAGTCTTCCTGACCACGTCAGGTAGGCTGCTCCACATTGTGGAAGCCACAACTAGGAACACACAGGTATGAGAAACTGTTGCTCTTATCCATTTGCAGGGTGGAACCTGAATTCTTTCTCAGGCTAAATGTGTGTGTGTGTGGGAACTCCTTTGTTCTTAAACGTCTGAAATATTTGTGTGAATGTAGTCATATAGTAAAAAATACTGCTGTCCCAGATGGTGTAGACCAGGAGCCCCCAACCTAGTACCTGCAGGTGCCATGACACCTGCTGACATCTTTCCTGGGGCTCGCCAAGTGTTTTTAGAAAGGGGCCAGGGCCAGGTGGGGCTTTTGCCTAGTAAGGCTTCCGATTGGCCACTGGACATTGGATTGGCTGTGCAGATTTTTGAAAACGTTGGATTGGCGGCAGCTGCCACCACACCTCAGAAATCTTCCCTGTGTGACTGAGGGTAAACTGTGGCAGCCATTTTGTGACTGTGCCCACCAGAATTCCAAAGGTGCCCACAGGCTCAAAAAGGTTGGGGACCCCTGGTGCAGACACAAGGGTGCCACTATTTATTTTACAAGGGCGCATCACCCAGGCTATTTGTTTTCTGACCAGATACCTTCTTTTAAGGATTCCAGATCTGACACTCTGCACAGCACACTGTTTCATTATTTCGGTGTTGGTCCCCCTCATGCCTGTGCTTCATATGAGACAATGCCGACATGGGATAATTGTTGTACACTCCGTCTTGACCAAGAGTGGCGAATAGTGTGCTTCCTAAGGTTATGATGAAAATACTTTAAAGGAAAATGCTGAAGACTTTTTCAGAGCAGACAGTGATGAATGCTAAATTTAATCTCTACTTCTGTAGCCTTCGCGGCTTACTGAATTCATTGGGTGCAGGAAATGGCTTTGGTAAACTTTATCAGCTTGAGTAATAGTGTAAGTAAGTAAATTTATTAATACGGTCGACTGACCAATCACGTGCCAAAGCTTGAGTAATAGTGTTTTGATGAACTGGTGTGTCTGTGTCAAGAGTGTGTACAAACCTAGCTGTGCTTTCCTTTTCTCTTAACCTTGTGTATTGGTCATAGCTGTAGTAGAGTGTAGAAGGAACTGAATTTTAATGTTGAAGCTTTTCAGTCAGCTTTGTAGACTATTGTAATCCTATAGGCTCCCATAATAATGCAAACGGAAGGCACTTGTAGTGTTGGATCTTTCCCCACCTGCCCTTCCCACAGCAGCCCTCTAATTCCTGAAAATGCATTGCTGGGGTTGCAGGACAAAAGGCCTCTAGGCACAGGAAAGGCCAAAGTGAGGAGGGGGAATTAGGTGAAATCGCCCCACTTCACTCTACCAGCGTGGTGTAGTGGATAAGAGCGGTGGTTTGGAGCAGGGGAGTCTGATCTAGAGAACCAGGTTTGATTCTCTACCCCTCCACATGAGCGGTGGAGGCTAATCCTGTGAACTGGATTTGTTTCCTCACTCCTATGCATGAAGCCAGCTGGGTGACCTTGCGCTAGTCACACTCTCTCAGCCTCACCTACCTCACAGAGTGTTTGTTGTGGGGAGGGGAAGGTGATTGTAAGCAGGTTTGATTCTCCCTTAAGTGGCAGAGAAAGTCGACATATGAAAACCAACTCTTCTTCTTCTACCACCCAAAGAAAACATGGCAGAGGAAAGGTGGCAGAGCAATGGCTCAGCTTTAGGAAGGAGTGGGGTGACGGCATCCCATTCCTCACTGCAGCCCCTCCCATTGCTAGTGACTTTTTGTACATGGGGATCCTGTGAGCTCCAGCAATGTCTTTTTAGGGTTGCAGAAGTCTGCTGTGGGAATAGGGTACCGTCCACAATGGCTTGCGAACCACAAGTAAGAAGGGGTCGTAGGCGTGCCTAACTCTGGGCAGGATTGCTGTCAAAGTTTAAGAATCGCTTGTAGAGGATTCTACTGTGCCATGTGAGTACTATTTAAATGGGAGAGGAGAGACACATTGGCAGTGTAGATAACACAGTTTGGTATATGTAATCCCAAACTAGATGTGTTAAATATATTCAGTGGTGTCTTGCCACTTATTCACAGAAATTGGCATTATTTGTTTCCACTTAGGGATTACGTAACTGCAAACGTTCCCATGGATCTCCCAAGTATTTCACCATAACATCTACCACAGATTGTTTTTGTGTGGGAGGGGGCCCCTTGAAATTACATCCTGTATTCCTTGAACTGGAGACACTTTGTTTACTTAATTTGGCTTTTGTTACATGAGCTTGTGACACAGACTTAACCTTGCCTCTGTTTTTGTCTGTCCTGTCCAGGAAACGTGACTATGAAGGCTACCTCTGTTCATTACTCCTGCCAGCAGAATCGCGCTCTTCTGTTTTTGCCCTGAGAGCTTTCAATGTAGAACTGGCTCAGGCAGGTATTAAAATATTCCATGGTGAAACGTTGAATGAAAGGCTTGTGATTCTTAATATGGATTTTGCCTTTTTCAGAGCCACAGTGTGCCTGCTTGTTCAGTTATGGATTTCTTCTTTATATTCCTTTGGGGCCACTTTGGAGTAAGGAAGCAATTTTCCTCCAGGCTAGATTTGCCAGGGAACCTGGAAGATTTGTTTTTGGCCATCTTCTGGGCATGGAGTAGGGGGATCACTGGTTGTGTGTGTGTGGGGGGGGGCGTTGTGAATTTCCTGCGTTGTGCAGAGGGTTGGACTAGATGACCCTGGAGGTCCCTTCCAACTCATATGATTCTATGACTCCTGCTTCTTTCTTAAATAGTTACAGCCAGTAACATTCCAACTCTTATGATTCCATGACTCCTGCTTCTTTCTTAAATAGTTACAGCCAGTAGCATTTACTTGTGAAACTGGGTGTGTGTGCGTGCGCCTGTTCCTAATGTGTATTAACTTAAATGACTTCTCATCAGCCCAGTTGTTACACAGTAATCTTGTTTAGAGATATCTTTTAGGAATACTTCAGATTGCTTGAGATTTTACCCCCCCCCCCCCGGGTAATTAGATGTTATTTATGAACTTGGCTACCTAATTGGTCCTAGCTCCAGATCATTTAGAAGGTCAACAGTTGTTATTCCAATATATAGCTGTGGAATAGTCCATTGTTTGTTTGCCACTACTGTGAGTTTACTTATTCTTGATTTTTTTTACATTTTGAGATTTTGATCAGGTACTGATCCATAACAGGACCTGTTCTCTTGTCCCATGACTGCTAAGGTTGTTTAGGAGCCTTTGATGGTGATCTTTGACAATTGCTTTTAGAAAGTGCCAACTTGCCAAGTATTGGATCACCCCATTGTTTCTGTCTGTTGCTGCCAGACAGTACTAAAAAGCTGATGATACTTTTTCCTCAGCAAGGCTTGTTCCATAAATTTAATAATTCCAGCATAAATAATAATGTTCACTAATTCACCTGAATGGTGGCTGATTGATTTATAATTTACATCTCCTAGTCATTTAAAAAAATCTGGTGTCACCTTGGCCACCTTCCAGTTTGCTCATAAGTAGGCTGGTTTAATTCATAAGTTACGCATTCCGGTTAATAATTTAACCATTTCACAGTTAAGTCTTGTTTTTAAAGTACTCCCAGGTGAATAACCACCAGTGAGTTGTTACTTTTTAATTCATGTGTTCAATTTAAAACTTCATTATTTATCCCCTCTGACATAGAGTTTTCATCAGCGGTAAAGTATCTGAGCAACTATGTTAAAAATCCATTCAGCTTTTCTGCAGTTTCTTTGTCTTTGTTTTTACCTATGTCCAATTGTGGCAGGACTCTCCATCAAAGTTTCTGGAAGCACTCTTCTTCAAGATCTTCTTAGGTGGCTTTTTTGTAAATTATATATCACTTCGGTGGAGTTGGGACATTGAATTTTTTTCCCAATTGGGCAAGATTTGCACTCCCCAGAGGTAATCTTTTGTAGCTTTATTTTGGGCTTTTTTTCATTTAGATGGCTCTATAGAACTAAGGGGTGGGATTCTACCCGTTTTTCTGCTGCTGAAAGAGGGAGAGGGCACTGTTGACCATCAAAATGGCTGGGAATAATTATACTATGAATAAATAGTATATCTGGGACTGTGGTAGAGCATCTGCCTGGCATCAGTGGTAGAGCATCTGCCTGGCATACATAAGGTCCCAGGTTCAATCCCCGGCATCTCCAGTTAAAGGGACTAGGCAAGTAGGTGATGTGAAAGACCCCTGCCTGAGACCCTGGAGAGCTGCTGCCAGTCTGAGTAGACAATACTGACTTCGATGGACCAAGGGTCTGATTTAGTAGAAGGCAGCTTCATGTGTGTTCATCTCATGGGAAGGGCTGTGCAGAGGAGAACTGGGTGAGATAAATAAAGGTGGTAACATCCAATCCAAAGTAATTTTTGGAGACCCTTCATTGTATGTACCCACTGACTGTTGTATAGTGGGTGGCCGTGCACTTCTTGGTAGCAGTGCTATGAGTATGGAATGGCCTTCCATGGGAAATCACATCACTCATTTGTTAACCATTTGTTGTCTGTTGAAGATGATCCTCTTCCAGAGGGATTTCAGTATATCAATTGCTGTGGCTGGCACTGTTTATAGAATGTTTCACTTGATGTGAAAAATATTCCTGTGAATACTTGGTATAGTGCTTAGCATTGTTTTATGGTGTGGACCATTTTTTCCCTTTTAATTGGAGGCTGTTTTTAGTAGGTTATGGTTACTTATTGGGTTATGGATCTTCTGATGGGAAGCTGGGTTAGGATGTTTTAAATAATTACTTTGGGGTAATAACTGATTAGAAACACGCTAAAATATCAACACGAATTCACTTTTAAGGACCTTCTAGAACTTTTCAGCTGAAGATCTTTCTACCACAGCATTATATAAGTATGAAAAGCTTCTTACTGAGTGGAGCACTTGAGTGTTCTGGGTGGTGTGATTATTATGTGAGTGAATCTAAGTGTTGTAAGGATGGTTTAAGTCGGGTAGGTGGTGAAGAAATGTATTTGGTGTATGTTGCTAGTACAAATACATTTAGTAAAATTATTTGGTTCACTAGATTAATTTGGATTAATTTGAGCAAATTAAAAATGAAGTAAAGTTAACCCAATCTGCTTCTCCAGATTAAAGATGCAGTAACTCAGAAGACCATTGGGTTGATGCGAATAGAATTTTGGAGGAAAGCTATAGAAGACATATATCGTGATAACGCACCAAAACAGCCGGTTGCTAGAGAGCTGTGGAAGGTATAAAATATATGTTTGTCTTAATCTCTTGTAGTTGTTCCTTGTTCTTAGGGAAAACACTAAGTTAAAAAAAATGGGAAGGTGGGTTACAAAATATAGAAAACAATTCAACCAGGCAGCATAAGACATAGAATTAAAAAAATGCAGTAGTACTAAGAAGACCAAGAGCTAAAAAGGGTTGCTTACGTTTTTTCCCCTAACACAATTCCCAGGTATGTCAGGGAATAATGAAGTATGATGTGAAATATAGTTCCATTGAAACGGATGTAACTTTCACCTGATGAATTAAGGAGGAAAATGCAAGGCTGCCATTCTAAAAATGAATGAAGCTTGCTTCCGGTTACATTTTATAGAAATGCAAATGCTGAGTCTTTGAAATCTAAAACTAGTGTAAAGCAGTTACTACAAAAATTCAGGCTACACTGTATTTTATGCTCTTGGTTATGGTTCCTAGGATAGAAGGCCCCTTCTAAGAAGTACAGAATCTTGGTTATATGCAAGAGTGAAGACAGATGTAGTACTAAACACACTCACAATATGTCCCTCAGCCACTGGGTGAACATGGCTTCATGTATTAAATATCACATGCACATACCAGCAAACTGCACATTAGGCCAGCCGTCAGTCTTGCTTCTGTGCACCCCCTATGCTTCAGGTACACTATCTGTGTCTTAAAAAAACAACAACTATGTAAACATTTTTGCTCATTGTCTCTTCCTAATATTTTTAAAAAGGAAACCTTTTAAAAGTGTAAAACTGCTCCAGGGATGGGCAGGGTTGATTTCTTGGTAACATTGTAGAGGAGTTTGCCCATCAGTGCCAATATGCAGCCAGCTTCTGCTTTAAACTTGCAGAATGTGCCCTTTTTTTCAGGGCTTGACCCTGACAGGGATGGGTACACTGGACTGAAAGCCATGAGAGTGCTTGCAGGTTGGCCTTGATGCTCTGGAGGAGGATAAACACAGTGAGGTGTAGTGGTTAAGAGCGGTGGTGTGGAGCAGTGGAGTCTGAGCTGGAGAACGGGTTGATTCCCCACTCCTCCACGTGAGCGACAGACACTAATCTGGTGAACTGGATTTGTTTCCCCACTCCTCCACATGAAGCCAGCTCGGTGACCTTGGGCTAGTCATAGCTCTCTTAGAGTTCTCTCAGCCCCACCTACCTCACAGGGTGTCAGTTGTGGGGAGGGGGAGGGGAAGGTGATTGTAAGCCAGTTTGATTCTTCCTTAAGTGGTAGAGAAAGTCGGCATGTAAAAACCAACTCTTCTTCTACTTTACCTGGGTATCAGTGCAAGACAAAATGCTCATGAGTGAGCTGTTCCATTCCTCTCAACCCACTAGTTTCTCCCTTGTGGGACTGGCTGGATTGATTCAAAGTTTTTATTTTCCTAAGCCTGCCTGTCAGATTTCTCTTCTGCTCCAGGGAGCTCAGAGAGGCATATAAGCCTCTCCATCCTCCTCCATTTTTCTGTTGCTGTGAGGTAGACTCAGAGAGACTGACCTGCCCAAGGTCACCCAGTAAGCTTTCGTTGCAGAGTGGGGATTTGAATCTAGGTCTTCTTGTTTGACATCACACTAGCTCCTGTTGAGTTTGGTTTCTTCCCTAACTCCTTTCCCTGCTTGTTCCTTTCTGAGCCTAGTGTAGAGTTTATAAGTGTTGGTTGTAGACTTGTCCAGACTGGTTTTTGTGAGCAAGGCCGTCTGTGAGTCAAAATGTTGTTCCTTTCTTTTCTGACTCAGAAGTGACACTGCTTTGCTGTTCTAGTAATGAATATTTTTCTGCCCTGTTCATCACATGCCATATTTTACTTGGTTTGATTCGGAGTTACACATTACCAGTTTTATATGAATCTATTGCATAAGTAAAATATTTTAACTTCATATTCAGCATGCATATAGAATCAGTTATGCTTACCCTTGCATACACGCATGAAAAGAGATAGCAACTTCTCATAACAGAGAGCATTGGCTATATTTAATACTGTTCTGTTTAATGTTCGGAAACATCCTAAACCACATCCCATTTTCTCTACTTATGTATTTTTTATGCCCTCCTGTTACTTGAATAGAGTAGGTGATCTGACTCATTGGAGTTCAGTCCGAAAGTTTAATTGACCATTCACTCAACTTGGTAACATTTTGAATTGTCCAATACTTTGCAGGCAGTATAGACAATAGCAATACTACTGTCTTTTCTAGGAACCGATCCTTTCCATTAGGTGATCAAATATTTGGTTAGCCTTCAAAATTATGTTTATACTATGGGCAATCTGCTTGCAAAGTAATCTACCCAGCTGCAAGATCAGTTGTATAAAAGGTCCCTAGCAGCCTGATCACACTTCCAATGGTTCTGATTGCTGTAGCTGTACATTTTTCTAAGATAATATTTTGTAGCAAGTCTTCTTTTAAACTGGAACACACTGCATAATAATTATTCTCGCCCAGTGCACATTTCCATATATAAGTAGGTAGAAAAGAGCCACATTTTTTCTCCATTTTTGCATATAAATAGACCTGTAGGTATCATCTTTATTTAGCTATATTTGAGAAATCTATACTAAGGAGCCCCTTACATATATGAAGCTGCCTTAAACTGTGTCAAACCATTTGTATTATTTACTTTGACTAAAAGAGGCTCTCTAGAGTCTCAGGAAAGGGGCCTTTCACATACCCTGACAGATTGTGTTAACTGGAAACTGAACCTGGGATTTCCTGCATGCTATGCAAGTCCTCAGCAGTTGAACCTCAGCATTGGTCTGTTTGATATTGTTTTTATATCAATGTATGAAGATTTAGTTCCTGTTTTCTTAGCCATTCTGGTAAATGTCTGTCTCAAAATAACCAAATACAAGGGGCCTAGCTCCCTTCTCCCCATCATTCCTTACAGTTGTGCAAAAGTTGTTGTATATCCAGTCTTTGTTAATAGGGCAATCCTATGAAGAACTACTCCAGTCTAAGCCTATTGAAATTAATGGGCTTAGACTGGTGTTAGTCTCTTTAGGGAAGCACTGTAAAACTGTAAAATTCCTGAGTGTGAAAGAGACCAGTGCATCAGTTTTTGTTAATTTCAGGATCTTCATACATTGAGGTCATCATGAATGCTTTATGAGATAAATATACCTGCTAAACTTGTTGCCTTTTTCTCTGTACTGGTATAAAACTACATTACAACTATACCAAAAAAGGTATATTTCAACCTACTATACCAGTGGTTGGCAAACTCATTAGTCAACAGAGCCAAATATCAACAGTACAATGATTGAGATTTCTTTTGAGAGCCAAAACGCCTTTTAACAACCGTTCATGCACGGGACGTTTTGTCTTGGATTTGCCGCTCTCTGGATGCACATTTTCCCCATCTGCATTCTCAAAACTCTGCAGGGGGGCTTATTGTTGAGTTTTGAGAATCTGGATGGGGAAAATGTGCATCTGAGTGGGAAATCCAAGGCAAAACCTCCCATTCATAAATGGCCAATAACCCCCCATGCAGAGTTTTGAGAATCTGGATGGGGAAAATGTGCATGTAGAGAGTACAAATCCCAAAAAGAGAGTACAAATGAATCAAACATGGCTTCGCCCCCCGGGCCCCAACCTCCTCCTCCTCATGAACACACACGAAGCTGCCTTATACTGAATCAGACCCTTGGTCCATCAAAGTCAGTCTTGTCTACTCAAGACAGGCAGTGGCTCTCCAGGGTCTCAGGCAGAGGGTCTTTCACATCACCTACTTGACCCTTTAACTGGAGATGCCGGGGATTGAACCTGGGACCTTCTGTATGGCAATCAGATGCTCTACGCTGAGCCACGGACCCTCCCCAGTCATAACTATTATAAAAACACAGACACTTAAGCGTTTGGAACGAACCCCTCGCCTTCCTAGCATGACCGCTTCTCACAGACTAAGATCCTGCGCCTGCTTACTTGGGAGTAAGCCTAATGGAGGCTCACCGACAAACTGAGGAGTCGCTCCGAGGGCGGAAAGGAGGCGCGCCCCTGCACCATGAGGAGCCCCGCCAAAGGCTCCAGAGGAGCCCGGATAAAGCAAACTAGGACAGGGAGAGGGAGGCCACCTCGGTTTCTGCAACCCCACCCAGGAAAACCTTCGAGGGGGGGCAACAGGTGGGCGGGCAAAGGCAGCTCTTCTTCGCCACCCTCCCTCCTTTCCCCCTGGGGGCTCAGCTGCTCCCCTTCCCCACGCACTGCTCGACCGCACCGCCGCGGCACCCACCTCATCCTCCCCCGGCAAAAACGCTTTGGCTGCCCAGACCAGGGCGAACTTCTCCAGCACGTCGGAGTCCCCGGCTTCTTTCCTCCTCCTCTCTTTCCCCTCGGAGCAGGAGCTCTGGATATCAGACTCCTCCTCGCCGCCACCTGGGCTCCTTCCTTCCTTCCGTCCCCGGCCGGCGTGCCATCCTCCCGTCCGCCTCTCCTCAGCGCCTCAGCCTCCTCCGCCAGACAAAACCAGCAGGAAAAATCCCGCCCGCTGATTGGCTGCCGCAGCACGCCTTGGCGCTGCCGGCCCTCAAGCGTCGCTTGCAAAACCTGGCCGCGCTGTGAGGGAAGGGAAAGGGGAGGAGGAGGAGGAGGGTGCTTTCCAGAGCCGCGCTCAATGGGCGAAAGAGCTGCATGCGGCTCGTGAGCCGTGGTGTGCCGACCACTGTACTATGCCAAAAAAGATATATTTCAACCACATCATTACATTTAATGTGCAGTAATTTCCCCTCCATTTTAGATTTCCTGATACTTTGTCATGCCTTGCTCAATAAACTTCTGTAACAGGATATGTTCAAATATATTTTGCTTCTGCATGGATGTTTCTCCCTCTGCAAACGGCAGCGGTTTTTCACTTTTGTGCATCATCCTCACGCAATTCATTCATGTTCCAAGTTTCCCCTGACTTTGGTGCGTAGTTTCCCCAACTTGCTTTTGTACGATCTTTCTAGAAAGGTTGTATGCAAAGTGGCTTGGGTGGCAGTCGGTGCAGGGAAGTGTGGATTTCTGTGCCTCACCGCCCACAACTGGCGCCATTTCCTCTGTTCCCCCTTGCGCCCACAATTCTATGACTACTCCATATACCATCAGGCTTTTTGCTATTATTTAAATAAAAAGCAGATATATTGCTACAGCGCTGCATCCCTACAGTGACATATATAAGAACATAAGAAAAGCCATGCTGGATCAGACCAAGGCCCATCAAGTCCAGCAGTCTGTTCACACAGTGGCCAACCAGGTGCCTCTAGGAAGCCCAGAAACCAAACAACTGCAGCAGCACCATCCTCCCTGTGTTCCACAGCACCTAATATGATAGGCATGCTCCTCTGATCCTGGAGGGAACAGGTATGCAGCATGACTAGTATCCATTTTAACTACTAGCCTCCATGAACATGTCCACTCCCCTTTTAAAGCCTTCCAAGTTGGCAGCCATCACTACATCCTGGGGCAAGGAGTTCCACAATTTAACTATGCCTACTACCAATGTTAAAAAACAGTGCAAACCCCCCACTGGTATGGGGGGGGGGGAATCTGTCCATGTGAAGTCTTTGTTGCCAATGTGAATGCCTCTGCCCTCACAGCAGCAGCGGGAGCACAGCAGAGATGCCTCCTGGTGTGGAGCCAACCTGTAGCTGTGCTTTCTCCACTCCGTTCCCCTGGAACTACCAGATCCTCTAAATTGAATTAAATGTTCTCAAGACAAAAGCTCCAGTTTAATGAATGCGAGTGTCTGGCTAACAACTTGATGAGTTCAAGGTATCTGTGAGAACGTCAGTAAAATAGTTTTAGCTCATTTTTCCTTTTGCTGGCTGCCTTTTATAAAGTTCTCCTCTGTCGTCGTATTTTATTAATCAAAGTCTGTGCTGTTGAATTGTGAAGAAAAAAGTGAAACAAAGTGCAGGCACAATATGCCCCTTTTTGGGGGAAAGAAAGCTGCTGTTGTAAATCTGACTTTTTAGTATCTTAGGCTCAGCAACGTCCTGTTTTTCTCTCTTATCATTTAAACGTACATAAAGGATAACTGTATGTTCAACTACTTCCAGGCTGTCAAGCGGCAACACTTGACCAAAAAGTGGTTCATGAAGATTATTGATGAACGGGTAAGTTTTTTAAAATTATTGGAATAATCTGAAAGATATGTAAGCATTCTTTGGTTTTGCTTTGTTTTGTCGTTGAAACAGGAAATATTGTTTTCTGTTAGAGCATAATTATGAGCTTTGCCCTGGGCATAGCTATACTGTGTACATGTACAATGGCCATTCCCGCTTTTCAGGGAACCCTTGGGACTTACCCTTTGAAGGGAGCATAGGATGACCTCTAACAAATCAGTTATTTGGGGAAGGCCAGGGCAATTAAAGTGGTGTAAAACTCTTGTTGTTTCTGCCTGTCATGGCAGGGTTATGAAGGTGTAGCACCATAGGGACTAAAAAGCGTTTAGAAGGATTTCTCTCTCTCTATTTTTTACTAATAAAAACTTTATTACCGGTACATATATAAAATTAACAGAATTGGGGGAGAGAACAACAATCAAAATTACATATCGTAACAGAGAAAAGTAATAATAGTAAAAGAGAACGAACTCAGCTACGCTTATTAAAGTCAGCAGAAACCTTACTCATCTTCCTCTCCATGTTCTAGATTTTAAAAAGTTTTTTCCATTCTGGAGATTATTGGGATCCAGACAGCATCTAGATCTTCCGTGTCTTTATCATTTTTATAATAAGTCAGCTTACTTGATGCATAAGTTTGTTTCACCTTATCTATCCAGTTATTTAGATCCAATGCTTAGAAGGATTTCTCACGATTGTGCATCAAAACCTTCTGATGTTGTACCTCTGCCTCATAGCGTTCTGTCACTATAACTTTGTCTTTAAAAATATGCAGTATTAGATTAAGAGAGGAGTCCAAGCACAATTCAAGATGATCATTCTTGGGTTACTTTCAGTGCATTTGAAAAAAGAAAAACTGCTTTATCATTATGGTTTTAATATGGTTATTTTAGAATTGATTTATTGTTTTAATGAATATGTATAACTGACTGTAAGATGATTTTAAGGTTACCTGCCCTGAGCCTGGCTTTGGCTGGGGAGGGCGGGATAGAAATTTAATAAATAACCTTGGATAGGAATCTGGCTTACATTTTTCATGAAGGGCACACGAGAAGCCACAAACATGTAGTGTTAATTATTCCTGATAGTCATGTGATTGTGCACATAGATGGGAAAAGGGTAACACCAAATGGGTTGGGTTTCTTGCCTGTGTCTTGTAGATAGCTTCTTTTATATTTATATTAAGGCATATTTATTCCCTGTTCTTCAGTGATGAGTGTATCGGAAATTTTAATATTTATGAGATGCTTGAGTAAATTGTTTATATCAAATGTATGCTAGAAAACTGGCTGATTCTATGTTCAAACTCTAGGAAAAAAATTTGGATGATAGAGCATATAGGAATATCAAAGAACTGGAGGCATATGCGGAAAACACTCAGAGCTCGCTCCTTTATCTCACTCTGGAAACACTTGGTAGGTGCATTTCTGAAGTAATTGCTAAGAACACTTTGTAGTCTGAAGCGCATCACCGTTAGTGATGGTAAATGGAGCAGAGGCTTTTTAAGATAGAACTACCCAAGGTGGCCTTCTCGTGGCACTTCTGCATGTTACCTTGACAAATGCAAGTCCCCGAGTCTGCATTTGTCAAGGTAATGTGGGGATAGTTGGCATTTGTAGGGAAAAATTAGGGCGTGGGGGTTGCTTAACCACCTGCTGGATCTCCCGGTCAAATTCACCTTGGCTATTCTCTTGCCCTTCCCTTGCTGATGAGCTTATTTCCAGTCTGGCTTAGAGAATTTTTTTCTTAAAGCAGCTTGAAGGGGAACACTTGCAAGGGAGGGTCAGTGAGTGGGGAGGGGTCTTGTTTGTGGATACACCCTTGCAGCCCTAGACATGTTGACTTGGAAGCAAGGCCCATTGAGTTCCACAGAACTCTGCATTCCAATGAGTCTGCTTAGAGATGGGCCCATGGGAGTGTAAAGTGCTGTCAAGTTGCAGCTGACTTACAGCAGCCGTGGAGGCTTTTCAAGGCAAGAGGCAGTTGTTTGAACACATGAAGCTGCCTTATACTGACTCAGACCCTTGGTCCATCCAAGTCAGTATTGTCTACTCAGACTGGCAGCGGCTCTCCAGGGTCTCAGGCAGAGGTTTTTCACATCACCTACTTGCCTGGTCCCTTTAACTGGAGATGCCGGAGATTGAACCTGGGACCTTCTGCATGCCAAGCAGAGGCTCTACCACTGAGCCATGGCCCCTCCCCATTTGCCATTGCCTGCCTCTGCTATTGCAGCCCTGGACTTCCTTGGTGGTCTGCCATTCAAGTACTAACCAGAACTGACCTTAGCTTCTGAGATCTGACAAGCGGGCTAGCCTGGGCCATCTAGGTCAGGGCAGTTGTGATCATAGTGTGTTTAAATGTCTGTTTCTGTGAGTACAGGTGTGAAGAATATCCATGCTGACCATGCTGCCAGTCACATTGGGAAGGCACAAGGCATTGTAACCTGCTTAAGAGCAACTCCATTCCATGCTAGCAGAGGAAAGGTGTTTCTGCCTATGGACACATGTATGCTGGTAGGATGATTCAGCTGGGAGTCAACCCATATTGGTACCTGAAATCATATCCTTGCTCCAGATCATCCTGTGTATATATGATTAGGTTGTTCGAATGTAATTTGATTGGAAAACTTTGTCTTTCTTTTACTTGCTATAGTATCACTCCTTTGTTGAAAAGGCTTATCTTAGCTATGTGCTGTGTCTGCATACTGATAAAGAAAGTTATGAATGATTTTTATCTAACTTTACTATATCTTAACCCCATTGTATTTTTGATGGCCTGTTGGATATGCTTGGGCAAGTGTGTGTGTAACCACAAGAGATTGCGCTTTGAAAAAGTCAGTGTGAAATAGCACGCCTTTCCCCATAATCAATTCATCTAAGGCCCTGTTTAAACTTTTTGGAGATCTCTGGCTGGTGCAGGTGTAATACCCTTAAGTATGGAATGCAAGGAAGAAGTAATGCTTTGTACTGGATAGAAATTATGTGTCCACTGCCCATTTGGTTATATCATACAGGCAACATGTAAAATATATAGGAGGGCTGATTTTTTAAAAAAATTAAACAACAAAATGTGGTGTTCTAGGAAAGGCTTTGAGGAAAACTAATAGAGTTAAATGCACATTTTTTTAAAAAGAAAAGATCCTACAGTAGGCTTAAGCAGCTGGCCCCAAGCTTGAAGAAGAAGAGTTTTTACATGCCAACTTTCTCTTCTACTTAAGGGAGAATCAAACCGACTTACAATCCCCTTCCCCTCCCCACAACAGACACCCTGTGAGGTAGGTGGGGCTGAGAGAGCTCTAAGAGAACTGTGACTAGGCCAAGGTCACCCAGCTGGCTTCATATGGAGGAGTGGGGACTCAAACCCAGTTCTCCAGATTAGCATCCATTGCTCCAAACCACCGTTCTTAACCACTACACCAAGCTGGCTCTCTTGGATTCTGATGCAGTCACCTCAGCCGCTGTCAGTGAGGGCACCCAGTCGGGCCCCGGATAAGCAAGCTCCATGTTCTTACCCCCCGCTCCCGGTCTCGTGGGAAGGTCTCTTCAGTTTGGGAGGAAGGTTCTGACAGTTGCTTTACTTGAATCTTCAGGCAAATGAACTGCTTAACCCTCACCAGCGTGAACAGCAATAGGGAAACAGAATCCTCCCCTTATAGCACTTGACCCAGCCAAAGTCTGTTGGTGCTCTTTTTGAAGATAAGCAGTTTGAAGAGCCCTTTCTTGGCACCCACAGGAGTGAGCCATGTGTGGGACCCCAGTGCTGTTAATCACTTCAAGAGATTGCCCTGCTGGAAAGGAGCTGCTGGCCTGACTGCATTCAGTGCAGGAGTGTCAAACATAAGGCCTGTGGGGTCAAATTTGGCCCCTTGAGAGCTCTTATCTGGCCCATGAGGCAGCTGCCCCCCTCCCAGTCCTGATCTGGGCTGGCGAGGCATGATTTGGCCCGACAAAGTGACATTTATGTAATATCCGTCCCTCATAATTAGTTGGACACCCGTGATTTAGTGTATCTGGCCATCTTGCTGGAGCAGTAGAGTGTGGATTAATATTCTGTACTCTTATGTGAAGCCTGATATGGTTTCACAACTGGGAAGGCGTGTGGGAACCTGTTGCATTGCAATGCAAGGGCAGATGGTGTACATTAGAGGTGCTAATTAAATTATACTGTAATTAGGCATCTGTAATACGCCTTCAGGGAAGTCGTTTTTTTATTTCCTCTTAATTTATTTACCAGAAATGTTTTTAACTTTTTTTTTTTCCTTCCTGGTATACCAGCACAGTGTTTCGCAAGAGGATTTCGTAAGACATAAACAGGAGCAAAAAGTGAAAGATGTAATATACGACCTTGCCAGTCAGGCGCATGTTCATCTGGAACATGTGAGTTTTTTCTTTTTGCAGAAGTCTGTATAATCCTTGTCTTGTAAACATGTTTCTTGACAAAACTGGTCCCCTCTCTTGAGGCTTCTCTGTAGTCTGGCACACGGATGGCTGACAGTACAGTCCTGATTAATAACCCTTGCTTGCCTACTCTTAAGTAAATGGAATCAGTATCTTGCCCAACTAACCTCAAGTAAGGGCTGAGAAACCATGTTTGAGGTTTGAATGTGAGCAAAGGAGAAACAACTCAAGATTGGAGCCTCTTGAAAAAGGTGAATGATCGAACCTGCGTGTGTGAAATTTTTGGGTTTTGGTTGTTCACAAGGTGAGGCTAGAAGGGGCGAGAGAGTAGGCCAGGCATGGTCCTGTTTCCTGGAAAATAAAAAAGGGGGGCTTGAACGGGTTTTAGTTAATTTTCTGACTTTGGGGTGGAGGAGAGGGAATAGTAATTTAGAAGTGTTTGTATTAAATGTGACAAGTGAAACTGGCATTGCTGAATTACCTTTAGATCTAGGAAGTGTGGTTGTGCTTTTGTAAGTTATTATAGCGCTGCAGACCTGCTTGATGTAAACAGTTGTCTTGTGAATGTTAGTCTGAAGGTTGTGAATGTTAGTCTGAAGGTTGTTTGTGATGAGAATAACCCTGATTTATTTCTTGAGTTTGTGCACGCTCCTCTTCTTGTCTCTTCCCCCCCTGGGTCCTAATATGTTCTCGGCATTCACTATCTAATGATGAGTTCCTCTTTACATAGTTAGGAACTGCAACAGTTTGGGTACATACTGGCTTGAAAAGCTCCAAAATCTTTGTGTGTGGAGCTGAGACTGAAGACTTCCTGGTTTAGGAACCACAGTTTATTGTTACTGAAGACTTCCTGGTTTAGGAAGTCTTCAGTAACAATAAACTGTGGTTCCTAAATTCCTAAACCTTCTAAATTTGGATGTTTCGACAAACTGGGCTTTGTCTCTTGTCTATAAACTGGGATCCTAAACCAGGATTACTCTATGGTTTTAGCCTCCCAGTTTGTGGACCAGAAACAAATTTCAGTTGGTTGAAAAACCCAAATTCGACTGTCAACAAATTGTGGAGAGAGAGATTTCCTGCCTTAAGAAGTGTTTGGACTCAACATGGCATGTAAGAGTGGCGATGGTGAAGGGGGAGTGTTAACCAGATTCATTTTCATCACAGTCCAGATCTGTAACATCTGAATATAGCCAAAAAGTTGTCCTACAAACACAAGTACCAATTCTGTGTTGTTGTTTCCCCCTAAATGGGGAGGAAAAAGCACTTCCAAATGTTTTTGAGGTCCTTGGTTTCAATGTATCTTCCTGAGCTGCCTCTTCTCACAGCCCTATCCTGGCTCTAAAAGAAGCTTTCTGAATCCCTTTCAAATCTTGTAAACATTTCTTGAAACAGTTCTATAGTATGTGCAACCATAGTGCGCATAGCCAGATGAGAAAGGAACTATGCAGAATCTGCCTTCTCCCCCAGCAGTTCCTTCAATTCCCTCCTCTGCCACCCACAGCCTGGCTGAAAATGTGAGCCCCTTTTGAACACTGAATTAAACCTCTTCCCTCCTTTTATAAGCCTACCCAACTCTACAGCTGTAATCTTCTCCACCTCCATTTGTAAGCTCCCCCAATTTTTGTAGTGGTCCTTGGAAAATCCGACCTCCCCCCCCCCCCACATTGCACAGCCAGGATTATTGGGCACAGGTGCAGATGTAGTATGCAGGCCAAGTTGCTGTGAGTATAGTTGGCAGAAATGTTGTAGACATACAGGATTTCTGTTGACAGTGTGTATGGTTTGCCTGGCTCGCACATTACATCCATCTGGATTGCTTGCACAGATAAAGATATTTTTAAAAGGCTGGGCCAGTGCAGGGCAGTTAATGTGTCCCAAAACATACCTCAAATGGTTGGTGCAGTCTACATTTCCACCCTGGTGGAGTTCTTGTGTAGGACCTAATCATGGAAGTGCTGGTTTTCCTGCAGTGTTCCTTGAGATGTCTGGACAGACCAGCAGGAATGGCAAGACAAAAATAAAAACAAACGGATTGTAATTGATGCTGGCATATCCTGTATCACTAAGAATAGCCTCTCCCATTTTCATTTGTCCATCCTGCAGTGTGATGCATTGGAGGCTGCAGTTCCCGCTTGCAGACTTCTGTGCGGATTCTCCTGTTGGACGAAGGCTTTCTTCTTATCAAAAGTTGGCGTTCCCTATCATATCTGTCTTCATTTCCCCCTTCTTGCTACCTTGGAGCAGAGACAAGGAGATGGCTACATATAATCCTCATTTAACAGTTGAAAGATACATGTTCAACTGCCCCACACAGTCGAAAGAATGATTTGGCATGAATTAGCTTTGTCATGTGTGAGAGCCAGGATGGTGTAGTGGCTAAAGCAAGGGTGTCAAAGATACGGCCCGTGGGCCGGGTCTGGCCCTTTGAGCGCTGTTATCCAGCCCGCAAGCCAAGGCAGCCACCCCCCGCTTTCAGTTCTGGGTTGCGGGGGCCTTCCGATCCACATTGCTGGCTGGCTGGGACGTCCACGTGGCATCCACCCCCCTCCCAGTCCCGATCTGGACTGGCAAGCCCGCAGCGGGCTGGTACACATGGCCGATCTGGGCTGGTAGACATGGCTCGGCCCAACCCAATGACATTTATGCCATATCTGGCCCTTGTAACAAATGAGTTTGACACCCCTGGGTTGAGATGTTGCACTAGGATCTGGGAAGCCCAGGTTCGAATTCCCACTCTGCCAAGGAAACTTGCTAGGTGACCTTGAGCCAGTATCACACTCTCAGCCTTGACCGTGACAAGTATTTGGATGGGAGACTTCCAAGAAACACCTGAGGCAGGCAATGGCAAACCACCTCTGAACATCTCTTGCCTTGAAAACCCTACGAGGTCGCCATAAGTCAGTTGTGACTTGACGGCAAAACACACGCAAGCTGTCCAGTGTTTGGTAGACAATCTGAGTGAGCTATAGTCCCACTGGATACTTCTAAAAATGATAGTTACATTTTTAGGTCTCCCTTCCACTACGGTTCTTCTTTTTTCCAGAAGGCCGCAAAACTCCCACTTGTGTTTGCAGCAGGCTAACATGTAGTTCCAGAGGGGTACCCAACAGACCTGTGTGGTTAGTTTAGTCTAAGAGTGTGTGAATGGCCGTGTGTGCTTCATGGCTGAATGGAGATTTGAACCTGTGTCTCCACAGTCCTACCCCTAACCACTAGGCAACTCTGCCCCAACTCTAGAAGGCAGTTGGTATGAAATTAAGCCAGAATTGATAGATGATTACAAGGATGGATGGTTAGAAAATGCTGTATTGGCAGTCTTCACTTACGACCAGCAGAGGGCATAATAAGCCCTCTGCTTAGGCTACTGTTCAAGCCAATTAATATCCTCAAGCATTGCAAAGCTAGATAGCCATTTTAACCATCATAGTTCAACTAACGTCTTGATATTGGCATTCCTCTTTCTAGTGTATGTATTAATCTTGAAAATCTTGATATTTTGTTGGGCTTTTAATGTGCTGCTTGATTCTTCTGCGTCAAAACTACTTTTTTCCAAGTGAAATAACCCAGCTTTTAAAGACATCTGGAGGATGGACCAGCATTCTTACCTTTTCTTTCCCCACTGTCCACTCAACTGGATGTGCCCTGGATCTTCTGGGCTAAGAGTGTTTGGTTCCATATCTTGGAGTGCTTGCAGGGCTGCTTGAGGGTCAAGAGATCAGGACAGCAACTGGTCAGTCAAGTTCATGGGGACACCAACTCTGTTAGATGGTTCATCTACAAAGGAGGGATGGGTTTTCCAAGCTCTGAACTTTTCCCTTCTGGAACAAGAGAGTGTTCTCAAAGTGCCAAGCAATCCCTTGCTCCTTCTGTCGTTGAAATTGCTCCGTCGTTCCAAGTCACGACACCAGTAACGGGGCTATCATCTTGGAAGGATTCCTGTGATGGAGTAGGCATTTTGTCCTGGTGGGGGAATTCCTTGTCATCTTTGCCTTTTGAGCCAAACATGTTAGCATCTCCATTTCTTGAGGCCTAGGAGGACACCGAAAGACCCATCTGACATTCTACTGTTCCAAGACCTTTCTGCTCTCTCAGTCCCGTATTTCCCACCTCCTAACTTTTGTTTTGCTATTTGATGCCTTTGCCTCGAACATAAGAACGGCCATGCTGGATCAGACCAAGGCCCATCAAGTCTCTTCCATGGTGTCTGTGCAGCCCACAAATGAGTGTTAGGCCTGTGCAGGATCTATGTGTGTAACAACACAGATGACTGCACAAAGAGCACCAGTTATGGTCCTGCCTGCTTAGAGCCCAAGAGTGATGCAATCCTGTGTTGTCTGTACCAATGGCCCCTGCCCCAGTACAGAATGAAGGTCTTCTAGCATGCGTTAGCAATTTTGATGATGCACGGAGCAGTCTGCCTTCCTCACTGTCTCGTGCCTGTGGCTACAGAAAGTTGATGTAACTTCTCTGACAGTCGAAGGGATACTTGTGAATCACTGGCATGATGGCCTGGCAGGAAGATGACCTCTAGTGTGAGAAAGATGATTTACAGCCTGGTCACTTTCCTAGTAGTCAAAAGTAACTACCGTATATACTCGTGTATAAGCCGAGTTTTTCAGCCCAAAAAAAGGGCTGAAAAAGCCGAACTCGGCTTATACACGGGTCAATACGGTAGGAGAGGGGAGGAGGGAGGGAGGAACTTACCGGATCGCCGCCTCGCCCGGGAGCCTTTCTCCTGCCGGCAGGGGCCTGGAGGGGCCGGCAGGAGGTCCCTGCCGGCCGCTCCGCCGCCGCCCAGGCGCCCGGGTGCCTTTCTCCTGCCGGCAGGGTCCTTCCTTGGCCGGCAGAAGGTCCCTGCCGGCCGCTCTGCCGCCACCCAGGAGCCTTTCTCCTGCCGGCAGGGGCCTGGAGGGGCCGGCAGGAGGTCCCTGCCGGCCGCTCCGCCGGCGCATGGGCGCCTTTCTCCTGCCGGCAGGGTCCTTCCGTGGCCGGCAGGAGGCGCCTGCCGGCTGTGCCGCTGCCACCCATGCGCCCAAGCGCCTTCCTCCGGCCGGCAGGGGCCTGGAAAGGCCTCCTGCCGGCCCAGGAAGGCCGCGCCGCCGATTCGCCGCGTCTCCCGGTAAGTAGGGGGTTCAGGGGCTCTTCCCCCTCCCCCCCTTGGATGGCACTGGGGGTGGGGTGGGGTGGGGCGGGAGGGCCCGGGAGGCCGGCGGGAGGGCGACCTGGGGCAGGGGCCCTGCGCTCTAAAATGGCGGCCGCCATTTTAGAGCGCAGCATTGCCGGTAAAGGGAATTTCTTATTGACCCTCGGCTTATACATCGGTCAATAAGAAATTCCCTTTTCTGGCCTCAAATTTGGGGGGTCGGCTTATACTCGGGTCGGCTTATACCCGAGTATATACGGTAAGGAAATACCAGCGTCATAGCGGTCATTTCCAAATAGTCTTTATCTATTTTATTTTCTGTTCAGTGCCAGACTGTTGACATGTGCAGCAAATCTCTGTGTAGGCTGTAGTATATTCAAGCAGAATCATAGGGAATCTTGGCAACTTCTGTTGGTTCCATGGTTGCGGTATACTTTGAAATGTAACCTGCTCTCTGTCTTCCTTCAGGCTCGGTCCTTCAGAGGGAGTGTTCCCCTCAAAGCCTTTCCTGCCTTTCTTTACACAGTAAGTGTAACTCCACATTTTTTTTTAGCCCACATAAAATAACTTGGACCAACATGATAGGATGGACATTGCACGGTACCAAAATGTGACCAAAGGTGGTGCCAGGTGATCAGGCCTAAGGAGAATGTTACAGAGTACTTCCTCTCCTCCAGTAACCTCTTGCCTCTGATAGTTGAGGTACATAGAGAAGAACCTCAGGTGATGATCTTAACTTATGGGCAGATTAATGCATGGAAATTACAGTATTCTTAGTGCCCTCCCATATAGGGCTCTCTGCGAAATTCAGGGCTTGTATCTTTGGTCATAAGTATGAATTTGATCCCTTTTGGTTGCTGTGCTTTTTGATAGTGCAGCATCTTCTTGTTGGTATATTTCATACTGTAAAAATTCATTCCTATCTTTGTAAACTGGACTTTTGCTGACCACTGCTTATCAATACATTTGTCCGCTCTGTAAATGACCTTGTTTCTCTTTTTTTTCCTTCCAGGTTGCTCTTGAGGATTATTTAAATAAAATACAAAGAGTTGATTTCGATATGTTTCATCCAAGCTTGCACAGGAAGAGTCCTTTACTACCTCTGCATTTGTATATTAGGTCTTGGAAGAAAACATATTAAAGAGTCTTTAATCTGTGACTGACCTCTGAGGTTTCTCTCCCTGCTTCCTTTCAGAATTGATTTTATTATCATCATAATCATCAAATCCTTTATCTGAAGGCAACATACATTGCATGGAAGAAAAGCACGAGCAGACTGTGCAGACACTACTAATGCTTTACACCTAGTCGTAATGCCCCTTGAGGAAAGACCAGTGTGGGTTAAGACTGGCCTTCCATTGTGAGGACTGCATGAACTACAATGTTGATGTTTCCATCATATCGCATAAAACTCTCTTGACTATAATAATTAAAAAGCAACCCCACACGCCTCTGCTTTTATAGTGAAAAGCGACTGAGTAGTAGCTGCCTCAGGTCAGGGTAAATGTGTGATTTACCCGTGTTGTGAATGTATTTGGGGTTTTCTGCAGTGAGTTGTTATGGGACTGTAATGCACAAGAGGGATATACCTCAATTCGAGGTACCCTTTTACTGGAATGTTCAAGGAAAGTAATTAATTTATCCAGAATGAAACTGATTATACTAGAAGCTGCTTGATTGATTTCAGAAATCCACTGGCTTGTACCGGAGTGGGGGACGCATCAGTCGCCAGGCTAGGAATAAATAATTTCCTCTTGTAGCAAAGCTGACCCCCCCTGACTATGTTCTTACTAGTTCTTCAAGCTACCAATGCCATGGATTTGGGCTAGAGCTGTTAAGGAAGGAAATGGTTGGACGAGCTTCTCCAAAATGGTCAGTGGAACGTAGCTCAAGATGAAACACAATCTACCTTGATACCTTTCTTGATGCCTATTCTGTTTTTCTGCATATTATACTCTGAGGCCATTCTTGTTTTGCTGAATGAAGTTCTCCATGTAATTTCCCCCCTCCTCCTTTTAATCAGGATTAGTCTCCCCAGATGCTTTGTTGTGTAACAACATCCTGTGCTTTTAGTGCACGCCATGCTCTGTAATGAATTTGCGTAAGAGGAAGATACTCTTGCTTTTTCAATCAGAGGGTCTGTTGCTCTGAAGGAAAGTTTGAAAAGCCAGAAATAATCACTTTAATTCAAAAGGGCTTTTTCGAGCTATGCTTTGGGAATTGATATTTTAGATGGAGGTTATGGGTGTCTAATGAACAGCAGAGTTCCCTGTGCCTGATAATTCCAGGAATCCCTTACTCCTCATTCTGTGTAGGTTTAAATGCAGAAATTAAATCCAGTACCCACAATACAGAGAAACATCCTCATATGGTAGCTGGTGAATTATGCGTTGTCTTTCACCCTTCAGTCCTTTGTACCAAGAAACTAAAATGTGTATCTAATGTGCTTTACGTGTTTCCCCTTTTCCTTAAGTAAAAGGGCCTCTTCTTGGTTGCTTATATCCATAAAGGGCATCAAAAGCTGTTAGCTCCCATTAAGATCTCTTCTCCCCCCTGCATGGTTTCTGCAGGGAATTTAAAAATTATATAATGAAGTGTGCACTCCCCACCACTGTTGGCACTTGTTCTGTTCTTTCTCTTCATTAAGATACTTTCATGTATTATTTATTTAGTGCAATTTTATATTGCCTCTTCATAGAGAACGTACAGGCTGCTGTTCAGAGTTGAAAACCAGAGGTCTAAAAAGAGCCTCCTTGCTTAATTGGGTATCTTTCCTGCACTCTAGCCTTTGACTAGGCCAGCAAAATGTTGATATGAGTTGAGAGTAGTTAACCCTGTAGGTAATTGTGCAAATGATCGCAGTAGCTCAAATGTGCTATTTCTAAATTCACTACCAATTTTAGAAAATATGGTCTCGAAGCTTACTGTACGCCTTGTGCCCATTCAGTCACGTAGGACGGGACACTTGTGTACAGTGGAGACACTATTTTGGCAGCTGTTGCATCAGAAGTCTTTAGCTTCTAATTGTCTTCACTTTTCGCTGCTGTGCAAATTCAAAGAGAAAAATAGCATGTACATACAGTTAGGCTAGATACTGAGGTGTATTAAGGAAGAAAATCTTGCTTCTTTTTAAAATATTTTATTATATATATATTTATACACACACACACACACACACACACAATATAAAAAGTGTGAATACAGAATAGAAAAATAGTCCGATCTTACAAACATTACAATATTGCTTCCTTTTTTAAAGAACAAGGTTATAAACTTTTAACATCTTCTGTAATCTTGGAAAATTGGTCCGGATATAACCTAAATAAAACGTCCACAAGATGTTTCTTCAGGTGTGTTTTTTTGTTTTTGTTTTTTGTAAATTACAGTAGCCGTTTCAGCTAAATCTGGAAAGGAGTTTCATGTAGATCTAAAATATTTCTGTAACCAAAAATCTCCTGTGTAAGATTAAATCTCAATTGTGAGTATTCTACATACATGGGGGTTACTGATTCAATTATGAAGCTTTTAAAATGGTGCTTGAATGTATTTGTATAGAGACAGCAAAGATGTACAGAGACATATATTCTATCATTTAGGGTGGAACTGTTTCAAACCCAGCATCTGATTTTTAATGCCAAAGTGGAACCCTGCTTTTAATTTTTTGCCATATGCGTTCATCATTTTCTTTTATCTGTTATTCTGCTTGCTTTCTCTCATCACCTATCAGAAGCACATGTGAGGTAGGGGTGCAGCATGTATTGATTCTCCATCAGCAGATGACCACTGACCCCTGGGAGATGGATTTTGAGGGACAGGGCAGGTTGTGGTAGGAAAGGGGAACTGGCAAACTTAGGTAGGATCCAATCCATTGAGTTATCTATGGCTAGTTGGATGTTTAACTGTTAAACAAAGGAAAAGGTAGTCCCCTGTGCAAGCACCAGGTCATTACTGACCCATGGGGTGATGTCACATCACAATATTTACTAGGCAGACTATGTTTATGGTGTGGTTTGCCATTGCCTTCCCCAGTCATTTACACTTTACCCCCAGCTAGCTGGGTACTCATTTAACCTGGGAAGGATGGAAGGCTGAGTCAACCTTGAGCTGGCTACCTGCAACCGACCTCCGTCGGGATCAAACTCAGGTTGTGAGCAGAGCTTTTGACTGCAGTACTGCAGCTTATCACTCCTCGCCATGGGGCTCTCTAACTGTTAGCTGGGTTTAAAACCTGGAAGAAAATCTTCCTATTTTCCAGGCATTTTTGTTGATGTTTTTAATATGCACGTGTGGCTTCTTTCCTCATAGTCTAACTGTTCATTGGTATTTACTGGTTTTGTTTTTTAATCAGTTTTTATGCTGGCTTTTCTGTTGTTTTTATTCATGATTGTTTTATAATGCCATCCTAAGCAAAGTTACATCCTTCTGTTGAAGTCATTGGGTGTTAACTCTGCTATTTGATTAACCTGTTGAATTAGAGATGGGTTGGCTCTGAACACATGAAGCTGCCTTATCCTGAATGAAACCCTTGGTCCATCAAGATCAGTATTGTCTTCTCAGACTGACCGCAGATCTCCAGGGTCTCAGAAAGAGGTCTTTCACATCACCTACCTGCCTAGTCCCTTTAACTGGAGATGCCAGGGATTGAAATCGGGACTTACTGTATACCAAGCAGATGCTCTACTACTGAGCCATGCCCTCTCTCAGTGACTTGACAGGTACCAGTGTTAATTGTGTGTGTGTGTGTGTGTGTGTGTAAAGTCCATCAGGTCACAGCCAACTTACATCAATCCCTGCAAGGGGCTTTCAAGGCAAGTGAGAAGCAGAGGTAGTTTGCCATTGCTTTCTCTGCAGAGTCGTCCTTGGTGGTCTCCCTTCCAAGTACTGACCATGCTTAGCTTCCAAGATGTGATGAGATCAGGCTATACCATATCACCTTTCCTCCCTCTGTGTTAACTGTAAATAAAATGACTAAATCTTTGCAGTTTTAAATATTGCTGCAAAATTAATCTGAAAGTATAAAATACTGCTTTAAAATTTATAGTGTATACCTTCGAAAAACAAAGCCTGCACCTGTATCTGAGTTTTGAAGAACATGTGATAACATTATGAAAAACTAAAAGAATTATTGTTTTTGGTAGAAAATAGTGATTAAATAACGTTTTCTTGACTGGTGATTTAAATTATTTGAATACTTTGATTTAAGTCAAATCAACCCTAATTATGATGTATTCCTCAGAAACAATCTGAACAGACAATTGTGTGGAAGGGAGAATCTTTTACCAGCAAATACAAATAAACTATAATTTCTTAAATTTAATTAATACAGATTTTGTCTCAGGCTTTTGTATGCATTGGTTTCCACTCAGCTTTGAGTCAGTATCAGCATGGGGGTTGTTGACATCATTTATAATTAATTGACGTGGCTCTGCCTCTCTGGATTCTGAAGTACTGCGTAATCTGAAACTTTGCTTGTAACAGTTCGAATACGTAAACCGATGCAGTAGAATTAACATATCACTGGGCCTCTTGGGATTTCTTTTTCTGAGTTACTCTTTATAGAACTGGCTGGGGAGAACAGATGTGTAACTCCTCTATAACCTTGGGGGAAATCTTGGGGATATATGCCAATGGAGAAATCCTGGTAGACCAGAGTGAAGATCCAGCTGAAGAGATACGTTGTGTAATTGTGGCATAGCAGAGTCCAGCGTGTTGAGAGAACAAGTTCAGAAAGAAGTTAATAAACAGGATGTGAGCTCATAGGAATTACAACAGTCATGTGAAATTGTAGTAAGATGCCGAAATGCAGATAGATATGAGTCAACTCCAGAGGCTGTCATTTCCCATGAGCGCTTCATGGCACGCTGGATAGACTATTGCAGTCTGATAGTCAGTAACAGGTCTGTGGGGATGAAAGTTTCCAAATAAGCATCTTCTCCCCCCCCCACTCCATACCACTTTTCAAGTGGTGCATGAAAGTATTCAATGTGAGTTAGTAAGGGTATCTATCCACAACATTTAAAAAAAATAATTCAGTACATTGATGGTGAATACACTGTAAATTATTAAAATAACCGAATCTAAAAGCACAATGAGAAGCTGTACCTATTCAAAATTATTTGAATGAATAGCTCAATACCCGTCAATCCAAAACTCACTGCATGTAACACATAACAGAGGTCTAGAACCTCTCGCCCCTTGATAACTCAGTTTTCAACCTAGTAGGGAATTTAAAATGGTGATGATCTCCCATGTGCAGTCTGAAGTGATGCAGTCCCACATGAACTCTACCAAGTGAGTTGGTTTGCCTTAAGATAAAAAGGGAAATAACAAATAAAAATAAATTACACAAATGGAGTCCCTTTCTTAAGGTTGCCATCATTCGAACCTCGGATGTATGGGAGAAGGGGGCACACAAGTTTGCATGGAATCCTGGTCATGATGTGACATTTTACTTGGCTTTCACATCATGGCCAGATGATGGGAGCACTTCTAAAAATTACTAGAGTGAACAGGTAGGTTCATATGGGAGAAGGCAGGTGTGCTGTCCTGAAGCCTTTGGGACTTTAAAGGTCAATACCAGCAGCCTGAATTAGGCCTGGAAGAAACTGGGAACCAGTATAGGTGGAACAAGACTGGAATGAGGTAGTGCCTATGATCCATTCCAGTCAAAATCCTGCAGCGTTCTGTACAAACTGCAGCTTCTGTACAGTCTTCAAGGGCAGCCCCATGTATGATGCATTGCAGTAACCTCTGCTCTAGACATTAGCCGGGCATGCAGTAGATCAGTGGTTCCCAGCCTTTTCAGTATGGTGACCCACAAGTCCAAATTTGCATGTTCAAGGCTGGCCCAAAGTTTTTTGGCATCTAGACAAACTATGACCGTGGCACCCATCTAGTTCAGCATTCCATTTTCTATGGTGGCTAACCAGATGTTTTGAGAAACCAACAGACAGTGCATAGAGGGCATAGTTGCCCCTACTATGAACCCCAAGCAAATGGTATTCTGACATACGCAGCCTTTGCATATGGATGTTACATTCCACCCTTTGACCACCCTCTAATCACCCCTAATGTCTGACATGGAAGATACTATTTCCAGGGTCAGATCTTGGCTTCCAAAATACGAAAGAGAACCGTGGGAAGGTCAGAGGCAGCCATAAGGGAGGGCTGGCTCACGACCCACTCTCAACACCCGGAAGAGGCAACCCGCCTTACTTTCTGCTACAGAGATGGGCAATTCGCCAAAAAATTACTCTGGCAAGCATACTAATCTTTCGTCCATTGGAAATAAATTTCAGCCAACATCAATGATAATGAAATACGAGCCGCTTTAGAAGTCCCACAATATATAGCTGATGAAGTCACCGAAACGTGTGATGACCGGCTACACGTCCTTTTGTTCTTTTCATTTTGGACTCTTCTGATCCTTATCTCTGGACCCTTTACATTACGTAATCTCTGGACCCTTTACATCGCCTTAAAAATTCCTTTGAGGGGTCCCTCCATTTCTATTTTTTTGTTCTCCTTGCATGGGGATATATGTTGGTTTATAAACGCGAAACTGATTATTTATACACTGATTATGGTATAGACTGATTATATAAGTCTGTTAATATTATTGTTTTCTCGCTACATGTACTTCATTCATGTGAAATTGGTTCTATAGACTGGTTATTTAAGTCTGTTAGCATTATTTATTTCTGGTTACACATGTACCTATTATGACTGTGACTTAACAGTTATATAATCTATAGTGCATAGCCATACTGTTGTGTATATATATAAAAACGCCTTCCTATGTTAAAAACTTTTCTCTTATGTTTAATTTACACTGGCTAATTTCAGCATCTAAATTGTGAGCCCACATGCCGCCATTTCCTTCAACCTCCAGGTACTAGCTGGAGATCTGCTATTGCAGCTGATCTGCAGCCAATAGAAATCAGTTCCCGTGGAGAAAATGGCCACTTTGGCAATTGGACTCTATGGCATTGAAGTCCCTCTCCTCCCCAAACCCCCCAAAACCTCCCATTAGTGGCAAAAAGGGACATGGCAACCCTATCCATGAGTCCTCCTTGCAGTTATTTGGAATGGAGCCCTTATTTTTCCTAATGTTGGGCAACAGGCATTGGGATCCTCAAACATGTAATAGATAGTGTCTTCCCACTGCTGTATTTGCACAGAAGAACTTTTGATTGTATGGCACATAAAGGCAATACCCATCCAGCCATTCAGAAGGTGCTGCAGCCTTATTAAGAAAGTGAAAGATCTTAAAGAGGTTAGAAAACTAAAATCACTTTCCAGGTCATGCTTGAACTTAGAGATGCTGTATCATGGTGTTATTTTCACTTCTGGCAATAGAGGCAGTTCTTGCTGAACAAACATCTATTTTGTTCTCCTTTTAGAGGCTGGCCTTCCTGCCAGGGTCTCAAGCCAAGTAAAATATTTAAGGGGAAAAAACCATGGGAGTGAATCATCTGTATAAATCTCTGAATTCAAGTAGGTGGACTAAAGCAGGTAACTCTTCCTGGAGGCAAATTTTAAGCAGTCTATCAGCTTTCATGCTCACAATTCAATAATTTAGTAGGTATAAATAAATAATCATAGGTAAGGATAATATCCCTGTTTCAAGATGCAAAAGAATAGGACTAGGTGGCCTAAGATGGCACTTACACATTTTTGCAGGACTGAAGCAGAAGAACCATTATTTCTAACCATTTCTGGCTGAAGTTTAGAATGGTAAGAGTTTCAGAATTCTTCATGGTGTCGTTCTGGCCCATCATTGGGATTGGGACTGGGAGGTGCTTTTCTGCGGTGATTTCAGTCTTACCTCAGGCAGGTTCTAGAGTGTCATGCTGGGGGATTAGGATATCACCTGTTCTGGACTGGGCTCCACTCCTAAAAGAGCAGGGTTGTAGCTTGGAGGTGCTGCTGGACCCAGGTCACCTATTGAATAAACAGGTGGCAGTAGGGTTGCCAGGTCCCTCTTCGCCACCGACGGGAGATTTTTGGGGCGGTGCCTGAGGAGGGCGGAGTTTGGGGAGGGGAGGGACTTCAGTGCCATACAGTCCAATTGCCAAAGCAGCCATTTTCTCCAGGTGAACTGATCTGTCGGATAGAGATCAGCTGTATTAGCAGGAGATCTCCAGCTAGTACCTGGAGGCTGGCAACCCTACTCATGGAAAAGATATTTGCACTGGTCCTTGGTGGAGCTCTACAGAGCTGTTGGTTTTTCAAAGGCCTTTGGAAATTACATGGAATGTGTATGAGAACCGCAGTGGGTGATCTTACATGGGTGTGTGGCAGCAGAGATCCCATCTGTAAGTTCTATTCTGCGTACGATTCCTTGGACCTAAACCAAGCAATTACCTTCTTGAAACTATATGTATATACTGGTGGTGGAAATGAAATGTGGACAAAATTTTATTGATTACCTTGTGGTTTGAAGGCTGGATTTGAGGGCCTCTATGCTTGCTTGAAATAACTCTCACTCTCTCGATGGTTTCTGCTTTATTTGTAGGGTTGCCAACCTCCTATTACAACTCTCCCTATTACAACTGATCTCCTGATAACCGAGATCAGTCCCTCTGGAGAAAATGGCCGCTTTGGCAATTGGACTCTATGGCAGTGATAGTTAGGGTTGCCATCCTCCAGGTACTAGCTCAAAATCTCCTGCTATTACAACTGATTTCCAGCCAATAGAGATCAGTTCACCCGGAGAAAATGGCCACTTTGGCAACTGGACTCTGTGCTGTCGAAGGCTTTCACGGTCAGAGTCCATTGGTTCTTGTAGGTTATCCGGGCTGTGTGACTGTGGTCTTGGTATTTTCTTTCCTGACATTTCGCCAGCAGCTGTGGCAGGCATCTTCAGAGGAGTAACACTGAAGGTCTGTCCTTCAGTGTTATTCCTCTGAAGTTGCCTGCCACAGCTGCTGGCGAAACATCAGGAAAGAAAATACCAAGACCACGGTCACACAGCCCGGATAACCTACAAGAACCAATGGACTCTGTGCCATTGAAGTCTTTCCCCTCTCCAAACCCCGCCCTCCTCAGGCTCTGCCCCCAAAACCTCATTCCAATGGCAAAGATGGACCTGGCAACCCTACTGATAGTCCCTCCCCTCTCCAAGCCCAGCCCTCCTCAGGCTCCACCCCCATTTATTTGTTGTATCGTTTTACTGGCAGCTTTGTATGACTTATATAAAGCAAATTACTTTATTTGTGTGCTTTGTGAAGCAAGTGCCCGATGGGTTTTAGGCAGAAGCTCCCTGGATTCAAAATGTTTGAACCCAGTCACTTGTATGCAAAGTCAGGATCATGCCCTTGGCATCAACAAGGACAGGAGGGGAGGATTGTCATTATGGGCACAATTTTTTATGAATATTTAACATTGCTGGAATTTATGGCAATAAATCACATCATTTGTGGCACACCCATTTGGAGTTGAATGGTGTTCACCATTCAATGCAATGTAGTAACAAAACCAATTTTACAAATCAGTAACATTGATTTATAAAATCAATAACAGAAAGCAATAACACATTTGAGGAGCTTCTAGTACATCTTAGTATTGGGCCCTCCTTGGTCAGCACATTTCATACAGAGTATAGCATTGCTGAGGCATTAACTTTCATACAGCTGAGCGTCACACTTCTGGAAGCATGAAATGAATGTGGGGTGGGGGAAACACTTAAGGCATAATTGTTCATTTTGTAACGCTGAAAAGATCTTAACGCTACTTGGTATCAAGGAAATCCACATTTTCAAAAGAGCTCTACATGCTGGTTTAAAAATCTGTTTCTATAAAGCCTTCACAATTCAAAATACTTCATCAGCAGATATTCTTGGTGCTTCAGCATAAATATATTTGCATACAAATTATGTTCCACGGCACAAAAAAAGGCGTGAAAAGCTTTTTGGCTATGAGCATTAGAAGAAAAATATAGATCTGTTTCTAAGCAAATGGACTTCTATAGAATTGTCTGTCAGTACTCCAGGAAGGTAGTGCAGGAATTTTGAAGCCCCTTTTAGGTGAGCACAACATAACTGGCTAAAGGGTAGTTTGTCAGAATGCACAGAAAGAATTCTTTTAATTGGTTTTGTTCCCCACCTGTTGAAGCGCTCTCCCTAAGGAGCCAGCGTGGTGTAGTGGTTAAGAACAGTGGTTTGGAGCAATGGGATCTGATCTGGAGAACCGGGTTTGATTCCTCACTCCTCCACATGAGGGGCAGAGGCTAATCTGGTGAACTGAATTTGTTGCCCCACTTCTCCACATGAAGCCAGCTGGGTGACCTTGGGCAAGTCACTCTCTGTCAGCCCCACCTACCTCACAGGGTGTCTGTTGTGGGGAGGGGAAGGGAAGGTGATTGTAAACCGCGTTGAGTCTCCCTTAAGTGGCAGAGAAAGTTGGTATATCAAAACTATCCTCCTCCTCCTCCTTCTCTTCCTCCTCCATTAACTTTCAATTACATCTCTAGAGTGGGCATGTCCTGACCTTAGAAATGGTGGTGTGCCTATACCTTTGAATGCTCTCAGATACTGAAGAGACTGCAGCAGATAGGTCTCTGGCTCTGTTCATCCACTAGTCCTGTTATCCATCTTCTTTGCCTTTTGTGGCCAGCTGTGAGGGGAAAAGATCAGTGGAGGACAGGAAATGCAGTTGCAGCAGCATTGCTCGGTGGATTAGAGCAGGATTCCCCAACCCTTTTGAGCCAGTAGGCATATCTGCAATTCTGACACAGCAGGGTGAGCTCAGCAACAAAACGGCTGCCACAAAACAGCTGCTGCAGAAGGTGGGGCCAGCCACAAAATGATTGCCACAGCTTAACTTCATGAACACAGTGCATATCGTTGTGCTGTAGTGGCAGCTGCTGCCAAAGCAGAATTTATTTTTTAAAAAATCTGCACAGCCAGTCAGAAGCCTTGCTGGGCAAAAGCCCTACCTGCTCCTGCCCGCTTCTTAAAAACACTTGGCAGGTACCAGAAAGGAGCCAGTGGGTGCCATGGTGCCCACAGGCAGCACGCTGGGGACACCTGTCTTAGAGCTTTTAAAGAAATATAAACCATCTTAGATTGTGGATGTGGAAGCTCTGCTATCACAGGTAAGGTTGCCAGCTCCTGGCTGAGAAATACCTGGAGATTTGTGGGGTGGAGTATGAGAAGGGCGGGGTTTGCAGAGGGGAGGGACTTCAATGCCATGGAGTCCAATTGCCAAAGCGGCCATTTTCTCCAGGAGAACTGATCTCTGTTGCCTGGAGATCAGTTGTAATAGCGGGAGCTCTCCAGCCACACCCTGGAGGTTGTAAGGAAGCAAACATAGGAGTGAAAGTATATCACAAAGTGCTAAATATAATATGATACAAGCTACATAACATAAACAACAGGACCAATGACAGTGCAACTATATATCTGTCCTCATAGCTATAAATGGCCAAGTAAATAAGACACTAATAAGATTACTATCCCCAAATGGGCTTGCATGTGTTAGTTGTTTATGTTATGTAGCTTGTATCATATTATATTTAGCACTTTGTGATATACTTTCGCTCCTGTGTTTGCTTCCTTACATTCTGTACCCAGTGGTGTCCCTTTTGAGTAACCACCTGGAGGTTGGCAGCCCTAATCACAGGCATTGACACAGAGGGTTAACCAGTGTGTCACCTTGACCATCTTTCCAAGACAAAATCCTTGTTCCGGCAAATCAGCTGGTTGCAAATAGTTGCAAATGAGTGATTTCTGGCAGCGACCATAAATTTAAGTACACTGAATTGCACCCAAGGTCTAAAGTCTTCTGTATGCTCTTGGGTTTAGTGTTCTGTCACTTGAAGGGAAACCATCTCTGTACACAGACGTATTTCCTTGTTCACCTAAGATAACTGGAGAGTCTTTTCACATACAGAATTTCCACACACAGAATTCTATGTAGAAAATGCTGCTGGCAGTGGGTCACAGGCATGCCTTTAAAAAAGAAAAAAGCACAGCAGCCTGAGTTGATAGAGACCTACCATTGACCCTCAGACAAAGATTCCATCTGGGGCCCCCTTGCACTATCCAGACCCAAATGAAATATATTAATCACATAATTTGTCCAGCTCCACGGGCCCCAACATTTTGTAGCCCTGCCCCCCCAACCCTCGCGCCCCTGGAGTCAAGCTGATAATGGTTACAATCTGCAAACCAGATTTTCTCCATCTGGTTGACCATTATTTTGTCAGGCAGATTATCAAATGGTAATCTCGTTGAAGTTAATGTTTCATTAAAAGGAGCTAATGAGTACTTCTGAACCATCAGAGCCTGAAGAAGTGATACCCATTAAGCTGAAGGCAGGAGGGAAGAAGGCTGATTCTCATGTTATGCAGTTCACAGGTTTGGGCTGGGATCCCCGCCCTGTTGGACAGTCAGATGTGAGTTGTGGGTTCTCTGTAATGTGTGAATCAGGAAGAGAATGTGCGAGAGTTAACAAGTAAAAGGGATGGTGAGAGAAATGTCAATTAGCATTTTCAAAGACAGGGCCGGGAGAAGGGGTGAACTCTGAGTTAGAGTGACAGTAGAGTATCTTGGGGTGTTTCTCTGTATGGACGTATTGATTACAATAAAGGCACACACCCTTTACCTGCAAGTAGGAGATTGGCTGCCCTTTAGAAGTACTATTTTGCTTCTTTAAGCTTCCACTTGATTATTTGTAATGACATCTGGTGTCATTATAATGACACGAAGTCTCATTCAGAAGGAGCTACGATAGTGAATGCTGCCTTGGGAACTTTATACTGCTTGAGGAATTGGGGTGTGTGCAGTGTGCCTTGTGTTACGCTACTGTGGCATTCATTATAAACTGGTGGTGACGGATTTATATTTGCATCTGGGTTATCCAGAAGGCAATGCAACCCTAACCCCATTTCTTTCAGACCAACCAAGAAACAAACTGGGTCAGCTTTGAATAAGAAGAACCGGGTGGTGCATTAGTGGACTGTTATATCAGCTGTTTTTCCAGTATACAATTTTATTCAGGCACCTGTGCTGTAAAAGCAGTACTTGACTCGCGCACCTTATAACTTTTGGGTGAGCAGAATATGGTGTAACATTTGGCATTATTTCAGAAAACTGGGGTGATAAAACTGATTTGATTTTCAGCAGCATGAAATCCTTCCACTCACACAATAGAAGGCCGAAGTTAAAAATAAAGATTTACACAGGGACAATAGAATGATGACTTTGGCCTACAATAGCTGTATTTTAGGTTGTGGTGCCTCAAAATTAGATGTTTCTGAGATGTTTGGAATAAATGACAACCATGTGTTGTGGTAAGAGCCCCATGGCGCAGAGTGGTAAGCTGCCGTACTGCAGTCCAAGTTCTGCTCACGACCTGAGTTCGATCCCGACAGAAGTTGGTTTCAGGTAGCCGGCTCAAGGTTGACTCATCCTTCCATCCTTCCCAGGTCAGTAAAATGAGTACCCAGCTTGCTGGGGGTAAGGGGAAGATGACTGGGGAAGGCACCGGCAAACCACCCTGTAAACAAAGTCTGCCTAGAAAACGTTGGATGTGACGTCATCCCATGGGTCAGGAATGACTCGGTGCTTGCACAGGGGACCTTTACCTTATGTGTTGTGGAGCACATGTGAGCATTCCACAATAGCATGGGTCTCTAGATGTTAAGTTATAAAAAGTTACCATAACAAATGCTTTAAAAACTACAAGGTGTTTATTTCACACTTGAATCATAAATGTATCCAGAAGTAGGTGTTTGAATATTGCCTCACTCAGGACCTGATTTGGCATCCCTACATTTTGACATATTGGGACAGTACGATCCTAAACTCGGGATTCCAACTCTGGACTGGGAAATTCCTGGAGATTTGGAGGTGGAGCCTGGGAAGGGTAGGGACTTCAGCAGAGCATAACGCCATAGAGTCCACCCTTCAAAGCTGCCATTTTCTCCATGGGAAAAGACCTCTAGTCTGTAGAACAGCTGTGATTCTGGGAGATCTCAAGGCTCCACCTCAACCCAAACCTAAACAGACTCTTTTAAGTCCATTGCAGTCAATGGACTGAAAAGGATGTAACTCTGCTGCAGATTGCATTGTGAAGGGGCAAACTTTTGACTTTGCAGCAAAACAGTTATCTGGTTGCTCTACCACCCGATCTGAAAAGAGATTCATAACATAGCACGTTCTTGATTGCACACACATACATACATTAACATTTATTGGCATAATAACAGAATTTTAACATGCGATAATACAAACACCAAAGGAAAATCATATTCTATCATGAGCTATCCATCTGCTTCCATAAAATTGGTTCTTGATTGCTAACACGGAACTACTTAAATGTAGTTCCAGAGGCATAGCCATGTTAGTCTGCTGCAGCAAAAATAAACAGAAGCCTTGTGCCGTCTTAAAGTCTAACCATTTTAAAAAAATTCCAGCATAATATTGTGTGTGCATGTGTAGATTTGAGCCTGCTTAGGTAGATGCAATGAGTGGATCCTTACTATCCAGTCATTTTATGTAGGAATTTAAAAAACAAACAGCAGGATCAAGGAGCCATGAAATGTAGGAAGTACAGGATGAGATGTAATTATGTAAAATTCCAGTTTAATTAGTGTAACTTCTTAACAAATTGTAGTTCAACGGTTCCTCTCTGCCTTTGAAGTTCTTTTGCTGAAGAATTGTGACTTACAGGTCAGAAACAGAGTATCTAAGGAGATTGTTCCTCGTGCTTCTTTTCATTAGATGTAAAATACAGGAAAAAATTGAGGAGGAAGTCAAGGTGGTAGCATAAGTTACTTACTGGACCAGGCAACTTAATTGGCAAATAAAAAGCATTAGATATCCAGCTCTAGAACATATAATTCTAGGCCTTATGTAAAGAAAAGGTAAATCAACCAACAGGAATGTTGGAACTTTGAGAGGCATCCTTAAAGTGTTGGGCTTCTAACATAGGCCTTGAACCCCAAATAGAAACTGCAAAAAAAGGGGAAGTACACATGAACATATGGCGATGCCTTCCTCAGACTGGCAGCAGCTCTCCGGGGTCTCAGACTGGTCTTTCACATGAAGCTGCCTTATACTGAACCAGACCCTTGACCCATCAAAGTCAGTATTGTCTACTCAGACCGGCAGTGGTTCTCCAGGTTGTCAGGTAGAGGTCTTTCACATTGCCTAGTCCCTTTAACTGGAGATGCCAGGGAATTGAACCTGGGACCTTCTGCATGCCAAGTAGATGCTCTACCACTGAGCCACAGCCCCTTCCCCCAGAGATTGTCAAAGCTACACATACTGGGGATCAACTAAAGGAATTTCTGACTTGGATCAAGATGCTGAGAGGGCATGAAAAAGTAAGCAGTTCTCTGCCTAAGAAAAGTGAGTAGAGGAAATTGAGAACTCAACCTTAAATAAGTCCTTATCCATGAGTAAAAAAATATTGAATGGAATGGTTGAAGACCTAGAGAACGAACACACATGTGAAGCTGCCTTATACTGTACTAGACCATTGGTCCATCAAGGTCTGTAAGGTCTACTCAGACAGGCAGCAGCTCTTTAGAGTTTCAGAAGTCTTTCACATAACCGACTGCCTGGTTCTTTTAACTGGACATGTGGGATTGAACCTGGGACCTTCTGCATAACAAGCAGATGCTCTTCCACTGAGCCATGGCCTCTCCCATGAGACTGAGAGAAATTATTTGATGTTGCACAAGATCCTGGAATGGGATGGGTGTACTGACCTGGATGCCTTTTTGCAAGGGTAACTAAGTGAACAACTCAGATATATCTGTGGAGAACCTGCTCAGTGAGTGCGCCAATAGACTGTGGTTGCCTATACTAATGAAAGCTAAAAACCAGCTGAAAGACTTTATTGATAAGTTTGTGTTATCTAAAAAAGAAATCCTATCGTAAAAGAGAGTGAGAGAAGATGAAGAGTTGGTTTTTATATGCCGACTTTCATTACCACTTAAGGAAGAATCAAACCAGCTTACAATCACCTTCCCTCCCCACAACAGACACCTTGTGAGGTAGGTGAGGCTGAGAGAGCTGTAAGAGAGCTGTGACTAGCCCAAGGTCACCCAGCTGGCTTCATGTGGAGGAGAGGTGAATCAAACCTGGTTCTCCAGATTAGAGTCCACTGCTCCAAACCACCGCTATTAACCACTACCCCACGCTGGCTCTTAAGAGAGAAGGAATGGAACTGAAATATTCAACAATTTAATCTGCAGAAATGTGGGAGTCACCATCCAGTTACCAAGGTTTTTACATCTGTGGGGCATAAATACACCCACAGTTACCCTTTTTGCTGCTTGTATTGAATAGAACAGATCTGGCAAAAGGGCTCAGTTTAGAAACTTGGAGGTTGATACTGCCCAAAGAAAGTATCTGCTCCTTAACAAGGATATGTAGCCTAGTAACTTTGAGACTTATACCTGGCAGCTTATCAGGAATCTCTCCTTCTGTGAGAGGAATTTGAGCACAAGCAAAAAATAAACAATTGTTACCCCAGCAACACTTGAAATTATATAATATTTGGCTAGATAGTTCATAGCATGTAGTAGAATGTGAACAAGACCAGACTTGAATTGAGACCTTGTGCTAGAACCAGTATTGAGTGGAATCTGTACAATAGGACAGCTTGTTTTATCCTTGCATGGATAAACTCAGTTTCAATTTGTTCAGGATAAATAACTAGGTGAATTCATGTGTGCCGTTATCCTTCTGGTGATCTGACCTTCTTGGTCAATTTCCTTCCTGTAATTTATTGCCTATCTGAGGTAAAGGTGAGCTTTATCGTGCTCTGATGTGTAAGAGGTTTGTATTTATATGGATTTCCTGTTATATATTTTGGCTGTTTGCCTCAATATGCTTCTTCTGAATCAAATTAGTAGAACATTGTTCTTCAAACAGGTCATATGGATTTTTGTAATTTACAAGTGACAAATGTCAATATCTGCCCCTGCTACCTGATTAGAAATGATTATATATGGTAAAAGTGTTATATTCTTTGACTGGTTTCGATATGATGGGAACATTTAAAAATTTGTTGTGACATCAAAGTTTAGCACATCCTATCAAGGGGGAAAGAGTATTACAATTTGTTGGTAAGCAGTGTCAAAGCAGGTGCTCTGTCAGCGATAATGCCAGAAGGGTAGCTGTGATTGTCTGTTGTAGCAAAACAGAAGTTCAGTGGCACATTAAATATTGCTCGTCTTTAAGGTGTCACTGGACTTCTGTTTAAGTTTGCTCTATTTCTAAGTCATGTATGCTTTGGTTAACAGCTTGTCTCTGGAACAAGCAAAGGTGTTAGAATTATATTTGCTGCAAATTCCCAGTTGCCATCACTCAAGCTCTTGAGTTTAACTTCTGCAGTATACATGATGTAACACATTTAAGAAGACTATACTAGTATCCCTGTAAGCCAAGAGGGTAGTTGGGATTGGAAGTGAGTGTGTGTCCCATGTGAGGATGCTAGAAAGCAATCTGGCAGGACTAAGGGAGCTGATGTACATCAAACCTGGCAGGACTAAGGGAGATGATTTACATGAAAGAATCAAAGCAAAGTTGTGATTGGGAAGACAATAGACAGTGGAAACTCAACAGAAGGGAACAGCAGGCCAGGTCTCTCTTACAGAAATATCTGGGGAATCAGATTTCAGCTGGCAGAACTGTATGTACTTAACTATAAACTGTTGAAGGAAACACCCACTTAGTGAACTGAACTAAGTATAATTTCTTTTGATTTTCTAATCTGCTTTATATTTGTTTTATTCCAGATGCTTCTTGAGTACTTGGACTCTAAAAGGGTTTAATCAGTGACAGTTAATGCTTCAAAACTTCACAGGGTCAGCCAAGAATTAAGCAATCCATTCTCCAGAGGCCTAACAAAATGTGGTTTAATGATTCCAAATATAGAGCTGTATTTTGATATGGCTCATCTTTGATTTTGCGCTGCATCCCGATTGTCAATGAATACAAATCAGACAGAAACTAGACAATGTTATGTCTATTCCTCGCATGCTTTTGTAATCTCTAGGCTAGGATGCTCTACAAAGGTTTGCCTTTGAAGATCAAGACACTTCAATTGCAAATACAGATGGTGTTTATTAGCAAGAATGATCCAACAGGAGCATGCAAGACTGTTTTCCAATTAGTTTCCAAACAAATTACCGGTCTTGTCCTTTAAAGCCCTTCATAACCGTGATTCAGCTTCTCAAAAGTGTGAAAGCACACTATGCTGAGGATGTACCAAGGGACACTGCTCGGAGTTCCATCTTGAAAAGCTAGACTGGCGACAAGAAGAAAAGACCTTTTCCTTAGAGGCACCGTCATTGTGGAGCTCTCTCAAAGAGAACAAACTATTTTGGTTTGTAACTTTGAGGAGCTGCATGACCTTTGTACTTCCTTGATCATAGATTGTGTGTGTGTGTGTTAAGGGCCATCAAGTCGCTTTCAACTCATGGCGACCCTATGAATCAACGTCCTCCAAAACATCCTATCTTTGACAGCCTTGCTGAGGTCTTGCAAAGGGCTATGGCTTCCTTTATAGACACAATCCATCTCTTGATGGGTCTACCTCTTTTCCTGCTGCCTTCAACTTTCCTAGCATGATTGTCTTTTCCAGTGACTTTTGTCTTCTCATAACATGACCAAAGTACGACAGCCTCAGTTTAGTCATTTTAGCTTCTAGGGCCAGTTCAGGCTTGATTTGATCTAGAGCCCACTGATTTGTTTTTTTGGCAGTCCACGGTATCTGTAACACTCTCCTCCAACACCACATTTCAAAGGAACTTACTTTCTTCCTATCAGCTTTCTTCATTGTCCAGCTTTCACACCCATACAGGAAATACGATGGCATGAATTAACTTGATCTTGGTTGCCATTGACACATCCTAGATTATAGATTAATTTTAATAATTATATTACACCCTGCATCTCCTGCATTTCATGGCCCCTTCACCCTGCTGTTTTTTTGTATTGCATATATAAATGTCTGCCTAATGACCCCTCTATGTTGCATATGAACAAGTGGGCTCTGGCCCATGAAAGTTTCTATAGCAATCAAACCTTATTCATCTTTCAAGCAGCATTAGAATCCTGTTTTTATAATTTTAAAGTGCAGCTGATGTTCTCACAGTATTGTTTTGAAGGCACAATTTAATTTTATTTATAATTATTTAAAACATTTTTAATTAAAGCATTTCTGTACTGCCTTTCCACACAAATAGGGTCCCCAAGGTGAGGACTATAGGCATGCTTAACTTATTGTGCAGACTTTGAAAAGGGGCTGTCTGGTGGGGCAGCACAATGCTGTCATTTTGGTTGGTTGTGAGAAAAAGTACACATGAACTGATTATGGTGTGTTGCAATGAGGAAGGAGGGGAGGACATGAGGGGTCTGTCTAAAGTTTGAAAATCACTGTTTTACATTTCTGTTCATTGTTTACATGTGTAAGGATTGCCCTCTGAAACCTTCCCCCTGCTAGCAAGTCTGATGTTTTTTCAAGGCCAAGATTAAGTGTATATTATCTCTGCGAGTTTTTAGTTGGTTGATTGTGTGGGGTAGCTGTGTTAATTTTCAGCAGCCAAAACAACAAATGAGTTTTGTGGCGCCTTAAAGACCAGCATTATGTTAGCGCCATGAGATTGTTATTTTAGTTGTTTGGGTTCTGTTGTTTTTACACTTACCGTCACAGTTTGCTGTTATTTATTTTCCACTGGGAAGTTATTTTTGTTTTGCTGCTGCTGCTTAATTACCTGGCTTTTTTATGATTGTATATAACATTTATGATTGTGAGCTGCCTTGAACAGGACTCTGGAGGGGTGGCAAAGAAACCTCCCAAATAAATAAGCCTGCCGCTGGTCTTAGAATCACATTTATTTGCTCTGATTTTGTTGGGCTTTTAAAACATTTGATTTTTATAATAACTTTTATTGATTGCATATTTAATATATGTTGGTGTGTCAGTGTGGTGTCGTGGTTCGAGTGTTGGGCTACAGTTTGGGAGAACCAGGTTTGAATCTTCACTCTGCCACTGCAAGCTTGCTGGATGATCATGGGCCAGTCATACACTCTGGCCTACCTCAATGTTGTTATGAAGTTATTTTATTTATTAATTTACAAAATTTATATCTTGCCTTTCTGCCCTTACAAGGGCTGCCAAGGCAGCTACAAAGTAGGAGAGGAGGATGATATAAGTTGTTCTGGTTCCCCATTGGGGGGAAAGGGCATGGTATAAATGAAGCAATTAAAATAAATAGAAATTAAACGATTGACATTGGTTTTATATTACTTTGTTTTTATAATTTATAATGTTGTTGACTGCTGTGAGGATACTGCACAGCCAGACTGGAAGGTGCTGATGGTTGCAGATCTTTTCTGCACCCCTCAGCAGCCATTTTTACCCCAAGGAACTCCATTCCTGAGGTTGTGGGGCTTGTGCTGGGCTCCAACATGGGCTGGAAGGCTGCAAAGGGGAGGGGAAGAAATCACCCTCTTGTCAGCTGTGGAAAAGACCTGCAGCTCAACACATGTGCCCAGAGATGACTTTCTCTTTACAACAAATCAAACAGTTCACTATTACATCCAAGCAGATCAATCAAGGTTTTGTGCTTCCCTCCAAACCAGGACTGCAGAGCTGTTTTTTGATCCTGATTTGAAAGGCCAGCTCAAACCGTGGTTTGCCAGTTCAGATGTAATAGCAAACTACAGTTTGCATTAAAGTGGAAATAATGAACTGAATGAGAGGAGGGAGAGAGAGACAAAGCCTGTAAGCACAAACTTAATTCATGTAATGCCAAACTATGGTTTGCTGATACATCTGTTTTTTGCTCTGTACTGATATACTGTTTGGATTCACCTATGCAGTTTCCCCCCTAAGTACAGAGAGTGGCATTATGACCTCTGAAAAACTTGAATATGTTGACCCTGAGCACAGTGCTGAAAAGATTATTACTGGTATTTATGATTATCATAGAAACATTATAAAAAGTTGAACTGATGGTACAGTCCCCAAAGACATAGAAATGAAATCCTGAGCAGAGTTACACCCTTCTAATTATATTTATTTCAATAGACGTAGAAGGGTGTAACTCTACTTAGGATTGCACTGGTTTATTTTCAAAGCATTTTTAAAAATTGTTTCTGCCTGAGGCAGTTGGCAAAAATACTCAGAGTTCAGCTGAAACAAGGCAGTATGAAGGCAGTATAAATATTTAATTTTATCTTGTCTTTAAAGAAAAAAAGTTAGAGTTTTTTTTTAAATAGCAAAGGGGCAAGGATTCAACTGAGGGGTGTTAATCTATCTTTTGAGTTTGACCCCACTCTTCCTCCAAGGAACTTGCAATATTATATATATGGTTGTCCCCTCCTATATTTTTCCTCCATAACAAGCCTGAGATGGAATTAGGTTGATAGAAATTGACTTCACCCATTGAACTTCATGACTGAGTGGGGACTTGAACCCGAATCTTCTTGGTCCTAGATCAACATTTAAACCAGTTCACCACATAAGCTGAGAAGATCAGGGTTCAAACATGAAGATAAAAAGGCCTCTTTGAGGGTCAACCATGTATCAGTCTAGACAGGTTAGGAGAACGTTAGTAGGTCAAAAAGACAAAAACTTTGGGTATGAAAATAATTTGATTTGTTTGGAGTGACAAAACTGAATCTTGTTCACAATCATCATTATGAAGTTTTACAATTGTAAAACATTTGTTTAGGTATGTGCTTTGTGTGTCGCACAGAAGGGGATGTGGTTCTGGCTAGGTAGGGTTACATGTGGCCTGAGGTCGAAGAGATGGTGTATGACTGCGGTTTGGCACTGTGGTTGCAGAGTATATTTGTCAGTGGTTGCTACGAGGAACGCTTACTCAAGCCCTGCTCCAACAGTAATTCTCCATACTTCAGTCTTAAAGATGCGAGAACAGAAACGAGCAAAACTACTGGGACTTAGTAATTTCCATACATAAAACTACATCCATCCCATAAGAACAGATGCTAGTCTAAAATAATTATCCAGACCTGTTTGTGAAAACTTCATAATACAGATTCAGAAGACTTCCTTCCTGTCTTTTCCAATAGCACAAGGAATCTGTCAGTGTTGTACCCAATTCAGTACTTTTTTCTTTGAGACACAAATAGACACTACTGGCAGAAACAGTCCTCTGAACCACAGTGACAGAACACTCAATTTTGGATAAATTACTTTGGGCCTCCAACCCAAGCTATACTACTACTATCTTGTTGGCCAGCCCAATTTTCTGCAAAGTTAAGTGTGAAATGAATGGCTTTGATATGCCTGTTTCTGCATAGGATCAGGGCTATGTATGTGCAATATGAGCCAGTGTGGTGTAGTCTAATCTGGAGAAACGGGTTTGAATCCCCACTCCTCCGCATGAGCGGCAGATTCTACACCGGGTTGGTTTCTCCACACCTACACACGAAGCCAGCTGGGTGACCTTGGACTAGTCACAGTTCTCTCCAAACTCTCTAAGTCCCACCTACCTCACAAGGTATCTGTTGTGGGGAGAGGAAGGCAATTGTAAGCTGCTTTGAGACTCCTTAAAGGTAGAGAAAAGCGCAGTATAAAAACCAACTCTTCATCTTTTTCTTCAATAGTTTTACTTCTCAATATGGGATTTTATGAGCCATTGGAAGAACAGGGTTTGCCCATCCTCCAACTCTAATGGTCTTTAAATAGGAAGCTCATTTAGGACAGGCTTGTATAACTTCTGGCCTGAACTGAAAGCAGCCCTTCAGACATATATGGAGTTTATTACCTTCCTCTGACTGCAAAAACAGGGGATTTTTCAAGCTCCTGGCAGGACCCAACTAATGGCTTGGATTGGGAAGGTCACTAATTGTACAGACTGGATTTAGGAAAACCATATTTAATTTAAACAGAGATTGACTAGAGAATTCATGCTGTTGGAACTCATAAAAGACTCATTTGTGCTTTGCTGAGACTCTGGTGTAGTGGTTAGTGTCAGACTAAGACATGGGAGAGCCAGGTTCAAATCCCCCTTCTGCCATGGAAGCTGCTAGGTGACCTTTGCCTAGTCACACTCTCTCAGCCTAACCTACATCACATGCTTGTTGTGAGGACAAAATGGAGGAGAGGAGAACAATGTAGCCATGTTGTGTCCTCACTAGGGAGAAAGGCAGGGTATAAATTAAGTAAATAAATAAATTTCAGAAACGAACAAACCAAAAGGCTCCATCTAAAATGGTTTCTCAAACATATTTTCCTAGCAGTGGCTTTAAGTTGCTTTCACTTCATTCTCACTCAAGGATCCTTCTATGAGCTAACACAATTTAAACATTCACTGTTCATCCTAGGTAAGTAAGTGTGATAAAATGAGCATTTCATCTTCTCATAGAATCATAGAGTTGGAGGGGACCTCCAGGGTCATCTAGTTCAACCCCCTGCACAATGCAGGAAATTCACAACTACCTCCCCCACACCACCCCCAGTGCCCAGAAGATGGCCAAGATGCCCTCCCTCTCATGAACTGCCTAAGTTCATAGAATCAGCATTGCTGACAGATGGCCATCTAGCCTCTGCTTAAAAACCTCCAGGGAAGGAATACTTACCACCTCCCAAGGAAGCCTGTTTCACTGAGGAACCGTTCTGTTAGAAAATTCTTCCTAATGTCTAGATGGAAACTCTTCTGATTTAATTTTAACCCGTTGGTTCTGGTCCGACCTTCTGGGGCAACAGAAAACAGAAATGCTAGCTAGGTTAGCAAATTCATTAGTACCTTACCTGTTTATCTCTAATTCTATATCAGAAGGATATCCTATAGTTTGTGTGGTGAAGCTGTACAATGGCCTTGTGATGTCTGCCCCTTCCTGTATTAATGGAGTTTTTTTAATGTTTGTTCAGGAAAAATATCAATTTGTTGCTGCGCAGCAGATTCCTCATTGTTCCCAGCTAGTTTTATCTTCCTGCATCGCTTACTTTTTGCTGCCTGCAGCTTGCATCAGAAAACAAGCTAAATCAGACAAGGCTTATTATTCGTTTGGTGGCCAGACTTAAGTTTTGGGTTGGGTGCGATGTTTCAACGTACTTTTCATTTACAGCCCAATCCTATGCATGCTAACTCAGAAGTAAGTCCCACAAAATTCCTCAAGGGTCCTGCATCACAAATGTGCATAGGATTTCAACCATAGTCTTATTTTTAGTTGATATTTAACTTGTGTGTTTAAACATGGTAAGCTGCACCACTGCCAAAGGCTGGGGTTAGAAAAGGTTATTCCTCATTCAGAATGCAAAAGGCAGCCAATTATTGGCCTCTGAAGAAGAGCCGGTAATACTTGCAACACATTAAGTCAGATAGTTTTAAATGCTTTAAGAAACAGAATTACTTGTTTAGCAGTTTTTGAGGCTTGAGTCTCCTTTTCTCCCCTCTTGGCTAGACAGCTAAACATAAATAATGTTCTCCAATAGAGATACTTCGGTTTCAGCACACTGTAGCAGCCTAGGCTGCAGGCTAAGAAAGAGAGAGAAATGCATGTCTGTTGCCGTGGTGCTGACCTTTGTATACATGTCTGTGTGCATGCACATTGGTAGTATGCCACAACAAATCAGCATTGCTTTGTCTTGAAGTTACACACTTTATTGTGTCTCCCTTTGCTCTTCAGATGAGGATCTTTCATGGACACACACCTAAAATTCTGTCACCCTGTGTTTCTCTTACTGTCAAGCAACAACCTAGAGTTTAAGTGTGCAAGTTTTCCACTCCAGAAATTTAAAATTCTAATGATTCATTAAAAAAGAAAAAAGGATGGGACCGGTGTGTTTATTTCTATAAGCAGTCAAGTCTTCCTAACAGACATACTTCTAAGCCACAAAAATTACAGACTGTCCCATCTTACTCATCTGGCCTCAGCTTTATATGTAGTGTAGTCAGTTCATTTTTTACCATTGCAGTAATTATGTAAGAGGTACAAAGCCCCAGATCCCTCACCTGCCTACAGGTGGTTGAGAGTGTCTTGGACAGATTTGTGTGGTTCATCTGGTTCTTGCAATCCTTCCTCCTAGAGAAACAGGTGGGATGAATTAAGTTTCTAAATATATGTATGGATCTGTCATGTGCGTAACAACCAGCATGGTGTAGTAGTTTTGTCACTGGTACCTAGCCTGAAGTCTCAAGATGGCCATGGTGCACAATGGGTGACCTTGCGCCAGTCACGCACACTCAGCCTATGAAGATAAAATGGAAGGAGAATCAGGTAAGATAGTGTGAAAGGATGGAACAAAAATGTAAATAGACAAGATGCCCTGGCTGTTGATGTTTGGGGAGAATCTGCTTATGAAACTTATGAATTAAAATCTGTGGCTTTCTCCCATTACGCATGATCATCAATGTATATTTGAGAAGACCATTTCAAACTATATCCTTAAAGTGCTAGGCAGGTCACTATGCGGTAGCTTTAGCAGCAATCCCACACTCAATGAAGCTGAACAGCACAGAAACTAAAAGACCCATATATAAAAATAGCAGACCCGTATCTACCAGGCATGGAGACCAACTCCCATACCAAACCGGGTTTTGCAGGCCTCCTGAAGACCAGCAGAGTAGTGTTCAGTTTTGGGCACCACAATTTAAGAAAGATGTAGACAAGCTGCAACGTGTCCAGAGGAGGGCTACAAAGATGGTGAGGGGTCTGGAGACCAAGTCCTACGAGGAAAGGTTGAAGGAGCTGGGTATATTTAGCCTGAAGAGGAGAAGACTGAGAGGGGACATGATAACCATCTTCAAGTACTTGAAGGGCTGTCATATAGACGAGGGTGCCGAGTTGTTTTCTGTTGCCCCAGGAGGTCGGACCAGAACCAACGGGTTGAAATTAAATCAAAAGAGTTTCTGTCTAGACATTAGGAAGATATTTCTAAAAGTTAGAGCGGTTCCTCAGTGGAACTTCCTCGGGAGGTGGTGAGCTCTCCTTCCCTGGAGGTTTTTAAGCAGAGGCTAGATGGCCATCTGTCAGCAATGCTGATTCTATGACCTTAAGCAGATGATGAGAGGGAGGGCATCTTGGCCATCTTCTGGGCATGGAGTAGGGGGCACTGGGTGTGTCTATGTGTGGGGGAGGTAGTTGTGAATTTCCTGCATTGTGCAGGGGGTTGGACTAGATGACCCTGGTGGTCCCTTCCAACTCCATGGTTCTATGAGAGTCTACTCAGGCTGAAACTCTTCTGCGTCCTTCCCTAGCCTTGTGGCCACCACAGAAAAGGCACTGCACACAACGAAGGCACTTGTTGAGAATCTCTTGAGGCAACAAGGGCTCTCACCATAGGGCCCCAGTCTACGGCCACACTTATCAAAGTCGAGAGAGTACCTCAAAAAAACAAAACACGATACACAAAATATCGAGCAATTTAATGAGAAATTGTTAAGTCCTTAACTACTTAGATTTAGCTCAATTCCTTTCTTTCTCCCCCCTCATATATCTGAGTAGATGTTTTCTTCATGTATAAATGCATTTCGTTTATCTTAATAATGATCAACTTTTAGAGAAATTGAAACTATGGTTTATTTATAACATTACCATATTTATAACACTACCATAATAATGATTAACCTTTGGAGAAATTGAAACCATGGTATACCCATAACACTATTGTATTTTTATTCCCCCCACCCATGTTAGTGGCTGTCTAATATGTTTAAGAGCCCTGACCTGGATGGCCCAGGCTAGCCTGATCTCGTCAGATCTCAGAAGCTAAGCAGGGTCATCCCTGGTTAGTATTTGGATGGGAGACCACCAAGGAAGTCCAGGGTTGCTGTGCAGAGGAAGGCACTGACAAACCACCTCTGTTAGTCTCTTGCCATGAAAACCCCCCCAAAAGGGGGTCGCCATAAGTCGGCTGCGACTTGAAGTCATGTTACACACACATACACAATATGTTTAAGAATATATATCTGATTACTTCTTAATTAAGTAACAGGATAGAAACCAATATATTGAATCAGTTGTAGCAAGCATAATTTCTATTTTATTCATTCACAGTGGGTAGCCGTGTTAGTCTGTCTGCAGTAGCAGGAAAGGGCGAGAGTCCAGCAGCACCTTAAAGACTAACAAGCCTATTTTCTGGCAGGGTGTGAGCTTTCGTGAGCCACAGCTCACTTCTTCAGAGACCAGAAAATATTTTATTCATGTATATTATGATCGAGATAATACTGTCTACTGCAAACGGATGCAAAACTTCCCTCCCCCCTTCCTCCCGTACCCCATGAAAATACAACAAAAACTTATCCAAAAAATAAAAGTAAAAAAGTTTAAACGCGGCTATGACCGCGACCGCACCCGTCGCCCCTAGTTCAGGAGGCGGCGGCCCCGCAAGAGGAAGGCCCCACAGACCGCTCTGAGCCCCGGAACCTCTCGGTTTTTTGAAGTCACCAACCGTCCCCCAAACCGCCTGAAAGGGAAAGAGGCCCCAGACGGCGCATGCGCACTCGCTCGCGCGCTCCTCTTCCCCCCCCCCCGGCAAGATGGCGGCGGCTCCGCCTTTTGGCTTGGGCGGATGCCGCGAGCTGGGCGGGCCGTCGCCGCGGAGGCCCGTCCCCCTGGCGGCTGGGAGGGGCGGCGGAGGAGCCCCCACCCACCCACCCCCGAAGGCCCGAGAGCGACGAGCCGCGGCGGACCTGGGAGCGAAGCCGGGGGGCGGGCGGGCGCGCGCTTCGGCCCCCTCCGTAAGCAGAAGCCCCCCGGGGGGGGGGCAAAGCCGGCGTGGGAAGCCGCGCGTCGGGAAACTTTCCTTCCCCGGTGGCCCCGCGGCCATGTTGGGATTCCGCCTCGGGGGAAGCTCCCCGGTGGCGGGAGGGAGGTGGTTGCCAGTTTGGGGGCGGGAAGGGAGGCGCCGGGCGGGAAGCGAACGAGCTGCGGGGAGCCTCCGTCGGTGGGTCTCCTCTTCCATGACCCCTTCCTCAGGCTCAGGTTGCTGGGTCAGGGGACGCGACCCGTAGTTTCGCCTGTTGCGTTGGTGGTGTCTGAACCATGGTTTGTGGTGTCTGAACGTGAGGCGAGGGGAGGGGAGGGGAGGGGAGGGGAGGGGGCGCCGCGTGGTGGAAGGGAACTCGGAGCGCTCCGGCTCCCATGGAGGTGGAGCGATACCCTTGCAGGGGGGCGGGGTTGGGGCGGAGGCTTTCAGAGGTGCCATTCGCACAGCCCAAACAATGCACTTTCAGGCCACTTTCATGATCGTTTGCAAGTGGATTTTTGCCAGTTCGCACAGTAAAACCCACCTGCAAAGTGCACTGGAAGTGGATTGAAAGTGCATTGTTTGGGCTGTGCGAATGGCACCAGAGTCTTCTCTCCCCCCCCCCCCACGCACAACTTATTGATAGTAGGAAAGAGCAAGAGTCCAGTAGCACCTTAAAGACTAACAAAAGTATTTTCTGGCAAGGTATGAGCTTTCGTGAGCCACAGCTCACTTCTTCAGATACAGCTAGAATGTGAATCCATCTGTCTTTAAGTTTCACACTCTAGCTGTATCTGGAGAAGTGAGCTGTGGCTCACGAAAGCTCAGACCCTGCCAGAAAATATTGTTGTTAGTCTTTAAGGTGCTACTGGACTCTTGCCCTTTTCTACTCCTGCAGACAGACTAACACGGCTACCCACTGAATTATCTTATTGATAGTGTGTTAGTACATTTATGCACGGGAGGTTTTGCCTTGGATTCGCCGCTCTTTAGACGCACATTTTTTTTTCTCGCGCAAATTCTCCGAACGCAACAATAACCCCCCCATGCAGAGTTTTGAGCATTGGGGTAGAGGAAATGGGCATATAGAGAGCGGCCATCCCAAGGCAAAAAAAACCCCCTCCTCCCGTGCATAAATGGCCCTTGGAAGAAATGGTTGCAAAAGGGGGGCTGCTTCCTTCTCGCCTTCGACGCGGCTTGGTTTTTTTAGGCTCCGCCCGCCAGGGTTGCTGGCTCAGCAACTGGGGATGACAGCCCCGAAACGGGTCCCGCCTCTGTTCAGTGGGGTTTCTGCTCCCGAGGACGAGCGGGGAGGATCGCAGCCCGAGTGGCGCGCCGGCCTCGTGGGGAGGGGATTTGGAAACTCCGCGGCCCCGAGCCCTTGGCTGCTCGGTCGGAAGCTGCGGGTCTGGAGCGCCCCATTGCCTTTAGTGGACAAGACGAAAGTCTGGCGCGCTTTGCCGGAGTCGAGCGCTTCTGATCCAGCTCCTCTCTTTTGCACCTCGGGGCTAGAATAAAAGAGCCCCGCGGGTCGCCCGCAACTGGTTTGGACGCGCCTGTAAGTAAAAATGACTTTTTGGAAACTAATTCCAAAGGAGTAGCTGTGTTGGTCTGTTGCAGCCATAATAAACAAAGATTCTTGTGACACATAAAGGCTAACGAGCATGGGAGGGTTTTTGCCTTGGATTTGCCGCTCTCTAGATGCGCATTTCCCCCACCCAAATTCTCAAAACTCAACAATAAGCCCCCATGCAGAGTTTTGAGAATTTGGATGGGGAAAATGTGCATCTAGAGAGCGGCAAAAACCTCCCAGGCATTAATGGCCGAGATGATTGGCCTGGACCTTTCTGATCTTGAGCCTGCTTCATGTATGTGACCAGGTGAGCTCTACGGCTGGGGGAAATCTGGGCCAGAACAAAACAGTTACTCTTTTTGCAACAAGACAGCTTTTTTAAAACTTAAAATAAAAACCCTGTGTGTGTTGATTCTCCACTGAGGGAGTTTGACGCTGCTGTGGTGTGTTTATTTGCATCAGAAGACAAGGAAGTTCCTGTATCTGTGGTTGGCTTAAGCAAGTGGATTCCCTTTTGCAGGAAGTTAGTTGGATTGTTTTTAGGTTCTTTTAGTCTTTTGGGCCTAGGCTGGGACAGCTGCTATTTAAGCAACTAGTTGGAAAGCTCATGCCTAGTATATTAGTTTTCCTGGAGATTGGCAGCTATAGTATTATTTGTTTCCTTGTATTGGGACAAGGGTTGTTTCTTTCAGTTTTACTTGTCTGCATCTTGAATTTCATTTTGCATATCTGCCTATTTAAGTTTAGAGTCTTTTCCTGAGTTTTCAGATTTTGTTACTGTTGCCTCTTGCAAAGTAAACATATTGCTTATAGAATATCTTTAAATGCTCTTGCAGTTTATGAAATTTGATATGAACTTGTCCAGTTAGTTGCCACTTTCTGTACAGGAATCACCTGGTTTAGCTGTTGCCCTTGCCAAATTATTGTTTTATTTGTACATTGCAATACAGCGTTTATAATTTTTATTTTACATTGTGATAACCTATGGTTATAAACAATAACTGTAACCTGACAATCAGTCCGTTCTCATCTGTATTTTTTTTAAATAAAGAGGCATAAAGGTTTAGCGTTAAGCCTTTAACAGCGATTTCCTCAAACAAGAGAGTGAAAAGGAATGAAGAGGCATAAAGGTTTAGCATTAAGCCTTTAACAGCGATATCCTCAAACAAGAGAGTGAAAAGGAAATAACCAAATGAGAGATGTTATTGTAGGATTTTGGGCTACTGTTGCAAATTTCTGTGCAGCAGTTGCTTCCTGTTCTCCCCCCCCCCTTTACGATAGTGCAATATTGCATTTGAATTAGCATCTGTCAATAAAGGGACTGCCACAAACAACATCTAAATTGCGAGGGCTTGGCAGGAAATCTTAGCTATACTTAGGAAAGTTTTATATTCATGAGTATTTCAAAGATAAAGTAGTTGTCCATAAGAGACAGCATTGTGTTGATTCTTCCTCTCCACAGCTTATAAAGTGCAATCACATAATTAATTTGATACATTTAGCATTTGTGTAATGTCATAGTGCATTGCATGTGTTAAGCTAACATAAGCAAGACTGATGAGTTCCTGGCCCAAGAACCTTGCTGCATGAACTTTGACATAGTAAGATGACCAGGAGACGGGACGGTAGGATAGACAAAGCAAGGGCAACATGGATAAATGTGTCAAACAGGATTACATTTATGTAGGCTTTGTTTAACTTTAAAGGTGACACAGCTGACTTCTGGACCTCTTGCATAACACAGGGTTTATTTCTGTGACTTGCAGCTGCCTTATGGCTGTCCTTGTTCATGGAGTATCTGGATTTGGCAGCAGGAGTCCCTTTGCCTTTCTCACAAACATTGTCATGTAATTGATTTTACCAGGGCAATGTATACTGTTGTAATTTTATCTTTTTTTGATATCATTTTAAGCTTTCTGTATATATGTAAAGAAATTTTGTAATGGCCTATGGCTAAACAAATAAACGAATACACAAACATTGTGTGCCACCGTATACCTAGATAGGATGAATAGATTTGTATGTAAATAAAACTGGTGCATAAATGATAGCTGTACGTAGTGGTGTACGTAGAGCCAGCTGTTGTATAGTAGTTAGTGAGACTCTGATCTGGGAGACCCAGGTTCAAATCCCCCCTCTACTATGTAAGCTTGCTGGGTCACTTCAGGCCAGTTTCAAACTCTCAGCCTAACCAACCTCACAAGATTGTTGTGAGGACAAAATGGAGGAGAGGAGGACAAGGTAAGCTGAGGACAAAGGCTGGGTATAAATGAAGTAAACGAATAAACTCTTTTCTGTAGTCACTCCATGTGCAGCCCCCCCCCCCCCCACCAGTGGGGCAAATAATGCCCCCAAGGCCATTTTGGCTTGAAATAATGGTGGTGGGGGGAGATGCCCGTACCATACTCCTGACCCCAATCATAATCCTTTGGCACTGGGGCAGTTAGTTTCCCACAGCCGCTGTCTATCTGCAGGGAATGTGAGTCAGGTCAGGGGAACAGGCTTTTTAAAAAGTGTAGTGTCTGGTATGGCCTGAATTTCCAGGGTTTGGGTTGTAATTCCATGCCCAAGGGGACCATTGCACTGTTGTGGTGATTGTAGGTCTTTTCAGGCTGCTTGAAACCTTGTTACTTAAGATTTCAACTCCCTTCAATAAAGAAAAATGCTAAATATTTACAAATGTGTCTGTGGAGAGAGAAATATTGTCTATTGTGTATTGAGTTCACACTTAATTGCTAGCAGGTTTTTGGAAATATTCAGCAATATCTGTACTTTTTGGTGATTTGTATTCTTTTTAACTCAGCGTCTTTTCTTAGCATTTACTTTGGTATAAGCCGTTGCTGGCGTGTAGGAAGGTGTAATTGGTTTTCTTTTACCCGGTGACAAGTTCTTTGGATGGCCCTGGTAATTGTTGATCCTGGCATTCAAATCGTGAGTCATCCTCTTGATCATGTAGATGGGCTTATAATTAATGATAGTTAAACCTGTACAGTGGGATTCTTTATGTTCTTATTTCTGTGACTTGAGAGCTGCTATGCTGCTTTTGAATTTTTAAACTTTTCTTTTATAGCAAAGGTTTTCATAATTTTAGCAAACCGTTCTCCTTGCAATTATGCATGCAAACACCCTTGGTTCAGACAGATATTTCATCTGTCATGTAAATCTATTCCATGGGTGATGAAGCTGGAAAAATACTTGGGGTTTGAATTTTAACAATGCAACACTATTTTTTTAGTGTGACATACCTGCAATGTATGCCGTGAGGAATGATTAGTTGAATCTAAGTTAGAATTCAGGCTTGAATCTAGGTTATATTGCACTGTTTACTTGAAGATATTTGAATCTACACTCTTCAAGCATGATGTTTAGTTATGCACTTTGCTTGTTATGTTTAGAGCAGAAGGGAGAGAAGGACAGTGCAGACTCAACATAGAGGGAATAATAAGGTCACACCTTTATTGATTACAGATTCTTCAGGTCTTGGCACGGGATGGGTGAGGAACAATAAGTGCTCCTGACAGCCTGGTGCCCCTGTTGGGCATAACACAGGAGTACTTCTGCTTAAGGCAGGGAACTGAATTTTTTGCAGCTGAAGAACTGAGACGAATCTGTTTAGAGACCCATACATTAAAACTATGTGTAAACAACCTATCTCCAGACAACAAACTAACTTTTGTACATACTTATAGTATAAATATTAAAAAGGAATGCTAACCTTGTTTATAATTTTTATAAAACAGAATCTTACCCGTGTTAGTGTAGTGACTGTGCCTCTAAACAAGGAGAAACTCTGTCACTGCTGTTGTTATAAATCAGCTTTGAAGTTTGAAATTTGGTAGATCTTGAAAATACTTTGTATAGTGAATCCTTAAGCCTACAGTGGCAATTTAAGGATAATATAGAGCGGCAATTTGGGGGGGGGGTATTAAAATACTGTGGTATAGTTTCAGGAAGCCCCAATTTTTTTAACATAAGATCCCAAATCCATTAGTCAAGCCACTTGTTTCCAGTACTCCACAGGTGGGTACCTCTAAGATTGTATTCAGACATAACATTAATATGATGCTGACGCTGGCAATAATCTAGGTGCCTGCACAGACTTGCATGCGTGCCTCACTCCTGCTTCCTTCCTTTCCCCTTCTTGTGTGGAACACAATACAGGAATTCTGATTTAAGAGAAACTCTGGTTACCTGTGACTTGTGAGTGCAGGATCTCAGATTAACTGAGGCTAGTTTTGTCCTCTGAACTTGGATTAAACAATGGATTCAAATCCTGGCTTGCAGAGATGGGGGAAACTAACTGGCACTCATATGTTGGGTTGTTTAAAACCAGGTTTCCTTCATTGGGTGAGAAGGAAGGGTGAGGAAGCAGGAATAAGGTGTGATCCCAGCAACAAGCAAGGTTTGTGCTCAAGGTTGACTTAACGTAACATCTGAACACAGCCTAAAAAGTCTGTGAGAAGTACAGGAAAGCAGCATTTTTCTCTCATTGTTTGCAGCATCTGGTATACAGAGGTCTACTACTGCCTCTGAATATGAAGGTTCCATTCAGTTTTCTTGGTCTATAGACGTGTGACTTGTGGTAGCTCATTTTTACTCTTCCCTCCTGGGTGGGTGGGAAGGGTCTTGAGTACTGAGATTTAATATAGCAATCTTGAAACTTGAATCTGTGAAACTAATTAGCTGAGCGTTCTTTGCCATCCATGCGCACTTTTGTAGGAAAGACTAGTGCTTGGTAGATGGAAAGGAGCCACTTATTTTCAGTGTGGTCTTCTTTGTAGATTGGCAGTGGAGGAAGGCGGTAATTCTCTCGCACATACAATTACAGTTTGTTTTCTAAAGTGATATGTTGTTGGATAGATATATTCCCAGTTTGTATTGGAGATAAAAGATGGACAGTGCTAAACTTCATCAGTAATTGCAGCCTGTATGGTAAAGTATAAATTTTATACACAACGTACTTTCTTTAGCTCATAACAGAACACACATTGTCATTGGGGCATCTGAACTTATAAAGGCCATATTGTATGCATTCATAATGTTTCGTATTCTCTTGCCATCTGCATCACCTTAGGCCTAGCTTTACACATGGCTCTTACTGTTTCTTACTTTTTTAAAATTTATTTCATAATTTTTACTTTAAAACTTATGTTCAACATACATAAAACAAAACATACATCTTAACATAAAACAAAACATACATCTTAACACACAACCTAACTACAAAACATCTAACAAAATACAACATAGTAAATGTGCCTTACTATCTCCTAAATTAACCAACTATTCCAACTATTCTTTCTACTACCTTTCTTTTCAAGATATTATAATGTTATCTATATTTCACTTTATGTTCTAATAGTTATCATTTAAGACTAACCATTAAAAGTGTGTTATACTTTAGGCTCGTACTATTTCTTATTGTGTGTCCGTTTTACTATCTATGACTTCTTTCCTGCTTCAGATTTCAGTCCCCTCCGTTAATCTATTGTGTTCAAGTTTAAACGATAGATATGTTCCAAACTTAATATTGTAGTATATTAGTAAATTACTTAACCTGGATGTCTGTTTTAATTTGTAGGTTCACAAAGGTTTAGTTTATGTTCCATAAGTGCATATGTGAGGATTAAAAATCCTGCTGTGACATGTCAAATAGCTGTGTCACTTGTACAAGCAAAGTGTGCCTATGAATGAAGTAATCAGTGAGCAGTGATGAAAAGCTTCCTGGGTCTGGCTTAGGCCTCTTCTTTTCAAGGGAGAAAGAATAATAATATGTCAACACTGTCTTCGGTGACTAGGTCACTTAATACAGTCAGGTACTCCCAGGCAAGGTGGGGGGTTCTGTTAGAATTTTTGAAATGCATTATAATTATTACCAACCCAGATCCATTGGAGTGAATTTAAAACTTAGTTTAAAGAATGAACAGTTTTTGTAGCAAATATTTTGAACTCTCCCTAACTAACTCATTCTGCCTCCTGTCCTGCAAACCAAGCAACAACTGTGTTATACAGGTGAAGATCCTTGTATGTGCCTATGATCCATGCAGATCTGTGGATGGGGCTTTGATCTAAAACTGTTATACATGAGTCTCCCCTCTGTTTGAGCCTCACAGCTTGAAAGAATCTGACATGCTAACCACTACACTATGCTGGCCCTTACAATAGCTTGTCTGCTTTTCTTATGAACATGATTTTTAGAGTGCTTGATTCTGAATGTTTTTTTATAAATGGCTAACTAACCAGTGCAGCTATACTGAGCTCATGTTACAATATTTATACCTTCCGGCTCTCAAAAAAGATTTGAGGAGGCTAGCAAAGGTCACATGACAAAAATGGAACAAAACCATTAAAAATAACATCAAGACAAACACAAGCCTACAAGTCTTTATTTATTATCATAGTAAATAGTGTCCTTTGGAAGACAGTGGTTTTGCGCACTCCCTAAAGATGGTCAACAGAGATCCCCTCCAAATCTCCTCCTTTAGGCCATTCGAAGAAAGTGTCCAGCAACCACAAATACCTTAATTTGAGTGGTGGAAGAATGAACAGCTCTGTGGGAGAGCACCCCAAGCAGAAGCAGATCAGAGGAGAATGACTGGCACGCAGGTCCATACAGGCAGATGCAGTCTTTCAGATATGTGAGTTGGAGATTGTAAAAGGTTTTGAAGGTATGAACAGAATCTCAAATTGAGCCTGGAAGCAAATAAGCAGCCAGTGTAGTTGCTTCAGTTACCTCCTCAAAGAATATGTTATATTTATCCAGTCTGCAGGCTTGGTCAGACTAGGTAAAAGGACATTTAAGAGCAGAACGTTATTGAAATGAGAGCAAGTGTGGTGTAGTGGTGAAGGTGTCTGACTAGGATCTGGGAAATCCAGGTTTGAATCCCTACTCTGCCATGGAAACTTGCCAGGTCATGGGCCAGTCACACACTCTCAGCCTCGACCCTGGTATTTGGATGGGAGACCCCCCAAGGAATACCAGGGTCGTGATGCGGAGGTAGGCAATGGCAAATCACTGCCAGATGTGGGGGGCAGTCGGCTGTGTGAGTTGCCGTTCCAGAATGGGAAGCTGGAGTACAATCAAATGAACATAAAATGCACAGGAAGTATCACTGTTTCTTTTCTTCACAAGTAAAACTATTGGCAAATCATCAGACTTTGTTTGAAAGTTGTTAGGGAAACTAGAGACTGGGCACAGTTACTCCACGGGCTAGATCTGATGTGAGGTCATCCCTACTGTACATCATCATTAAAACATTCTTGGTTCAAGATGTGGTACAGGTTAAAATGACTTAAAAGGAAAACATCGATACAAGAAGTAGCTATGTCAGCTGAGAATCGTGCACTTTTAGGACAGGGAGGCATTTGTAGTGTTGCAAGGTCTTCAATGAAAAGCAGTCTTTTTGTGGTAACCCTTATAGAGTCTTTCCTAGAAATCCCGCATTTCCTGTGTATACCAAAGCAAAGCCAAATTAGGAAGGCAGGCAGCAGTCAAAGTCTATGGCAGTTTATATTACTGAGAAACTGGGTGTTAGACGAGCCAAACTATGGCTGGCACGGACAAGGACATTAATAGAAATCTGTGAAAAATAACAGAGGCTTAGTAACTCTCATTTCCCACACACTGGGATCGAGGGAACCTGGATGGAATAGTGGTAGCTGTGGTAGGACCAGTCGTAGGTGATTTCAGGCTATGCTGTATGATGAATCTGGCTGAGAGGGAAGACCCAAATGTGTTATAGAAAGGGCAGCAGGAGTGGTAAAATGGGGGTGTTAAACTGCTGGGAATGGATGCAATTGGATGCATTATTCCCTTGCATTCTAGTTTTTTTAAAAAAATTGGTTAAAGTCTAGTCCCTGAGGCAGGAATACCGTATTCACTGTGTTAAACCAGCATCACAAGAGTACCAGTATGTATTTCTAGGTAAAAATGCAGTGGGGTGTCTAATGTAGAAGCTGGTAACTAATGTAATACAAGTTATGGAATATATTCATATGCCAGCAGCCCACATAAGCATTACTGCTATGGAAATCTTATGTAACCAATATTTTATGGGGATGAATGGCATGCTGCCAAAAATGCTCTCCTTATTGTCCACATTAGCATTGTGTATTTTTTTCCCTGTTAACAGAGAGTTTTTGCAACATGACATCATACTGAGTATTTTTAGCCATATTCTATTCTAAATTGTGAAATAGCTTAATTATGTACATTTTTCTTAAGGGTAGACTTCCATGCTAGGCACTGGCATTGTAGATGACATAGTTGTATTGCAATAACATCCATTACAGTGGGACGTAAATATGAAATATGTGTACCTAATAGCAAAGTCTGGTCCCCAGCTGTAGAGATCTAAATCCGTGGATCAGGGACACACTGATGCTAAAAAGATTTTCCCACAAACTTGGGGGACCCCCTGGTATGCAGAATTTTTTTTAATGGAGGGAGGATTTAAATCCCCCCCCCAAAAAAATACTAGAGTGGTGACTGCACAAGTGCAGGCAAAGCTCCGTTGTACCTGGAAGGCAGGAGAGCTGCTGTCGCTGTTGAGAAGGCAAAACAGGCTTCTGGGTGAATAACTGAGCGAGTCTCTGCCTCCATCGCCATTGAGGCAGGAAAGCTGAAAGGTAGGCACCTGGGTAGGAGAACCATCACTGCCACCATTGAGGCTGTGCTCTTGGGGGAGGAGCCGCAGCTGTTGAAGCAACAGCATGCCTCCATCGCCTGGTGGCATTCATCCTCTGTGATGTGTGAAGGGACACTTTGGAAGAGGGGGAGTCACAGGCAGGCAGAGCGGGGCAGTTTGGTACCTTGAGTTTCCCGGCGGGGGGAGCACTGTTGCCCAACCCCCAGCCCTCCCTCAGGTAGTGAGGCTGCAGCGCAGAAGTCTGGCATGGAAGGAGGAGGGAGCTGCTGTCCCCTCTTCAAGGCCTCCTTGGTAGTGGCTCTGGAGCTGAACAGGGATGGGGAGGGGTGAGGAAGGAGCTGCTGCTGCCTCCTGTCTGCCCCTTGTTTCTTCAGACAGGCAGACAGGTAGATGGAGAAGGAGCAGGAACCTGTGCTCCCCACCACCCCCACCACCAAGGTGACACAGCAGCAGTCGCCCAGATGGGGAGACCCAAAGCTGCCAACTGACTGGCAAGCAGGGGTGGCGGCATGAATAGGTTGGAAGAGGGAATGTTGGGAGCCACTGACCCACCCACCCCATGTAAGCTGTGGAGGGATAGCAATGTGGGTAGGAAGGAAGGAGCTGCTAATGGCATCCCCCCTCCCCACTGGGAACTAGTGAGTCAGGTGGGCTGGGCAAATAGGGGAGGGGGAAGCAGCAGCATTGGCAGTGGGCGACCTGCCCGACAAGTGGCTTGCCCAACAGGCCAGCTGGGGGAAGATGGATCCCCCCCCCCCATGAGTCTTGCGGATCCCTACTTGGTTCCAGTGGGGCTTAGAGCAACTACAAATTTCAAATTTGCATGGAAAAGCGCTTCCATGCAGGGGAGAAAGTATATAATGCACTTGTCAATTGCCACATGTGAGACTGTTGTACTGGAATGAACAAATTACTAGTAATTGTGAAGCTGCAGTCTTGTTGGCACTGTCAGCATCAGAACTGTGGCCAGATTTCAAGAAAATTCCTCCCGTGCACAGAAAAAACTGCATGATAATCCTCATCCTGATGTCTTATTTAATGGTCATCTCCCCAGTTGCCTTCTGTGTAACATACCAGCATAGCACCTACCTGGGTTTACTGATTTTGCACACAAGCAAAATTATGCAGTGTAAACATAACACCATTATGCAGTGTAACACATGAAATGCTACATGGTTATGTTTTTGTTCAGTGCTGTCAGTTTATCAGGTATGTATTAGCCAACAACAGCCAAGGTCACAGTACATGTAAGGTGCACATAGATTGCTTTTTACCAAATTAAGAGAGTGAGCAAAGTGGCTTTATAAAAGTAGTTCTAAAGTTCTGAATTGCCTGTGTGTTTGTGTGCATTTGTCTGCGTCTGCATGCTGCTGGGTTTCAAAAGAGTGTAGGAATATCTTGGAATACTTAGTCCCCGCATTAGAATTCTCTGCCTAACAGATTAGTCTTTTTGTACCTTCATAGTTATTACCTTTGTATCACACCCTTCCTAGAGACAGGGCAGGGTGGGGGTATATATGGTTCTTGTTTCTGCCCTCCCCTAACCTTATTGTCATGATAACCCTCTCAGGCTGAGAGAGGGGCTGCCCCAATGAGCTTGAATAGCAGACTGGGGATTTGGACTGAAAATGTATTTATTTGCGTCATTTATACCCACTGGAGATCCAAAGTGGTTTATACCATTCTCCTCTCCTGCATTTTGTCCTCACAACAACCCTATGAGGTAGGTTAGGCTGAGAGCGTCTCACTGGCCCAAGGTCGCTCAGCAAAGTTCCATGGCAGAGCGGGAATTCAAATTTGGGTCTCCCAAATTCTAGTCCAACGCACTAGCCACTACATCATGCTGGATCTCTATAGAACTTTTTTTTTTTTGCCATCAAGTCACAGCTGGTATATGGCAACCTCTGGTGGGGTTTTCAAGGCAAGAGACGTCAGAGGTGGTTTGCCATTGCCTGCCTCTGCATAGCTACCCTTGGTATTCCTTGCAGGTCTCCCATCCAAATACTTGCCAGGGTTGACTCTGCTTAGCTTCTGAGATCTGAAGAGATCAGGCTAGCCTGGGCTATCCAGGTCAGGGCTATAGATCTATAGCTATGTGAAATTGTGTGTGTGATTTTGCCATCAAGTCACAGATGACTTATGGCGATCCCATAGGGTTTTCAAGGCAAGAGACGTTTGGAGGTGATTTGCCGTTGCCTGCTTCCACATGGGCTGAGAGAGTTCTGAGAGAACTGTGACTGGCCCAAGGTTGCCCAGTAGGCTTTATGTGGAGGAGTGGGGAATCGATGCTGGTTCTTCAGATTAGAGTCCATCGCTTGTAACCACTACACCACACTGGCTGTCATGTGAAATTAGTATCTTGCTAACATAATTCTAATACAGTATCCCATCAGACCTGCTGTTCTCTTCATTTTGAAATCCTTACTCCAGTTCAGATTTGCCCTCATGCGCGTCGTGTGCAAGAGGTGCTTTTCCCATCATCTGATCATGCCGGGGCAAGAGTGAAGAGCACTTGTTGAATTTGAGCAAGGAGCACCTGTTGAATCCAGGCTCTGGATTGTAGTCAGTTATTGTTTCTTGGATCTTTTTGTAGTTTATAATTGTGTTTTCAAGAAGTAGTGTACTGTTCCAAATTGTTCTGTAATTTTGGTTTCTTTATTTCCCATTCCCTAGCAAGAATAAACATTAATTTCTGAGTAATAGTTTTGAATTTAGAAAAAAAAATCACCTTCAGTGTGAGAGGCATACCATTTTTGTCTTGATTTTGAGCGCAGCTGTGCATCTGAACATCTCTACATGTAAAATGGTATCATTTTGCAAGCTTTGAAGGAAACACTTCCAGATATTTTTGGCATAAATTATTTCACTTTGAATACATTTTTAATCCTCTAAATAGAAGCAGATATCTGAGAGGCAGATGGAGGATGGGTAAGTATTTTAGAAAAATTCCTACCACTGATGATCAGATATCTTGGATAATGTAGCTGAACTTTGCCTGTATAGTGATCTGCCATGTTACATGGTATTGTCAAATTTCCCTCTCACAATTCCCTCAATATTCCACTTACAAAGCATGGACCCCTTAACACAGTTTCTCCGTTAGATGCAGGGTGTATGACTGTGTGTATGGATTGGGGAAGATAGATAATGGCTTAAATGAGGCCTTGACAAATTTTCTTTGGCTCTAGAAGCTGGTCCCAAAGTTAAGAAGCCATAATAATTTTTCAGCCTTTGGGTTTTCATATTTAATTACAATGTTTTCTAATTACCAGTATTGTTACCACAAAACCTAATCCAATCCCCTTCGCAGATCCAGCCCTTTATGTTTCTACTTAGAACCGCTACAGTAAAATAATTGCTGAAAATACTGGGCACCAAATTGAAATTTTCAGGTGCCATGGCAACCTGGCTCGTGGGATTTGATGAGTGGTGGTTTAAATGAGCCCCTGCAGTGTTAAAGGGAAGGGGGTGAGTGTAAAGGTGCAATCATAAGGCTGTGGTATGTGGGACTGTAAGTGGTCTCTCGCTAGGCTTATGAATACTTCCTTTTATTTTAGCAGCATTGGTTCATAGGCAAAGGACGAACTTTTATGAACTGCCTACTCTATTGGAGTTGAAGAGGAGAATAGCTTGTTAGAAGGTTCAATAAGTCTGGAAGTAAATAATTGTAATGAAGGGATGGTATTCCTCTGTAGCTTTGATTTGTAGTGTTATATATAAAAACATTCCAGTAAACTCCACCACCTTTCCCAAGTTGCAGAGTTACATCTGTAACTGTAAACTACCTGTGTTGGATCTGTAAAATCCTGTTCGTTGATCCTGAAATATTGTTAGGTTAGGTCTTTTATCCTAATACAGATTCCTGTAACTATTTTTTTTGTATTTTATGTACAAGCAAATGTATCTCGTCTTGAAACTGAACTTATCTTGTATGGGAGTGGTATTCAGTATTTTTAGTGGTCCAGATCCTGGTATAAGCAACTTTAGGTGTTCAACTTCAAAGTCTCTTAGACTGATGCAATTTGATCTTGTAGCTCACTAGTTCTTGGAAGACATTGGGAGGAAAAAGGGGGGGAAAGGCGGAGGGACAAGAGGTGGGTCATGGCCTCTCCGCTCCTTGGGTTCTTTGCCACTGAAGCCCACAACCTTTGATAGAAGGTCTTCAGTTTGAACCCCAGGAGTAGAAAGGGATCAAGGCCATAAAGGGCAGAAAGTGCAAATCTGCTCATCCTTACTTTTGAAGTATATTGGACATTGAAATTAATGCTGAAAATATCAAAGGTATAACAAAGCAAATAGCTTCTAGCCCAGCAATACTTGAAATATGAACTTGGGAGGAATGTCATTTTGGAATTTTTCATTTGGCGTTCTTCCTTTTTTGTACATTTTTAGGAAAAAGGATATAATGACAAAGGGTTAAGGAGGATTTCCTTACACAGTTGTGCTGATGAGTTAAACTTTTCTAAACTTACGAAACAGAAATGGTTCATATTTGTATGGAGGTTTCTCCCCCTAGGAAATATAACTAGTTAAAGACAGGAACTGTTATATATGGACTACAGGCCATAACAAAGTTAAGCATGCTTAAACTCTGATTTATGTGATTTTAGTGAGCTAAACTCTGCTGGGTTGAGGCCATAACACCTGACAATCCTATTTTGAACTAGCATTTACATAGCTCTGTTAGTAAGATCTTTCTTATTAGAATGCAGTTTATGTTTTCAGATCTTAGTTCAAAAATAAGCTTAAGTTCACAGATAAGTGATTTTTAAAAGTGTCAGTTAACTTTAGTTGTGTTTTTACACTAGAAATATTTGGAGGAACAATAGAAAGGACACATGAAATTTGACTTCCCTTTTTATGGATGACTGTGAAATTAGTTTAGTCAACCTCATAGGTCATCCTCCAGTATTTGAGAAATTAAGTCTTGTGGCTGTTCTACTGAAAGTCTAAAGGAGAAACTGATCACGCATTCTTTGCTACATGGTTAAAATAGTATCTCTGGAGAAGGAACCTAAAAAGGAAGAGTGGTAGTGTGTTTTCATTTACCCAGGTTGTAATGTTGAACCTTCTTTTGGAGGGTGGAAGTATAAAAGTAATTCTGGTCCTGGCCACTGCTGCTTGACTAGGAAGAGTGTATAGAACTGTATCCTGAAGACGTGATGTATTCTGACTTTGGAATCCAATTCAGTGGGCTAGCCGTCTCATGGATCCACAGTGGAACTAGTATAAACAGGAACCAGTGTGGTGTAGTGGTTTAGAGCCGCAGACGCGAATCTGAAGAACTGGGTTCAATTCCCTACTTCTCCACATGAAGCCTGCTGGGTGACTTTAGGCCAATCACAGTTCTCTAAGAACTCTCTCAGCCCACGTAGAGGCAGGCAATGGCAAACCACCTCCGAAAGTCTCTTTCCTTGAAAACCCTATGGGGTCGCCATAAGTCAGCTGTGACTTGATGACGCTTTCCACCCCCGGTATAAGCAAAGTACTTTGAGGATGGGAGTACTATGTCTTCTAACTCAGGATGTCTAAAGTGTGAAGTGTCTTTCAGAAGTAGAATATCAGATGTAACAGCAAGATATGGATTGATTGTCTGTGAATGAGCCTGTGGGATTCCTTTCTAATTTTCTGGAAGTGAAAATCATTCATTCGGGATCTCTGTGTGTGAGGGGAGATGATACGGAGGGAGCGGCTTGTTCACCACCACAGCAAATTATGGTTTGCTGTTATAGACCACTGGTTTTGTAGACTCTTAAAAGCTATTAAAGTGGACTCTGTATTACACAACAGAACTATTTCTGGGCCAGCTATAACTGACAGGTGTTTTGCCTTGTAAACTTTAATTAAAATCAGAGTAACTATTCCTTCAGTCATTCTAGCTGCACTTATTTAATGCACGCCAAAATATTCAGGAAGACATAACTTGTGGAATTTGACTTGGTCAGTAATAGTTAGGCTGTGTAAAGGGTGATGGAAATGGATGAAGCGGAATTCCTGGATTCACATTTTATAAAAATGAATTTGTAAGCCTAAGTAAGTGGTCCATATCTTTCAGACTTAAAACACTGCTATTTATTCGTAGTATCTGGTATTTAGCGTTGTATTTCCTTTGAAAAAGGCCATTCAGCCATCACTGCTGATAGGTGCTTTCATAGGCAGAGCTGGGGAGGAGACTGAATAAGTAGGTGCAGCTTTGGATTGCTAGAACTGAGGCAACGTTTGGTTGGGAGGAGCTTGACTACATGCTGGAGGTTGTAACAACCCACTTTTGAAGGTACCAGCTATCTGCTGTGAAAGTATGTTAAAGTTTTTTGGCTACAGTTTGAAGAGATTTTTCCAGATCCATGTTGGTAGCAGTTTTTCTGATTTTTTCCTGAAGTTGCTCCTCTGGCATGAGTGTATCAAAAACTCCCTGGGGCTTAAAAAACAGTATGATGATCACATGAACACACATGAACACATGAAGCTGCCTTATACTGAATCAGACCGTTGGCCCATCAAAGTCAGTATTGTCTATTCAGACCGGCAGAGCTCTCCAGGGTCTCAGGCAGAGGTCTTTCACATCGCCTACTTGCCTAGTCCCTTTAACTGGATATGCTGGGGATTGAACCTGGGACCCTCTGCATGCCAAACGTATCTTCTACCACTGAGCCACAGCTCCTCCCCTAAATGATGATTTCGTGTAGGAGCTGCTGAAAGAGAGGCTGTCAGAAAAACTGTGGTGTCTGTACACACATAAAACCTTCCTGGGTTAGCTTCTGTTTATCAAACTATTGCATTGCTATAACAATATTCCTTTATGTTTTCAGGAAACTAGTGAAAGATGGTGGATCGCTTGGCAAACAGCGAAGCAAATACCAGGCGAATAAGCATCGTGGAGAACTGCTTCGGAGCCGCTGGGCAGCCTTTGACTATTCCTGGCCGTGTTCTGATTGGTGAAGGAGTCCTAACAAAGCTGTGCAGGAAGAAACCAAAAGCGAGGCAGTTCTTCTTATTCAACGATATTCTTGTGTATGGTAACATTGTCATTCAGAAGAAAAAATATAACAAGCAGCACATCATTCCTTTGGAAAATGTAACTATTGAATCCATCCAGGACGAGGGGGATCTACGGAATGGGTGGCTTATCAAGACCCCAACGAAATCTTTTGCCGTGTACGCTGCGACTGCCACAGAAAAATCTGAATGGATGAACCACATAAACAAATGTGTTTCTGATTTGATTTCCAAAAGCGGGAAAACTCCCAGTAACGAACACGCGGCTGTCTGGGTCCCTGACTCTGAAGCCACTGTTTGCATGCGCTGCCAGAAAGCAAAGTTTACCCCGGTCAATCGTCGACACCACTGCCGAAAATGTGGGTTTGTTGTGTGTGGGCCCTGTTCTGAAAAAAGGTTCCTCCTCCCAAGCCAGTCTTCCAAGCCTGTGCGGATCTGCGACTTCTGCTATGACCTCCTTTCCACTGGAGAGATGCCTACATGCCAGACAATGAGGTCGGACTCTTACAGTCGGTCGCCGAAGACTCCTTTAAATGATATATCTGATGATGACGAGGATGAGGACAGCAGTGACTAAGAGAATGTCTTGAGGTTAGAATTGGCATTTGAACCTCTGTTGCTGTATGAGGAAGCCAGGCTCTTCTGAGAGGCCCACGCTAGCCATAAAATTGCCTGAAAAAATCGTCAGCTCGAATGTGCCTCAATCTCTGAATTTACTAGATATAGAATCGCTACTCTCTCTTTCTGCAGGGACAGATTGTTGCAAATATATCACTTTTCCAGTTTTGTAGACTTGATTTCCTGTGTAGGGGTGAATTGGTCTTTTTTTGCCCTCTCTCCTCCCGCTTCAGGTTAGAAAGCCAAGTGCAGCTTTTTCTTACCCACAACCATTCCATATAGTGTGTAACAGGGAAATTGTATTCCTTTTTAATTGTAAGGGTTTAAAAGGGCGTAGAACTGGTATTTTGTATGTGCATCAAACTGAAACAGTACATCTAACCAGGCTTTGAAACCAATATTATACTATCATCTTCTTAACACGTACTTTGATGTCATTAACTTTTATGCAAAGTTTTTTATACCAAGCAGTGCCTTGTAACGACTTCGCTATTGCAGGAAGAACTAACATATTGTACCCTTTGTGCAGTTGAATGCAACAAATTGAGAAATAGTTGGTGCTATTGACAATAATTGCTGTCCTGTAACTAGGATTTAAGAAGCAGATGTTTTGGGTACATCACTACAACGTGCGTCAAGTTCGCCTTGCACAAAGGTGTTTAATATGTCACACAAGGATTGTTGTGGAGTCCAGCTGAGCTCCATACCAGCATGAATCTCCCTCAACCAGCATAGAATGGGGACTGCCTAGTAAATCCACTTGAAGAAGTTCTAATTTAATATCTTGCTACCCTCAAGTTAGGGGTGAGAAATTGTTGTAGCTATAGAGTCTTGGTAATTGACAATGGTATCCGCTTAGATCATGGTATTTCTTGTACTGTGTTTGATTTGCTATTTATAAAATTACTTCCTCAGATACTATACTAATCTTTTAAAAAACATTAGGAATAGGGTTTTTCATAATTAGACCTTGTTTTAAAAGCACAATATTTAAAAGCACAAGATGTCCCAACTAGCAAAAAAAAAAAAAAAAAAAAACAACCTTGCAAAATGCCCATCCTGTATACACAGCTGACCTCGACATAGATGTAAACCACAAATGACTTCATTTTAAATACATCCAGGACCAGGAGGGATAGTGCAAAAAAAAAAAAAAAAAGTTTCCAATAAAGTATTTACCTTTAACAGTACATTCTTTTCTATGATATCATTTTTAGAGAAACATGAAATTTAGCTCTGTGAAGTTTTTGTAAAATCCCAAGACATATCTATATTTTTATATAACAGTAGCGCATTGAGACGATTTATGTAGAAAACCCCCTGACAGAATTGTGTGCGCAATCCATAGCGCCTGAGATTTTATAGAAGTGTTGGACATTGTTTGTAAAACAAAGTTATACTAGTTAGACATTTGTTTCTAAAGTGACAGTTCCTGCACTTGTTTGCTTCATCTGGCAATAACTGGGTGATATTTATTGAATAAACAATCAGTTCTGCATCTTGCACGTTGTTCTCCCAGTCTGTTATCTGGTCAGTGTAGCACAGATGTCAGTTTTGAAAGAAAATGACATGAAGGGTACAATCCATTTTTTTAAAATCAGTCTCCCATTCCTTTTCATGTAGTTTGCTTGGGAATGTGTTGGAGACAGTGCAACAGTACCTGGTAGATGATTCCTATCCAGAGTTAATTTTCTAACTGTTATTGCTATTACCTGAACAGTGCTAACATGAAAGGAATCGTGCATTAATTTGGATGGCAGTCTGGAATTTCAGGCCTGTTCTCACACTTTTCCTCAGAATCTTCCTGTAAGAAGCTATCCCTGCAGTATCTCCAACTGCTCCTTAAATCCATCCCCAAATTCAGAAGGGGGTTGAGTCCTTTAATAAATAAATAAATAAATTTAATGGAGAAGTGGCACGCAGCTGCTTTGATTGTTTTCAGCCTTTTGTAATGTGCTGAAGGATATGTTTTTTACTTGCTTTGCAGTAGGCATAAAGGATTGTATTAAAGCTGTAGGCCATGAAAACATTAAGAACCAGATGAGCAATAATATGCAGTTGATGCCTGGAGATGGATGAGTTGAAGGGCTGAGAAGAAGAGTGATCTCAGGCTGGAATCTCACTGATGCCTCTGTTGGGAGCAAGTCCCACTGAATACATTCCAAATAAACGATTGTAAGGTGGCAAACCTTATGCACACCTTCTTTAGAGAAGTCCCACTGAAGTTGGTGTGGGACTTTCCTCCATGTACAAATCTACAGGAGCTGGCTACAAATGTATGCTTTGCTAGCTGAAAAGATAACTTAAGATGGTAAACTATTAAGATAGATGTTGATACAATTTAGCTTCAGTTTAGCTTTATTCTTACCCTTTCTTGTGCAAAAGACTTTGTATATTAAATGCTGAATGTCCCAGTTATATTTCCCCAGTTATCTTTGTATGTTGCACAAAGGCTTCGGCACTTTCTAACCTTCAAGAAAACTTACCCTGTTTGGCTGTTTTACCCCATCTATCCAGTCCTGATCATTATCTGTGAATGAAATTCACACAATGCTGCAATGGATCCCTGAAGCTGTTACCAAATTGGCATCTGTAGGAGAAAATAATCCTAGGAATAGGTGTGTGGACATAGGATACCACTTCTGTGACTTGTTCAGAATTTGTGTAAAATAAATGTTTGTCTTATGTGTGTGTGTTAAACTTTAAAAAGGGCTTAATAAATGGTTTTGTAATTTTGTTTGTCAGACTGGACTACTTTTACTGTGTAAAACTGAAGTCATTTTGAATAAGCAAGTCTTTATTTCTTTATCTTAAGGCATCTCAAGGATGAAAGAGGTTACTAGTGCGGTATGAAAGTGTCAGAATACCCTGATTAGCATAACGTAAAAATGCCATCCTGTAGGAAAATCTCAGCAGGGGTCATCCTCTAGTGGAATGCTTTTATTAAAAAGGGAAGTATTTTGTTTCAGTGTCTTTAAAAATATATATATCTGCACAGTACTCAGAGGTAAACTGTCTGATGTGGAAAGCTAATGAGCTACTCACTTAGAATTTTTTTGATGCAGACTTTCCATATACTTTTCTGGGCTCTAATCTGCCTGTCTACACAAGAAAAGCTGTTTTGGAGAGTAGTAGAACACTCACTGAAAACTTTAACTCAGTGTAATGCAGCAGTGAAAGAAGTAAATGTGTTGAGAATTATTATGGAAGAAACTGAAAGTAAAAACAAGTGTCACGTCTTCTCTCTGCTCATTTCTTACAGGAAGGGGCGGAAGCAAGCCAGACACCTCTCCACCATGGAAGGGTGCCGCTCACTTGAAAGAAGCATGTTTTACAATGTTTTAATTGTTTTGAAACAAACACTGTGTTTTATGCCACATTTCAGACACAAAGCAAATTACATAGTGTGCGTCTGCATTTACAGTATACTAAGTCATTCCGGTTGCCAAATTTCAGGAATGGTCTCAGAAAATCTATCTGCTACAGTGTAGAAGTACCAGAAAAGGGGTTCTCTGAAATGCTACAAAGCTGACCTGTTCTGTGCAAGAAACTCTGCTGGTGGTGTGTGAAGGTGACCTGGAAAATTACCTGGATGGAATTGGGTGGGCACAGAAGAATATTTTTTTTTCTTTAGGTGCCACTAAAGAATAACCCACAGAGATCATAGATCTAAGTGTTTGTCTCTAGAGAACATGCACCCACATGCACAGATTGTCATCCACGCCTCTTTAGTGGTCCAAGCACTTCGTAGTCTAAATGCTTAGTACAGTCAGTGTCAGTCTCTAATAGCATTTTTCCTGAGCTTGCACCTGTTCTGACCTTAATGTTATATATAACTTGACATTTTGGATCTGCATGTAAGTCGGAGAGAGCGGACTGTGAGCGTAAGTGGCTGAACTGTAGCAGAGATGTTCGTTTCCCCTGTTACCCTGATTGGCAAGTTGTTACGCTGAAGCACCATGTTGGACAATCTAATCTACAACTGCTATTTGAACCAGTAATGTAAAGCAGCATTTCCCAACCTGTGCTACAAAAGTAGGTTACGAAGCCTGTAAAAGTGGATCTTTTACAGTTTTGCTGGTTTGTGTATGCTCTTTTTTTTAAGTTGGATCACCATACCAAGTAAAATTTGGATTTGTGATCACAATACTAAAAAGGTTGAGAGCCACTGTTATAAATTACTTACATGCTGAATTCTCACAAGTGAACATTTTTGCTGTGAAAATAGCTTTTAGGACAACCCAGACATTCCCTGAAATTCTCCATTTCGTTTGCCTTTTCACAGCTTCTTTGCAGCTGCGTTGCTCGTAAGGACAATTTTTAAAGTGAATGTTCTTGCTTACTGTGTGATCGCAGCAAATCAAGGCTCAGGCAACCAATGTGATGTCACACATCATGACATCACAAAGCCAATTCAAAGGGAGGGCAGAAAGTGTTGACCTCACTCCAAATGATTGTCAAGAAGGGACCCACACTGATAATCCTGACATTTTGGGCTCACAAGTGACTCTCATCAAGGCTGAACATGATAAAGTTGTGCAATACCTTTTCAATCAAAATATCACTGAACAGTGTGTGATTTTTTTGAGTTCTGAACTCTGCACCATCCTGAATCTTAAACACACAAAATTAGGAGTGGGGGGGGGAGAGGTTTCAGGCTGTAATACAAAGACCTCTTGTCCACATCTTGTTCAGGATGTGTTGCAGATTTAATAATTTAGGTTCCCCCTCCTCCTGGGGTTGCAGCCCCTGTGCTCTCTTCCTTCCTCTGTCACTCAGACAAGGCCTGGACGCAGTAAGTTTGGCAGCTGATGTTTCTGTACTCCCCACAACAAATGTGCACGCACGTGGTACAATCTGAAGGAGGGAAAGCAAAATAATTTAGGTGGTGTTGGTTTCAAATTGTACTTTGGCCTTCTGGATGAAGGAGGAAGAGGGGCAGTCTCCATCTGAGACTATAAATACCAGTGGTTAATTAGTGCTGTTGTAATACAAAACAGATCGCTCAAGTCCGTTAAAAGTCCAAGAGAAGAGGAAAAAAGTAGTAACAAAACGACACAGCTATATAGTAAAGGACTAGTATGTTTTTCATTTCGGCTTGCTGAGACTTTTGCATATTGTTTGGAGCTAGGGAGACATTAAACAATTGATTTTACAAGTGAGGACCCGCAAGGAACTTGTGGGGAGGGGCATCCCCCCGTCTTTACTTCATTTCCCCCACACCTTTTCTGACACTCATCCCCTCTTTCTTTCAACCCCACCACTTCTGTTACCCCCAACCCTCTGGTGCCTGTTTGGGGGGCGGGGCAGCAATGACTACATACTGCCTTCTGTTAAAATTGTGACTCATGCCTGACCAAATGAGGGCTTTTCTAGATTGCTGAACCTAGATGGGTCAGAACTTGCAACAACACTAAAATGGTTGTGCAATCCTCTTTAATCTTTGTCTTAAGCATTATGAGTGTCCCTTTGCCTAGTTAAAGGCTACTGTCCACCTTCTTCAGTACACACAGGATGAACAAACAGCTTCTGCCCTCACTACTAATGCTGTAGTTGCTTTCTACAGCCACAGCTGGGTATCTACTGCTGCTGCAGGGTTAGTTGGCTGCAATATCTTGTCACTCATCCCTCACCTCTTGTGCTGTATTCTGTGAGTAAGGCTCCAGCGACTTATGGCAAATCCTGTTAGGATTTTCCTAATCGAGCAATGTTCTTTTCCAGCTGCTGCAAATAAACCTGTGTGACGCCCTCGTCATAGACCACAATCCCCTGTTAGTTTAATGTAACATTTACCTGCTAAAGAGTCTATCTAAAGGTCTTGGCATAGAAACAGTAGCAATTTTAATGTTCAGATTCTCAGTGGATTAACATAACTGTCATGAAAAGAGTAGGGTACTGTGCTAGGAACAATTGATCTCTGAAATCGGGCAGATTTTCCAATGTGAATTTTATATGTCGTATCGACTTTGATCCTAACAACAACAACAAAAACTCTCATAATGACTGCTAATATTGTTTTGAAATGAAAATGCATCCCAGAGCATAAAATACAGCAATTGGAGCAAAATACTGGCTTGCTCACTGGTGAGATTTCAAATAGGCGTCCACTTGCTTGTTATTTATTTAGTTTGCATCAGTATTATTTTACTGCATATTTCTCTTGGATAGCCCAAAGGACTGGTTCCAGATGGCAAGCTAAAAAGAAGGGAAGTAGGTGCCAAGTGCAGAAGGAAGCACAGAGGAAGCAACAGGCTCATTGGTTTCTAATTTCAGCAGCATTTTTATATGCGAAAATGTAACCTGATCCTTCTAGACATCTCCGCTACATACCTGAGAGTAGAGAAGTTCATCATTTTACAGATAGGTGGAGAGATAGAGAACTGCTGGTAAGAAATGGTTATTTTTGCTGAGGCCACTACCACCATGCTTGGGAGATAATTCAGTTCGGCATTCATGATGTTCTTCATGCTCTTCACCTCTACGTTATGAACACGTGGGGCCCATGTTACTACCTATAACTACAATCACTGCCCATATATGTTACTGCCTGTAACTACAATCACTGTATTGTACTGATACCCCACACAAGGTCTGGGAGTTGTTTGAAAAGAGCTAGCACCAATAGTGTTGGAATCCATGCTGCTGCTGGGGTAGAGGTTTTGGATGTCTATATGGTGCAGCCTTTGAGAGTGCTGCCATCTGGAACAACATTTTGGCGTCTTTAGTATTTTTCCTTCTCCATTCCCTTTGACAGTGAACACATGAGAACAAAAATAGCCTGTGAGATTGAGCTGTTCCGCCAGGCCAGTGGTTGAGGGTAGCAATGTAGCTGGCCTCCCTTCCCCTTCCCCTTCCCCCACCTTATCTGGGTTGATTTGAATCCTGATCATTCCCTTCCAGGCTGGTTGCTGATCTGTGTGTCAACGAATCAGTCACCAGTTGGATTTTAGAGTTTATGGAATTATGGTTTTAATTGTAAATTACATTTTGTATGCTAATGTAATATGGATTGTATTAGAAAAGAGTAGGAGTCCAGTAGCACCTTAAAGACTAACAAAATTTCTGGCAGGGTATGAGCTTTCGTGAGCCACAGCTCACTTCTTCAGATACAGCTAGAATGTGATTCCATCTATCCTTAAGTAGACAAGAGTGAATTAGACGCACAATGGCAATATAAATGTAAAATGCAAGTAAATGACATTAGCAGGTGTGATGGATTAGTTCTGATATGCAGAGGGGTAGTAGGCATGGAGAAATCAGCATTGGTAATGAGACAGGAATCCTAGATCTCTATTAAATCCCAGAGATTGCATAGTCATATTAGTTGTAATTCAGCAGTCTCTCTTTCTAATCTCCCTTTAAAATCCCTTTGCAAGAGAACTGCTTCTCTTGAATCAGTAACTGAATGTCTTGGAATTGTACTGTATTGTATTGTAAATGATGTTTTTATGGTGTAAGCTGCTCTGAGCCCGGCTTTGGCTGGGATAGAGCGGGATACAAATTTTAAAATAAATACAGTAAAATATAAAACACACATGTGCCCTTAACTTGTAGTCCCATTTTATTAAATGATTAGTTCAGAAATAATTCACACCATTCTGTGCAGCGCATAATACAGCCTGCTTCTGTCCGTGTGATCATCTCTTCAGTGGGTTTGTGGCCCAAGTACCTGTTGAACCACCCTGCCTCTCAGTCCCATAGTTCACATGTGTGTAAATATATTTAGGTATAGAGGTAAAAAGATTTATTTAGGGTTGTAGATAAGGAGCGTCTGCATGTATTTAACTAACTTAAAAGGAGGGTTTTGTATGAAGGGTGAAAGGAGTCAAACATTTTGAAGGTTTTGAAGCTGGAAGCTCCGTAATACTGTGTTCTATCCAGGGCATGGTCATAAGACGATTCTTCTGGCCCATTGAAGTCAGAGTTGTTTTTCTTTGTGGGTTTGAAGCATTTTTGAATGTATGCCACATTCCAGAGCACCACAGAAGCGCTGCAAGAAAATGTTTAATTCTTTCTGTCAATGTTTAACATGATTCACAGACTGGGTTTTCACACAGTGACAGATTATTTTGTGTCAGGTCCCACCATTTCCTAGCTGCAAAAACAGGGATGAAGCCAGTGATTCAGAAGACATGGGAAGGCTTGTTTTCCTGGTTCAACATCATCAAGCATATTTGGAATTTCTGGATCACTCATAGCCCAAGGAAGAAGAATAAGAATTGGTTTTTATACCCTCACTTTTCTATACTGCAAGGAGTCTCAAAGCAGCTTACAGTTGCCTTCCCTTCCTCTCCCCACAACAGGCACCTTGTGAGGTAGGTGGGGCTGAGAGAGTTCTAAAGAAATGTGACTAACCCAAGGGTCACCCAGTGGGCTTCATGTGGAGGAGCAGGGAATCAAACCCGGTTCTCCAGATTAGAGTCCGCCGCTATTAACCACTACATCACACTGACAAAAGGGGTGCCTGCTGTTCTGAGAAATTATTTTCCAAATTTAAAAATCTCAAACAGTTGAGATTGCAACAGAAACTCAAGTGGTCGTAGGTTTCATTTCCATGCAGGCCAGTAAATATGAAAAAAAGAAGTAGTACATTAAAAAAATGTTCAGCAGTCTGTACAGACTTTCTTTTTCATTAAAATAAAAACCATGGTTTTCAAGCGCTGCTTGAATGTTCTCTGCCATTGTCTCTGGCTTGTTAGGCCTCTGTTGCCATGGAAGTCTTCCCCTTCTTGGTAAAAAGGTTCAAAATGGGATGATATGTGTATAATATTTTGGGTCTACAGATAAAGGCGTAAAGTAGGAGTGTCAAATATAAGGCCCGTGGGCCAGATCTGACCCCTTGAGAGCTCTCACCTGGCCCGTGAGCCAGCCAAGGCAGAGACGCTCCCACTCTTGATCTGGTCTGGCAAGGCATGGTCCGGCCCGGCCAAGTGACATTTGTGTCATATACTGCCGTCATAACAATTGAGTTTGACACCCCTGGCTTAAAGTAACTTGGGTACGAACAACAGCCAAAAACATCTTGCGCAGCAGCGGTATCTAAGCCATGTTCTAGAACAGGGCTTCCTAAACTTTTTCCACTTGTGACCCCTTTTTACCCGAGAAATTTTTATGCGACCCCGGGCATATAGATATATAAAATTGGTATACAAATCAAACATTTACTGATAATAAATCATAAAGAAATTTATTTTTAAAACAACTCTTTGGTATACATATAATTTTTTCGCAACCCCCACATTCAGTTACGCGACCCCGTTTGGGGTCGCGACCCACAGTTTAAGAAGCTTTGTTCTAGAACACAGGCATCCAAAATATAGCTCACGTGCACCTGCTGACCCTTTTCATGTGGTCCCTGAAGAAGGGGGGTTGGAACTGCTGGCCAACCTCTCAGGCAGGGTGTTGTAAAATGGGCAGATCCTGGCCTGGCACACCACATGGCTTTGGTATCTCACTGTGGCTCTCATAGCAAAATGTTTGAATGCCCCTGCTCCAGACCAAACGAAGATCAACCAAATTAAGGGCAAATCCATATACTACCAGTTCTCTGACACTTAAATATAGAGGAATATCTCTACATTGTACATTCTATCACTCTGTGTGTGTGTGTGTAAAGTGCCGCCAAGTCGCAGCCAACTTATGGAGACCCCTTATGGGGTTTTCAAGGCAAAAGACTAACAGAGGTGATTTGCCTGTGCCGCCTTCTTCATAGCAACCCTGGTATTCCTTGGTGGCCTCCCATCCACATAATAACCAGGGCTGACCCTGCTTAGCTTCCAAGAACTGATGAGATCAGGCTATACCACGCTGCCTTCCCTCCCCATTCTATCACTACAATATGCAAAATTAGCTGAAAATAATATTAATTGGTTATGCAGTCAAAATTAATAAGAACTTCCTGAAATTTTCAGTGTATTCTTCAGCTCTAAACTGAAAGTGTAGGCATAATGGCTCAGTGCCTCTATTTCATGCGGTCTGTTTCTCACCTCTCTTGCGGCTTGTTTGTTTTGTGCTGTGTTTCTATATTTACAATCGCACGTATGCTTCTAAATCCCTGGTTTAATCACTACCACCTCCATTTAAAGGATCTGAGTTTCCAGGGTGCAACCACTGACTGAGACCTTGAAGAGCTTCTGTCAATCAGAGTAGATTACGTTGGATAAAACAAGGATCTTATGGTAAGGCATCTTTATATATTCCACGTGGAATTTAAAAGTAATATCTAAATTGCATTCTAAAATGTTGCTAAATTTTAAATATGTTTGAATTTTACTTTCAGCTCTTTTTATGCATGACCTCTTTGGTCTGCTTAATATGGAGAATATTCTAAACAATATAGAGAGTATTCTAACACAGTTATTTAGCAATGCCCACCTCACTGTAACTTGGGGCAGTACTGATAGGGTTGCCAACCTCCAGGTGGTTTTGGAATCAAAGTTAGAGCACAAGCAAAGACAAACCCATGAAAAGGCTGCTTAAATACAATATTGCTGTTTAGAAAAATATATGTATTACGAGGTAAGCCTCACAAACACAACCGCAGTTGAGAAAAACAAGGAAATTTACAAAATGGTCAATTATAGACCCAATATAATAGCACACTAGGCATTACAAGATTGTAAACATAGGCGTAAAACGCTCAATTGATATCAAGTTCATACATATAAAGTGCAATAATCAAGCAACGGAATCAAGACACTGTGCAATAGGCTTCTAGTATAATTCCTATTTCATGTAGAACTTTCTCAAGCTTCAAGTCCTTCCGTGCCAAAAATTCTGTGAAAAAATGTATATATAGCTAAATAGCATACTATACATCATGAAATGCCAACGGTAAGTACAAAAATTCATAGTAAACATAACATACCATTCCAAAGATGAAGGAGTGTACCTTCCTTGTATGCTTGGACAGCTGGATAAGACATCTAAATCCTTCTCTATCAATAACATTGACCGCATCATGTCTCAGCAAGAATCTCGTTTTATATTTATGTTCAAATCATTAATTCCAGATGGACTCAACACACGCATGGATTTATCTAGCTTTTTGTAAAATTCACAGGCGCTTTATCTACCATATACCAGGTAATTTAGAAACATTACGGTAACCATGAGTTTGCTTGTTCCAGTAGCTCTTAAAATGGTGCGTTGAACTTTTATCTTTAAACGTCTTATCCAGCCTTTTTATGGGTTTGTCTTTGCTTGTGCTCTAACTTTGATTCCAAAACTCCTGTTAAGCACTTGTAGCCGGTTTTTGACTACAACCTCCAGGTGGTGGCAGGAGATCTCCTGCTATTACAGCTGCTAGAGATCAGTTCACCTGGAGAAAATGGTTGCTTTGGCAATTGGACTCTATGGCATTGAAGTCCCTCCCCTCCCCAAACCCCGCCCTCCTCAGGCTCCACCCCCAAAATCTCCCACCAGTGGCAAAGAAGGACCTGGCAACCCTAAGAACAGGAGGGGGGGCCCAGATTGCTTAACAGGGAGGAGGTGGCATCAGCAGCACTAACCTTTTAAACCATAAAATTGCTAGTGAAGTCCAGAAAACAAAAGGGCAGTGCTAGAGGTAGTGATGTAACAGAAAGCGAAGGGAAGGCTGACATTTGCTTACAAAAGGCTGCCAGAAAGAGAAAGGAGGGCTGTTTTTGCACACAGCTTGCAGATAAGTTAATACTTGATTCTGAGAGAGTCTCTCAGGAGAAAGACTGGTTGTTTGAAGCCAAGCCTGAAGTGACAGGGCCTGAACTTTTGCAACATTTAACCACAGAACAAATGATGCCCTGTTCCATTTGTGATCGACTGTTGGACAATGAGCTGAAGTTAGTCTGGGCGGCAGGTAGAGTGTGGACAGGAGAATCACGTAGGTGCTGCCTTGAACTCCTCTGAGAATGGTGGGATAAAAAAAAAATACTTGACAGGCTAAAAATAATGGTATGGGAGTAGGGTTGCCAACTTCCAGGTGGTGGCTGGAGATCTCCCACTGTTACAACTGATCTCCAGGTGACAGAGATCAGTTCACCTGGAGAAAATGACTGCTTTTTTGAAGCTGGCCTCTATGGTATTATACCACATTGAAGTCCTGCCCCTCCCCAAACCTTGCCCCCCTCAGGCTCCACCCCCAGAATCTCTAGGTATTTCCCAACCCAGAGCTGGCAACCCTATATGGGAGGGAGTTAGTCACCGATTGCCACGGAGCAACTAAATGGGGTTGGTGTGTGCCCCATGTCTAGAGGAATTCCTTTGGTGCTGTAATTCCCTGTTTTGTTTTTTGGTGGGTAGATTTCTGGCAACAGTTGGTTCGAAGAGAGCCCAGGTACCTGGCTATTAAGTATGACTACAAAGTATAATTACGACTGGTAAACGAGCGGAGTCCAGATCGAAAGGAACAATTTTGAGCACTTAACTGTAACGCAGCCACCTCCCTTCCCCGCTTCAACACCCCCCCCACCAAACAAAATAGCAATTTGTATACAGGGTGGGTGCGGTTGGGAGAAACACACTCCGAAACCTGGTCTCCAGAGCCTGCTGAAAGCACGCTGAGTCAACATTTCCCAGGGCCAGAGATTGCTGCTGTAGGTTTGTTTCTTGCCCAGATACCTAAATCACAGGGGACTGACAACAGCAGTCATGTGTTTCTACACTCATTTTTTTTAGTCTATTTGCATAACTTATTTAGGGTGTGTCCAAGTCGAATGTCCTGCATATGCAGAGCAAAGTCACAATAGCTTGATTCTACTTGCATTTTCTGAGACCAAATTCCCATTATGTTTTGTCAGGAGGCAGATTTTGAAGGAGTCTTAATTTCCATTCTTTCGCTAGGTCAAAGTATGTAAAGAGAGCTCTGTGACCGGCATTCCCAGCATGCCTTTTGGCCCTGAAAAATATCCCTGGTGGGGTATAATGTGGGGCTGCTGTGTTGGGGAAGGGTGACTTAATGCCTCCCCGGCTCCTTAAAGCTACTGTAGTCAGAAGCAGGCACCATATAGGTACTTGCCCCCCGAACAGCTCCCCTGCCCCGCATTCGAGATGAAGGACATGGCATCGGGAGAGATCTAACCTCTCCCTTTTCTAATGCAGAGAGCCAGCGTGGTGTAGTGCTGTGGTTTGGAGCGGTGGATTCTGATCTGGAGAACCGGGTTTGATTCCCCACTCCTCCACATGAGTGGCGGAGGCTAATCTGGCGAACTGGATTTGTTTCCCCACTCCTACACACGAAGCCAGCTGGATGACCTTGGGCAAGTTACAGCTCTGTTAGAGCTCTCTCAGCCTCACCTACCTCACAAGCTGTCTGTTGTGCGGGGGGGAGGGAAGGTGATTGTAAGCCGGTTTGCGACTCCCTTAAGTGGCAGAGAAAGTCAGCATATAACAACCAACTCTTCTTCCTCTTCTTCTTCCCGTATGACAACCCCCTTCTCCTGCAGATGCCCTTTAGGGTCAAAATCGCAGAGAGGCCCGAAACTTTGAAAAACAGCTGAGGAAAGGGGGTGGGGGTGGTATGACTTGAGATTGCTGTGGTGGGGAAAGGTTTTTTTTTTGTTTATTTAAAACATTTCTATGCTGCCTTTCCACCCAACTCGGGGTCTTCAAGGCTGGGAACCTTAAAACATTTCAAACATTAAAACTGCATTTAAAATATAGATATATATGAAATAATTAAAACAAAACAGATAAACACATAAACACACATAATCACACAAATGGGGAGGATGGGTGATGAGAGCTAGTGAGGGAATGCCAAGCAAAAAGAAAATGCCTTTACCTGCTGGCAGAAGACAACAATAGAGGGAGACAGACGAAACTCATTGGGGATGAAGTTCCAAAGTTTTGGCACTCTAACCAAGAAAGCCATTCCTTGGGTTGCCACCCATCTAACCTCAGATGGCAGGGGCACCCGAAACAGGACCTCCTAATATGACTGCAATGCACAAGTACTCATGAACACATGAAGCTGCCTTCTACTGAATCTAACCATTGGTCCATCAAGGTCAGTATTGTCCGCTCACACTGGCAGCAGCTGTCCAGGGTTTTAGGTAGAGGTCGTTCACATCACCTATCAGTTGATCCTTTTTATAGCCGGAGATGCTGACGATTGAACCTGGGACCTTCTGCATGCCAAGCAGATGCTCTACCACTGAGCCACAGCCGCTCCCCACATAGGAGAGTAGGTTCTTATTGGAGAAGGAGGTCCTTACGGTAGGTCACCCCCAAACTACATAGGGCTTTAAAGATCACTACCGGAAAAGTTGAGAGGAAGTCCCAACAAGAAGTGGATGGACTCAATAAAGGAAGCCACAGCCCTCAGTTTGCAAGATCTGAGCAAGGCTGTCAAAGATAGGACATTTTGGAGGACTTTCATTCATAGGGTCTCCATGAGTCAGAAACGACTTGATGGCACTTAACACACGCACCTTGAATTATTTCTCCCACTTTTTACCCTCTCCCTGTTGTACGAAGCTCCAGTAGGGAGAAAAGCACCCAGCCTCCTTGGACAGATAGATGGAGAAAGTTCAACTTGTACTTTTCTTGACTCATAGTGTAATAATAGATATTAGTCAAAGAATTGATTGCAACCATCTGAACTGTCCAAGAACTATCTGCCTATCTAACCAGGGGAAGATGTAGAGTATTGCTGGTATTTGCTTATGGACTAAATCTATATTTCAGTGTTGTGACATATCAACACATTGATGTATGCCATGATGGCACTGGCATCTCGTGGGGATTTAAGCCCATAGAAAATGTGGGCACTGACTGTAACCATAAGAGAAAGGAATAGGCGTTTCTAAGGAATCTGGGCAGAGTATCACTCCTGAGACATGGAATTGCACTTCATATGCCCTGGCGCAAGTCCCTGTTTGCACTGCTGTGCCTTAAGCCTTGACAGAGTTTTCTTGCAAGCTGTCCTTTGCCGCTGTGCCTAGTGAAATGGAATGAAGCAGAATGAAGTGTGCTCTTGACTGTAATGTGATGGGTTGAATTCCACTTATCTGCTCCGCTAATGGCAGTGCTTTACCATGGCTTCCAAGAATCCAACCTATTGTTTTATGTAGTTATGGAATACGTCAGCAAACAGTTCCCCACTCCCCCCAGGTATAACAGACTGCTGGACTAGATGGGCCTTGGTCTGATCCAGCAGGGCCTTTCTAATGTTCTTATGTTCAATTTCACTGGCAGAAGGATTTCTTGCAGTGGAGCATGAATTCCTCATCTTACCCTCCTGCTGTAACCCCCCAATTGCCCCTCCCCTTGTAGCATTTAGGTGGCATTTTGGGCTGCAGTGGGAAGGGAGAGTTGAAGAAGTCACACTCCGCTGACAGAAATCCTTCCATCAGTGGCAACGCCCTGTGGGATCTAAGGCAAAGTGAAAATGGTCAAGGTCTTTATTTTGGGGAAGAAGTCACATTTACAGTTTGAACTGTGGCTCGGTAGCCCTGGAACATGTGAAATATTAGGGAAAATGCCTTTAAGTGTGAGAAGTGTGCCTGTCGCTTAATATAATGTCCCGCTTATATGGGGTTATAAAGAGAGGGTCTTCAGACATATTCAGACAAGCACTCATTAGCTTCTCCTCCCCCCTACCCTGCCCAGTCGTTTATATCCCTAACCCCTGCCCTGCCACTTTCTTCTGAAAGCAAGAGGCTTTTAATGGAATATTCTACAGGGAATCTTAGGTCAGGGAGGGATGTCTTTCTTAACCCATCGCCTGGCCTCTGACCTATTCCCCCCACACAAACACAGACACTTTCTGAAAACCAAGGCCCATCCATAATCTGCAGAATGAGATTTCCTTTGCTAAACTTTCCAAATCAGGTAAGCATCACAGCCGTGATACCTCTTGTTTTAGAAATTAAGTACGGAGACCCAATTAGACATAAATCAGGGGCTCCCATTCGGCAGGGCCTTCAAATAATCCTTAACCTGGCCCTGTAGTTACATAATTCCCAACCCATAAATGGAGTGATTCTGTTTTCCATTGTTTGTCAGAGGGAGCATCTGTGACCTTTTCTTCCCAGCACAGCTGTGCAAGCTGAACTTCAGTATGTTCAAAATCCTTTCTGATAGGTTGCCAAGAGAATACAGTTGTTAGTTTCTCTGTAGCAGGAAAATTATTTGCTGAAAAAAATAGTAAGGTACTACCGTAATAAAAAAGTAATGAGGTTTCTTTGAAAATCCCCACATCATATTTATTTGGGATGAAGTTCATTATCTTCTTCCCGCTCAATCATCAATATATATAATTCTCAATAGGGCCTCATTTGTGGATACTTAAATTCAGAGATTGGAGCCATGGATAGACAAGACACATCTTTCTGCAAACCTGAGAAAAGCCCCAGATTTGCAGAAAAATCTGAAATCTAAATAAAGAAGCACCTGCAGCTTCTAGAAATGAATGCCTTCAGTGGCCATTACTAGGCAGCCACAACAGTATTGCCAGCCTTCAAGACTTTGTTTCTGTCATAAGAGGCTGGGGAAGGGGAAGGGCCCTTTCCAGGGCTGTTTTGTCCTTTGAGGGAGGACTCATCAGCTGCCGAGCCTGGCAGCATCCACCAAGCAACTTCCATGACTTGCCCAGGCCTGACTGCTCTCTACTGTTCAACAGCAGTCACGGCATAAAAGACAGTGTGGTGTAGTGGTTAGAATTTCAGACTAGGATCTGGGAGATCCAGGGATGAACCCCCACTCTGCCATGGGTAGGGTTGCCAGCTCCGGGTAGGGGAATCCTGTTGCACAACCTGGCCTTGCCCAGCAACCAACACCGCACAGAGTTTTCCCCAAGCAGAGGCTGTCGGCGAGGGAAGGAGGGAAAGCTGAAGATGGAGGCAGATAAAGTTAGGTTGGCCGGTAGGTGGGAAGGAGAGGCAGAAGCAGGAGTAATGCAGTCATAGGTCAGGGAGAGATAGGGTTGTCAGGTCCCTCTTTGCCACCGGCAGGAGGTTTGGGGGCGGGCAGAGACTGAGGATTTGGGGAGGGAGGGGACTTCAATGCCATAGAATCCAATTGCCAAAATGACCATTTTCTCCAGATGAACTGATCTCCGTTGGCTGGAGATCAGTTATAATAGCTGGAAATTTGCAGCTAGTACCTGGAGGTTGGCAACTCTAGGGAGACATGCCTCTGGCCTCTAACCTATCCCCCCACCCGTTTCTGAAAAGAGGGCCAGTCCACAATCTACAGAATGAGATCTCCTTTGTTAAACCACCCAAATCAAAAAGGTATCATAGCTAAAGGATTTTGTTGAGGTTAATGGGATTTGTAGTGGGATTGTCAGAGAATTCTGTTCTCAGTTATACTAATGTAAACCAAAACTAATTCCTAGGGGATTATTTTGGATGTATTGCAGTGGTCTAGCTTTTTTCACTCACACACATCTTGTACCCTGGTAACCATTTGATGAAGACGCAGCCCCTGCTAGTGTACCTGATGGTGAGTGATCCCTTTTTGGTAAATGCAATTTCTGCTTCAGTGGCATAGCAATTACAAAAGTATCCTTTTTAAATAGTCAGTTGAAGGGATTATTTAAAACATGCTCTAATGCAGGGATGGTTTTCTCATCTCATCATGCACAGGGATTTATGGACGTAACTCCCTGCACATCTGGATTGTAACAAATCTCATTCCCCCTCCCCTCCACATCATGGCATTCAAGCACTACATGTTTTCATCAGAGAATTGGGACCAAAATGGGAATGGAGCAAAGATGCAATACATATGAAGAAGGATCCTCTGTCCATTGACTCAAGAGGAGTCCTGCATGCCCAGGAGACCATTAGAATATTTCCTGAGTTGAGTGGGGGAGGTCATATGAGTTAACTTGAATTAAAGTAGGAAAGGCAAACCCCATACTTTAACACAAAGTTAAGCCTGCTTAAATCCACTGATTAAATCCACTGACCTTTAAGAATAATGTAGTCTGCATTTGGGTTGTTGCTAAAGGTACCAATCCAAAGGTCCCACATGTGCACAAGAAACTGCTTTGCATATAATTGTCTTTGCAAAGTGGGGCAATTCCATGCCCAAGCTTCAGAAGAAGGAAAGTATAGTTTAGTCTCTCGGCGGGCAAGGAAACCCCTTGTTTACATGGGAGAGTCTAGTGTGCATTGGGAGTCCTGCCCATGAAAGAGTGCTGTCGTACACATATACAAGACCACACAGTGGACTTTATTTGTGTATTTATTTATCTGTTTATTTATATCCTGCTTTTCTCCCTACTGGAAGTTCAATGTGGCTAACAAAGAAATGCAAAAATGTAGTTTGAAAACAAACAGCAGAATAGTATATAGTACAACTCTAGCTCCTGGGCTGGGCCAGCTGATTCAGGGCCATAGGCTACCAGCCACAGGCTAAGAACCAAATGTTCAAAAGCTCAGGCTTAAATAACCTGTAGCTGGAAAGGAAACAGAAGTTCAGCACAGATCTCATTCAGCTGGCAGATATGTTCCCAAGATTCACCTGCCCTGTCCCATTCAGTGTTAGGTATACTTTCAGTGAATTATTTTGGACACCTTATTCTGCATTCACTTTCATGAATTTGGTTTGGTACTTACAGGGAATCCTTCTGCATATACATGTCTCCCTCTTGCAAAATCTGGAGCATGGTCTATGGTTAGGGTTGCCAACCTCCTAACCAATAGAGATCAGTTCGCCTGGAGAAAATGGCTGCTTTGTCAATTGGCGTCCCTCCCCTCCTCAAACCCCGTCCTCCTCAGGCTCTGCCCCAACAACCTCTTGTTGGTGGTGAAGCGGGACCTTGCAACACTATCTATGGTTCGCAGTCATTTTGGAGTGGCTGGTAAGTCCTATTATGACTGGTAAGTACCTGTTATGACCCAAAATGGGGCACTTCCCCCACTCCCTGCATTGTGGATTGAGGGGAACTGGAGCTATGGTTTGGTAGGTGTGGAAGAATGTTTAGAAGCCCCATGTGCTTTAACCCTGACTTAAGGCACATTTCCTGTTCCAATGCTGGGGTCAACATCTCATTGCAAAATTTGAGGAAATGTGCTGAAACTTGTGGTTGGCATTATCCCCTGTCAGCCTTACAAGGCCCCTGTTGGGTGAGTTCTGCTAGCAAGGGAAAGATGCCCAGCATACATTCTTGGGTATATGTCTTTGCTGGCTGTCACTCACCTTCATCTTGCTAAAAAACACCCCATTCCTGATCATTCCAGCATGACCCGGGAGGTGGTAAGTGCTCCTTCCCTGGAGGTTTTTAAGCAGAGACTAGATGGCCATCTGTCAGCAATGCTGATTCTATGACCTTAGGCAGTTAATGAGGCAGTTTATGAGAGGGAGGGCATCTTGGCCATCTTCTGGGCATGGAGTAGGAGTCACTGTGTGTGTGTGTGGAGGGGTAGTTGTGAAATTCCTGCATTGGGCAGGAGGTTGGACTAGATGACCCTGGTGGTCCCTTCCAACTCTATGATTCTATGACCCAAAAACGTCTGATTCAACAGGTGGCAGACCCCTTTTCCCTATCACATCCTCTGCTGCTCAGAAGGCTCAGCTAACATTGCTTGATGTCACTTTTTAATGTTCACTTTGAACACGTTTGAAGAGTTCTGTGTCACTCAAAAGCTTGTTTCTGCAGTTGGTCTAATACTTGGTAACTAGCCAGTCTCTGTGATTTCTGCTCTGTGGGACCCTCCACTACTGCCATAGCTTTGATCTTCACAATTTGAGAGGAAATTAAACTTCTCTTTTCATTTTCTGTATGCATGAGAATAAGTCATGATTAAAGTCTTGGACTACACTAACTGAGGTGGATATAAGTTCTGTACGGCATTAAAATAGCAAGCGAATCTCATTAGGAGGTTGATACAATCTGTCCTCCCCGATCTGTCAGAAAGGGAAAAAATATAGTCACACCCAGAGATAGATCAATCTTGAGTTTAAAAACAAAACAAAAACTGAGATCGATAAGAGATTATGTAGCGAACCTAGAGACTGAGTTCATGGAATAGTCTCATATTACTCAGACTGGAGCCAGGAGACTGCTTTGCTGAGTTTACACAGTTCCTTTTACGACGTGCAGAAGGGGAAGTTTTATCCAATGACCAGAACTGAGACAAACCAACATCAGTGCAAGCCTGCCCTCTGTAGTTTTGAATCAGGAACATCAATTTCACTTAAAATATTGATGTTAAACTCTCGGGTTGAAATTGAGATGAAGAATCTTCACTTCCTGCTCACTTGGAACAGCAGATTGAAATACATACGTAATTGAAAATGTGTTAATTTATATCCCCAAAAAAGGTCGACTATATTGATTAATCACGCTTAGCTCCAAGGGGGCTCAAAACAACTTTTACCTGAAGACACGAAGCTGTCTATGGCGGCAGGGCCATTGGTTCATCTAGATGAGTAGGGGTGTACTGATGCAGCAGGGCTCTTTGGGAGGGGGGTTGTCTTTCTCACCTCTTTCTACAGTTTGATCCTTTAATTGGCATCATCAGGGGCTGAACTGGGGCCTTCCATGTAATCTGACTCACACTGTGGAAATGTTTTGAACCATTTTTCCCATGCTGTTTCAACAACCACAAATTAAATCCAAAAGCCGATGAGTACTGGGTGAGGGGGGGGGGAGAGATAATATTTGTCTGATACCACCTTGACGTAGCGCAGAAGACAACACTGTTTATGGTTGTATGTTCTTTTCTCCATGATGGGAGGCTGGAAGAGCCAGTGGAAGGCTTGCAAGCCTAAACTTAGCTCTTTTCACACAACAAATAATTAAAATAAACAGATTTCTGTCAGCATTGGTGGGGAGGGAAGCAACCAATCAACACTCACTGCAGCAGTCACGAAAATCAGCTGCAAATGTCCTACCCTTTTGGAACCTTTGGGGGGGAAACCTTCCTGAGATTGAAACAGACATTGACGAAGCCCTTCATACACATTATGTAGGCCAACAGCTTTGGCAACAGATGGCTCGGAACCAAATAATCAACTACGTTTGACTTTACTTAGCCTTTACAACCTGTAGTTTTCAGCGACTGGGAATATTACCAAGAGCATTAGCACCACAGATCTGCTGCACTAGACTTAATAATACAGAACTAATATAGCACGCTTAAAGAGTTGCATGCGCTTCACCTAAGTCATCTCAGAGCATCTTCACATACATCATCTGTGGGGTTTCATGGTACTTTTGTTGTTTTAAATTGGGCCTTGTGAGCTGCCTGGAGCCACGGGGAAAGATGAGTCACAAATGTATTAATAAATAACTCTTGTTAAGCAGGCCGAGATGATTACCCCATATTGCAGTGTTTTGTGTGTGTGGTGTGTGTGGGGGTGAGAGAATAATGATTTTCACCACCAATTGAGTTTATGGCTGAATATCGTTTGAAACGAAAGATTTCCTAGTTACTAAATAGCTGCTGGTGCTCTGGATCAGAGTCAAAGTGTAGGAGGAAGAGAGGATTTAACCTCTTCTCCCCTGTGTTGTTTTCCGGAGATGCCTACCCCAGCAGCCATGGGATAACATGTAAAGACACCTGTATGTCCCCTCTCTGCCCTGACCTGGATGGCCCAGGCTAGCCTGATCTCAGAAGCTAAGCAGGGTCAGCCCTGGTTAGTATTTGGATGGGAGACCACCAAGGAATACCAGGGTTGCTGTGCAGAGGAAGGCACTGGCAAACCACCTCTGTTAGTCTCTTGCCATGAAAACCCCAAAAGGGGTCACCATAAGTCAGCTGCGACTTGATGGCACTTTACACACACACACATGTCCCCTCTCTAGGTAAATAGCAGCTCTGTAGAGAAGGGACCATAGGGAGGGAGGAACTTTTAACCTCCCTTGCCTGTGGCCTCACTCGACTGGGCTTTCTAGTGACTTGTTATTAAGCCAACAACAACAAAAAGATGGGAGATCTTCTGCAACACCAGCATGGTGTAGTGGTTAAGAGCAGTGGAGTCTGCTCTGGAGAATCAGGTTTGATTCCCACTCCTCCACATGAGCAGCGGAGGCTGATCTGGTGAACTGGATTTGTTCCCTCCTCCTACACATGAAGCCAGCTGGGTGATCTTGGGCTAGTCACACACTCTCAGCCGCACCTACCTCACCGGGTGTCTGTTGGGAGGGGAAGGGAAAGTGATTGTAAGCCGGTTTGAGTCTCCCTTAAGTGGTAGAGAAAGTCGGCATATGAAAAACAACTCTTCTTCTTCTGCTACCATATCCACCCCCATGCATTACATCAGTAATCCTCAAACTAGACCTCTATTTAAGATTTCATTTCTGAAGACAGGATCAGGGCCAGTAAGCCCAATACAAATGACAGCCAAAGTATATGAAAAATAACCCCGGGGACCTTGTCGGCTCTGCTCATATGAGTCTATACTTTCATGTTCAGTTCAAGAGCCAGGGTGGTAGAGTGGTCAGAGTGTTGGATGAGGGTCTGGGAGACTTAGGTTTGAATCTCCACCCTACCATGGAAGCTTGCTGGGTGACCTTGGGCCAGTCACACACACTCAGCCTAACCTACCTCACAGTATTCTTGTGAGGCTAAAAAGGAGAGGTGATTGATGTAAATAGCTTTGGGTCCCCATTGGGGAGAAAGGCAAAGTATAAATGGAGTAAATAAATAAATAAGATGTGGTATTAACCTTTAAAGTCCTTCACAACCCAACCACTTCATATATGAAGAACTGTCTCTACATATATGAGCCGATATGGCAGCTCCAATTATCATCTGGGGATTTGCTAGTTGTTCCTTCATTGAAGGCACAGAGGATCACTTCAGGTTGGGGCATTTTTAGTAGTTGCTCCTGTTTTATGTAACAGCTTAAGGTGAGAATGAAACCCACTCTTCAAAGGTTTTGACTCTATTGAGCTAAATTGTGCTTTTAATGGTCTTTGATTAAAGGCCAGTTAAACGTTTGCGGGCAATCAGAGGGGCTACTTCTGGTATTTCTTGCATCTGTGGTTTTAACCTAAGTTATTTTTAATTGTGTATACCACTTTGGGAGTAATCCTAAACAGATCTACTCAGACTTGAGTCTCATGCTATTCATTGGGACTTATTCTCAGGAAAGTACCCTTAGGATTACAACCTTTGCATAAGAAAAGTATGGTATAAATATTTTGAATAAAAAAATAACCAATTTAGTCACAACTGCAAGAATACAGCTTTTAATGACTGTATTACCACAGAAAAACAGAAGAGAGTGAACACTTTAATTCTATACATCTTTTAGATTTCAATTTGAAATGTCTTTGAAATACATTTATCGCAGACTACTTGCGCTGATTCTAAATGGACGACATGAAAATCAAATTAAATCAATGGAACTTACTTTCAGGTGAACTTACTTTCAGATAACTACATCATGATGTAGTTATTGTCAGTTTTCCTAGTTTGCTGTTGATTCAGTCATATTGACTGTTCCACTAAGGACGTCATTTTCCTCTGATAGAAGGCAAGTGCTGCTGTTAGCAGAAGAAATCCATGGAACCAAACCCTGTTTGCTATTTGCCTGCTATACTTGTTCAACAAAAACAAAGCTATGATACATTTTTAAGCTTCCAGTGCTATTAAAAAAAATACTGAGAAATAATGGGTGTCACAAATACAGATTGAGAAAATTGTATATAAACAAAGAAAAAACCCTAAATCTAAATACCTCAACAACTGTAACAACACAGTCCATGTTTTATAAGTTGGAATTTGAAGAGGTGTGCGCGCGTGGGAAATACTACCTTATTTTTGTTAGTTTTGATAAAAAGATGTAAACAAAAAAAAATTGAATGTGATAATCGTTTTCTTATTTTGAGCCCATTGATACGATTGTCAGATGATAACAGTCTGGTTAGCTTAAAAGCTGAGCAGAGATGGGTAAGGAAGGCACAACCTTTCTGCTCCCCGTCCAATCAAGTGCCTACTTCCAGTCTTCCACAAATAAATATGCTTAATGCAAGAAAGAAAGAAAAAAGCTTTGAATCCTCATGATCTCCTCTGCAAGAAAAAACTTCTTAAAGGAAGAAATGGGGCTGGGAGCTCCAAACAATGGTGCATCCCAATGCCACGCATACATTTTTGTTAACTGAAGGTTACCCCTAGATCCATGAACATAATATTGCAGTTTAAGGACGTGATTTGCAACCAGAACACTTAAATCTTGGAACTGCACTTTTCTTTGCAAGACTGGAATAATACTGATAGTTGCTCTTGCCCAGACTGCAAGCTTCAAGATCCCATACAATTTCATCATCGCTAATGCTGCTACTAAATGTTATTTATTTCAATACATGTCTTCAGTGAAAGAGCCAGATATAAGGCTTTATTATTTCCCCCACTGTCAACAGAGCCTTCTTTTGAATATTCCAAATACCTAAATGTTTTGTGTTTCAGGCACACCCAGTAGTAGATCACTATGGGGCAAGAAAAAGTGTTCTAGCCAAAGAAACAGCTTGGTGAGATTTCATTTCATGTATCCTCCATTTCTGAAATGCTTTCTAAATCACAGACCTTCATTTCCCCTTGTACTGATATCAGTGGAGGGAGCAGATGAGCCCAATGATTCCTGACAACACTGTAAACAGTCATGCCAGCCCAGTTCTCTAAGGAGCAGGCTGCAGAGGCTCTTGGATGACCATCCCACCAGTTTGGTTAGTTTACAAGGGAATTCCAGACCAGGCAAAGTACTCGAGAAAGTACTGGAATAATGAGATTCGTCCTGTGCACCGAACAAGGACCTGTTTTGTCACACGCGAATGCTGAAGCTGGTCTTTGTATGGAAATGCCACTTGACCTGGCAGGATGACGTCACTTGGCGTGTTTGCTACAAACCCAGCGGAGCTGTCGGTCCATACTCAGGTCTGTTAGCTCATCTATAGATCTCCAACAGCACTGGCAAGCGTAGGCCCGTGTTCCTTTCTTCTTTACCATCTTTGTTCTCAGCTTGCTGAATTCAGGCATGTTATTCCTATCAATTAAGAACAATCCATTTGAATTTTTTTGGCAGGGTGGTGGTTGAGGAAGTTAAAATACCATGAATATTAAGAACATAAACATAAGAACATAAGAAAGGCCCTGCTGGATCAGACCAAGGGCCATCAAGTCCAGCCGTCTGTTCACACAGTGGCCAATCAGATGCCTCTAGGAAGCCACAAACAAGACGACTACAGCAGCACCATCCTGCCTGTATTCCACAGCACCTAATAGGCATGCTCCTCTGATACTAGAGAGAATAGGTATGCAGCATGACTAGTATCCATTTTAACTAATAGCCATGAATACCCCTTTCCTCCATGAATATGTCCACTCCCCTCTTAAAGCCTTCCAGGTTGGCAGTTATCATCACATCCTGGGGCAGGGAGTTCCACAATTTAACTATTCACAGGGTAAGGTAAACTCTGGCATTTCACAGAAACATGTGTATAAATGTGTTTGTGTGTATTCTGTTAAAATGTATTCATTTATTGGGGGAAAAATTCCCTGCCACTTTTCTCCTAATACAGGATCCAAGAGGGCTTACTCCGTCAGTCAATACAAGCATTCTATAAAATCCATTCAAAACCCCTTAAAACTCTAATGTAAAACAAACTGAAGAGCAGCTAAAACAATCAGGCCTCGAGCAGCTACAGGGCAGGCAGCAACAGGAAAGGAAGAGGAAAAGAACATTGACATGGAAAAGATCAAGCAAACAGGGCCAGCTTTGCCCAGCACTTGAAGGACATCGTAGAAGACACCAGGTAAGTCTCCCTCAGGAAGGAGCTCCATAAAGGGGGGGGGGCAGCTGCAGAAAGGGCCCTTTCCTTAGTCATGACCTATCAAAGCTTAGAGGGCACTCAGGAAAGGATATCTGAAGATGATCTCAGCAGGGTAGAGAACCCCTTGCACCAGTACAGGTATTGTTGAGACAGAGTTTCCTCCTTGATCTTACTGGAACGTTTCTAGATATTCAGGGAAAATAGCCAGTAAAAAGCAAATCACTTCTGCCTTGTCATTGATATTTGTCTTTCTGCTTCAGGCTTCTTCTAATCTACAGTGTAGTGCAACGAAGCCGGTGAAGGGTTTGGAGACCATACACTATGAAGTGGCTGAAGGAGTTGGGAATCTCTACGTCGGAGAGAGACGCTTGCAAGGTGATATAATTGCCACCTTCCAATATCGAAAGGGATGTCATGCGGAGGATGGTGCGGGTAAGTTTTCAGTCATGCTGGGTGACAAGAGTTGGACTAATGGATACACATTACAGCAAAGGAGGTTTTGTCTAAATTTGAGGAAGAACTTCCTGACTGAGGTGTGTTCGACAATGGAGCCGTCTCCCTTGTGAGGTGGTGGATTCTTCGTTTTTAAGTATTGATTGGATACCTACTTGTCAGGGATATTATAGTTGCAGTTCTTGCATTGGCAGGGGGCTGGGACTAGATGATCCTGGCGACCCTATCCAACTCTGAGATTAAAGTAAATAAATACATACATACATACTGAAAGATTCCCACTATTCTCACCGCTCTGTTCCCTACTCTGTGACGTCTGAGATTAGAACACATAAAGAAGATACATTCCAGGTGCCTACCAGTACACTGACGGTGTGAACGCAGCAATGATTCCTTTTGCTATAAACCACAAACACATACCTGAAAAAGAGATAATCACACGATTTATCCCACTGATAGTCATCATGGTGTAAAACATGGAAGTCACATGCAGTACAACGTAGTCGATCACAAGTTCTGTCCAAAGGAAGAAGGGACCAATGTCATTGATTTTACTGAAACATATAGGCACAGAACAAAATATTTTAGGGGTTCGTTTTCTGAAATACAACTTGTTTCAAACAAATGGACACTTCTACAGGGGGTGGGTGGTGGGAAGTGATTTACACCAATTCCCCCATCCCACTCCAATCCCTTACACAGTGCGCTGACCTCCAAGAGGAGCATTTTGTGGGGGACAGTGGGCTACAGTGAGAAGGGGAGGCAGGAAAGTGCCATTCTGCAATCTCCACTTGTGGTTCTCATTGGATACAAACTAGTGATGCGTTAGCAATATTGTGACATATTCATTAGAACACTGTTACAGTGCAAATCTAAATTGAGTTATATCCTTCTAAGCCCACTGAAGTAAATGGCCTGAGAAGGTTGTAACTCCATAAATATCTGCCTCTGACTAACTGAGCAAGAGATTTCTAAAAGCTTTACATTGTTTTTATAAAAACTGCAGAAAGCAGGTGCTATCTTGGAAAAGGCCCCCCTTTCTCAAACACTGGAGAAAATGCCTCTTCTAGAATGGTGCCAATTTGGACATATGCATGCAATGTACAAAAACATGGTAAACCTAAAAAAATCATAAATAAATATGCATGTTACTTTTATTATTCAATAGGGTGTTGTTGGTTTTTTTTTTACATATTCAAAACAGTGTCAGATAAATTACAATTAAATAAAAGCCAATGCTCATTGTTAGAAGGCTGTGAATATTCATACTATTATACGAAAACACTACATTTAACTATATTATTATTATAACTAGTACATTAAATAACATATAACAACATGACAAGAGCTTCAGAAATTAATTATTATGCCCTCCATTTCAGTCCCATTGATTAAAACGTGCCTCCACTTAATAAAATGATCCTCAATTAGTTTTTGTTGATTCATTTGCCGATTCAGGATTGGAGCCTAATATATATGAACTCAACCTGCAGCCTCCTTTTCTATGTTTCCATACAAGTGGGTTCCTTCACCAGTCATCGATGCTCATGGTAGCTGCCTGTGAACTTTTAGATAAAAGGGAGGGGATATAAATATTTTAGATAAAAAAGTCAGCCCAAGAGAAGCACTTGTGCATTTTTGGCAGCAACCTACTGTGAGGCTACACCCAGGGTATTCATAGGGCTGTGTGAAAAGTCACAGCTGGATTTAATCCTGAAGATGATGAGAACTTTTCCCAGCTGCCTTGCTACTAGATTATGTTTTTGATGTGGTTGCCACAGGCTGAAATAACTGGGGAGGGGGCCATGGCTCAGTGGTAGAGCATCTGTTTGGCACACAGAAGCTCCCAGCTTCAATCCCCAGCACCTCCAGCTGAAAGGATCAGGTAGGAGGTGATGCGAAGGACCCTGGAGAGCCGCTGCAAGTCAGAGGAGACAATACTGACCTTGAGGGGCCAAAAGTCTCATTCAGTATAAGGCAGCTTCGTGTATGTGACTGTCAATGTCATCCTATGCTCAGCCATGCTTTTCTAATTCCACTGGATTGGATCTGGCCAACTTTTTAACTCAGTCTCATCTAATTCCTCTCCTTATTACATAGCTTTTGTCCATACAGGTACCACCATCTCCAGCATAGCCTTTTTGGTGGTCATAGCCTTTTTCACCAGTGGAAAAGCTTGTTGGATCCAACCCATTGACTTCAGTAGACTTAGATGGGAGTAGCTCTGCTGAGAATGGCACTTTGTGAGACCTAACCTTTAGTGAAATAGTGTGAGAGCATGAAGTTCTAATAAGGTGATCACCAGCATTTAAAAAACAACAACTTACCTTTGTGAAATATTGGTTCCAATACCACACGGTGCAGTGCTTCCTCCAAGGTATACTGGGCAACATCTACAAGAATTAAAATTGAAATTTTAAGAAGCACTGATAAAGAAATAAAAACGCAAACATTATCATCCTTAACAGGGCAATCCCAAGCAGAGTTACACCACTGATTTCGACAGAATCACATGGTTATAAGGCTGGTTAGGACTGCACTGCTAATTTCTCAGGTCTCCTTACTCTAGTGAGCATGTACACCTTTTCAACAAACCTATTACTTTCAGAAGAACTGTTAAGGCATAGCAGTTCAGAATCAACTGCTGTATTATTATGTGTATAACATACACCTTGAGAGCAAATATAAATGCTTCAGAATCCACAGCATTTTTACCCAATAACACAGGAGACATCAAACTAGCCAGAACATTTTAACTTTTGGGGAAAAAATATCAGAAACTTTTCTAAAGCCATAGAATATTATATTTAGTTAAAACAGGAGCTGGAGCTACCTCTTCCTTAGAATGGGCTGAATACTACCACCATTCTGACAGTGGAAGAGGATCGTTCTTGGTTGCCCCTTCCTCCAACAGCCTCTTGTACTCCCAAAAGATGCTGTTGTGGGAAGGAGTGAGGCGTGTGTGTCTCACAAGCCATGTAAATTGGAGGGCCGTGATCAAGTGGAGAATCAATCAAGATAATCCTTCTTCCCTCCACAGAAGAGTGGTGGGATAGAATCCATTATTATCAATATTTTTACTATTTCGTTTCTCTGGCCCTTCCTCCAAGGAGCTCAGGGTGGCCTACATGGTGTCCCCCCCAACCCAGGGATATCCTCAACCCCCATGAAGGTTAGATTTCATCATGACCTCACAATGAAGTGGATCCAGACGAGTGCTTCTGCAGGTGCAAGGATTTCCACCCGCAGAGTGTGCCTGCCTAGGTGTGCTAGGGGGGTGTAGTGGTAAAGAGTGTCAGATTAGGATCTGGGAGACCCACGTTTGAATCCCTACTCTGCCATGGAAACTTTCTGGGTGGTCTTTGGCCAATCTCACACACTCTGCCTGACCCACTTCACAGGGCTGTTGTGAGGGTAAAATGGAAGAGAGGAGGCAGATGTCAGCCACTCTGGGTCCCCACTGGGAAGAATGGCAGGGTATAAATGAAGTAAGTAAATAAATACATTTTCCTCCCTGCCCCCTCCCACAGCAGCCTGAAATACCCTTCCAATCCTGTTACTCAGGCCCCCTGAACCCCAGGATCAGGATTTTTGGGGGTATTATTCTGCGGGGAGCAGGGAGGCAAGAAAAATTGTGCTCTGCTGATGGAAATCCTTGTGCCTGTGGAACTGCCAGTCTGGATCCTAGCCAATAGCTCCACGCTCCCAAAATTATTAAAATCCTGCCCCCCAGTAATACAACTGAGTTTCCTAAAAGCTTGGTAACTTTGTTTAGTTGACTGCCAATACAGCTAATATGGAAGTACCGTTACACTGAAATTATGCATCGGAGTATTTATTCACAAGTGTGATCTTTACTTACCTCTTACCATGAGCATGAATAGAGGTAATATTAGTTTCAGCTGCGAGGCTGGAAGATTTAGATATACATTTCTAAGAAAGAGAGGAGAGGACAGGACTGATCATGTCAGTTTGTATCATAATGCACCTATTCTCTGGTTGTTGTTTTGTTTTTAAATAACAAAGGCTGCAAACCTACTCCAATGAGAAGCAGGCAGAGGGGCAGAAAAATAACTATCTGGAGACCTCAAAACTTTTTGTTTCAACAGCCATTTGCAGTCAGTTTCGCCCCGCGGAGGAGTGTGGAGCTGGGGGGGCGCGAGGCGGTTGGAGCCATGTCGCTGCCGGGCCGCGCTGGGCCCTGACCCACGTCCAAGTGACGGTCCTCCAGGCGCGGGGGCTGCACTCCAAGGCTAAGGGCGGCGGCGGGAGTGATGATTATGCCGTCCTGGCACTGGGCAAGGGGAAGCTCGCCACCTCGGTGGCTGAGCGGTGCCAGGGCTCGCGTGTGTGGCGCGAGGAAGCCACCTTTGAGCTGCCCCTGCCGCCGCAGCACGGCCTGTCTGGAGATGATGGGGGGGGGGGAGGGGTGTGCAGCCAGCTGTCCTCCAGCTCAACGTCTCCCACCGTGCCCTGCTGGGGTTCGACAAGTTCCTGGGACGCGCCAAGATCAGCCTGGCCGAACTGCAGGACAAGGGGGGCCAGCGGACTACGCGGTGAGGAGGCTGAAGCCGGCCATCCCCGGTGGGCTCTCCTGGGGAGGGGTGGTGGCTCAGGGGCAGAGCACCTGCTTGGCATGCAGAGGGTCCCAGGTTCAATCCCCGGCATCTCCAGTTAAAGGGACTAGGCAAGTGTAGGGGTGATGTGAAAGACCTGGTCCTGAGACCCTGGAGAGCCTCTGCCGGTCTGAGTAGACAATACTGACTTTGATGGACCGAGGGTCTGATTCAGTATAAGGCAGCTTCATGTGTTCAGCTTAGATTCATTAGAATAGGAACACAGTCACCCTGGGCCCCATGGCACAGAGTGGTAAGCTGCAGTACTGCAGTCCAAGCTCTGCTCACGACCTGAGTTCGATCCCGACAGAAGTCAGTTTCAGGTAGCCGGCACAAGGTTGACTCAGCCTTCCATCCTTTTCACCTGTCGGAAAAATGAGTATCCAGCTTGTTGGGGGAAAAGGGAAGATGACTGGGGAAGGCACTGGCAAACCACCCCGTAAGCAAAGTCTGCCTAGTAAACATCAAAATGTGATGTCACCCCATGGGTCAGGATGACCCGGTGCTTGCACAGGTGACCTTTACCTTACACCATGATCCAGCAGTGAGATGGAGGTCTCTTGACCTAGTCACTTCGATAAAGGAGCAGCATCACATACACCAAGGGACTGTATTTGCACAGCTGTCATCGCAATGCATACAGATGTCAACTAGTGTATGAACTTTGGGCTCCCAGTTGCAGTGAATGGTTCCAGAAAACGTAGTGTGTTTACTTAAACCGTTGCTCCCCTCTCCTCCTGTCAGGGCTAATAAGCTAATCTGGAAGTAAAGATGGAATTGAAAGTGCCAGGTTTTGTTCTACTGTCCCTATTTTGAACTGATCCTGCTCAATTTGGTCCATTTGGACTTGCAGCAATCAGCAGGGGACCAATTTCTATATGGCCAGCGGCTGTCAAAGAGTGCTGAATCAATGCGCTGGATGCTCAAAAATCTCTCCGTCTGGAATTACCCCTGTATTTCAGTTCTCTCTTTGGACGTTACAAAATTACAAAGGAGGAAGGAAAATGTGAGCATAAACCTGACTAAAATGTTTATAAATTCATTTATGAAGTCTGTTGTAAAGTGATAAAAATCCACCACCAGACTCCGCACAAGCTTCTTTGCCTTATTTTCTTTAAGTTAAAACAAACTACTTGTTTGTAATACAGACATTTGCTGCATTGTCTCAAGGCAAACAAGACTACAAGTACCTAGTATTACTTCGATGCCCCACAAACAATCAGAATCCCCAAATTTTCACTTCCATCATAGCTTTGACTCTCAAAAGCCCCTTTGGCATGATTATTCCCTTCTATAATAGCTCTGAATGACCTCCCAGCCCTCCAACATTCTCTCAGAGTTTTACCTACCGCAGGATTTTTAGCAAAGTTATTTTCATCGATTATGTCTTTAATTATTTCATCCAAGTCCTCTTCTTCATTACCATGTTTTGTTGACATTTTGGAGATCCTACAAGAAAATGGAAGAGAAACATCACTGTGTAAAGAACAGTGTGGGGATAAATGCATGATAATTGGTACCTGCAGTACCAAAAAAGAGAGATGGAATTTGTGACAGAAGCCATAAGATGGGTGGGTGGGTGTTAGGGAAAGGTATGCTGGGGTGCCTGAAGCAGGCGCATGAGGGGTGTCTGCAGAAGTTGCAACTACTGGGCACACTGCAACCAATCAGGCAGTCGTTCTAGCTTGCAGCCAGAGTGGCTGGGGCAGCAGTTTGTGCCTGAGGAGGGGAGAGAGAAACAGAAGCACCCATAGAGATAGAAAAGGACTACATGTGTATACAACTCTCGTTTCTATTTGAGAGCTGCCACATGCGTGAAGATCCGTAGTAGGGCTCTTCCCTAAACAAAACAGCATCCTTTGTGAAGGAAATGGAGTTTTTCTTAAGAATGATCCTGAGTCTGATTAAGGACTAAACAAAGTGAGTTTATTCAGAAACCGCAAACTTGGTAAATGACTGAGAGACAGGCTTATTTCTATCTAGGGTCCATAACTAACAGGGCAACATGCGGCCTGTTGCTCCTCTCTTTCACTGTAACTAGAAGGAAGAGGAGGGGTGCATTATGGCAACAAACAAGAACACAGGAAGGGAGAAGGATCACAACCTTTCTATCCAACTCTCACCACTTGCTGCCCCCTGCTCATCTTCCTTTCTTTAATCAATCTTTGTGCACCAGACATTGCATTTCCAACGCTTTGCTCCCTTCCCTTCCCTTGTTTTGCTTAACACCCAGACGGTTTAAAGGTTTTTGACCAACTTGAAAACTTGATCCTTTTATGATGCTTAAGCCGGTGCTAATGGACTCGTCTACTATCGGTTTTGGATTTAAAAACAACAACAGATGGCTGCAATTTTTGCATCATCATAAAGCCAAGCGTCCTGCCTATCATTGTCCTACCCGCTTTGAGTCCCCACTGGGGAGAAAGGCGAGGTGTCAACGAAGCAAAGGCACAAAGCTGCAAGCATCGCGCGCCGCGCTCACGTGCGGGAACCAGAAGCGCCGCAGAACCCGCGCGCTCTTGGCGGCCCCTTTAAGACGGAAGGGACGCGCATGCGCACTGCTCACCGGGCCCTCTCTCTCGACGAGGCCGCTTCCGCCTCCTCTCGCGCCTCGCTCGGGCGGTCCTTTCTCTCTCCCCGCGCTCGGACCCCGTCGGGGCCATCCCGCTTGGACAGGTGGCAGAACCTGTTCTCCACCTCGTCCAACAGCTCGTCCAGATCGTCCGCCATCTTTACCCGTCTTCCGCAGCCTCCCGTTGCCAAGGAGACGGCGGGAGGGGAAGGGGCGGGCAGTGTCGTTCGTTCTAACCACGCCCCTTCCGTCTGCCCTCCACCCTGGCTCGACCCGGACGGGCTTGGAGGGCCAGTTAATAAATAAGCGAGAGTTATGCGGATCCTAGGGAATACCGGTGGCCTCAGGAGTGCGCAATGATTGAAAACTGCAAATTAAAATAAGTCCCAAAAAACAATTTCGTAGTCGGCAGGATTCGAACCTGCGCGGGGAGACCCCAATGGATTTCTAGTCCATCGCCTTAACCACTCGGCCACGACTACAGCACGCATAAAGGGCCCTCCGTGCACCAACTGAACCTACTTAATCTATATGCTGCTTGCACGGCGCCTCTCCAGGAAGTTTCTACTGGAGAGAGGTTTTAAAACGTTGTCGCCAAAAAGAAAGAGACCGGCTGATACGTATAAAATAAGCTCAGACAGAGAGATTGTTGATTGTTGGCCAGTCCAACAAGCCTGCAAAGAAAATCTCCCAAAGAGCAAAGGTGGGTTTTAAAAAATATATGTTTGCAGAGTCGTGCATTTTGAGACTCTCACTGGCGTACATTTCCTTCCTGTCTTATTTCAGAAAAACTGCCTCTCGAGGTCGTTTTGTTATACACAGAAATGCAATTTGCGGGTATTTTTGTGCGGGTGCCGGGCGCGATCCTGACCTCACCTGGAAGAAAGTTGCACGTCTTTTAATGGAATTTTTACTAGTTTAAGGGCGCACAAAACTAGCTTTATATATTTCATCGAGGGTAGATTTGACCTGCATTCTTTATTTGCTGCAATCGACAATATACAACCGGAGTACATAAGGGACTTCGTGTCTTAGGGGGGGGACGCAACTGTTCCCAAGGATCCCTGATATTCCTTTAGAGGGGATCTCTCTTCCTGCATTTTGAAGCATTTTGAAGCCAGAATCCTCTACCAGGTGCGTTGGATTGTACAGGGAGAAGGGAGTGAAACCATTTGGGGCTTTATACATATGCCTTTGCAATCGCTATAGAAATCCCACTGCTTTTAAAAGGGGAAGGGGGAGAAAAAGCCATTCCTTTTTTTTTTAAAAAGGGAGGCAGACATTGCTGGCCAGCTGCAGCGCCACCTAGCTGTGAACATGAAAAAAGCACACAAATGTTCCATGTGTGCAAAATGCCCTTATGGCATTGCCCTTTATGGCATTGCCCTTATGGCAACCCAGGAGGGTTATCAAGGCTAGAGAACGACAGAGGTTGGTTTGCCGTTGCATTCCTTTCCATAGCGACTCCGGTATTCCTCGGTGGTCTCCCATCCCAAGTACTGGCCAGGAGCAAACCTATTTAGCTTCTGCAGTAGGATGAGATCAGGCTGGCCTGGGGCTATCCAGGTCAGGGCTTCAAAACAGATACTGTCTTTGATATCCTGAATGAAAATAGAATGAGTAAAACAAGTCTACATACACAAACACAAAAGATAAACTACAGCAGGAAGTGAAAACCGGTCAAACAGCATAAACATTTGTTTTTAAGCCTTAAAATTATTAATGGTATTTCCATATAATGAGGAGTCACTTTTGTTTATTAAATTATACATTGTCATCATACTTCATTATCTGAAAAAAAAAGACATCTTTTTGATGGGAAGAGATGAGCAGAGGTGGTTTGCCACTGCCTTCCTCTGCATAGCACAAGGACGCATCGGTCTTGGACCCATTTCAGTCGCCTGGCCATGGGACGGAGACCATGCTGGTTGCCCTCACAGATTACCTCCATAGACAGCTGGACCAGGGGTGGTGTTGCTGCTTGATCTCCCAGCAGCATTTGACACGGTTGGCCATAAGTTGTTGACCCACCGTCTTACTGGTGCTGGAATACGTGGGACAGTCTTACAGTGGCTGATCTCCAGCTGCAAAGCTGGGGGATAGAGGGTGGCAATTGGGGAGAAGGTTTTCTGCAAAGCTGGGGATAGAGGGTGGCAATTGGGGAGAAGGTTTTGCCGCCTTACCCTTTGTTATGTGGGGTTCCGCAGGGGCAATCCTCTCTCCTACGCTCCTTAGGATGCTCCTCCTCACCCAGCCAGTCAAGAAGTTTGGGCTGGGTTGTCATCAGTATACACATGAAGCCCAGCTGTATCTGCTGATGGACAGCCGGCCGGACATTGTCCCAGAAGATCTGGCTATGTGCCTGGAGGCTGTGGTGAAATGGTTGAAACAGCTGATTGAAATGGAACCCATCAAGGACAAGACTCCTGTGGCTGGGCTGGGGTGGTCCGGGTGGGGGCCTTCAGCTTCCCACTCTTGATGGGGTTCAGATTTTGGGAGTGACCTTGGATTAGGGTTGCCAACCTCCAGGTACTAGCTGGAGATCTCCTGCTCTTACAACTGATCTCCAGCTGGAGAAAACGGCCGTTTTGGCAATTGGACTCTATGGCGTTGAAGTCCCTCCCCCCCAAATCCCGCCCTCCTCAGGCTCCACTCCCAAAACCTCCCATCAGTGGCGAAGAGGGACCTGGCAACCCTACCTTGGATTCCTCCCTGTTGTAGGAGGCCCAGATCATGCATACAGCCAAGAAGGCATGTTTTCATCTCTGTCGGGCTAAGCAGCTGACTGACCCCCTACTTGTCCCACTCTGATCTAGCTACAGTGATCCATGCAACAGTCACCTCCAGACTGGACTACTGTCACTCACTCTACGCAGGGCTGCCCTTGAGACTGATCTGGAAGCCCCAGCTGGTCCAGAATGTGGCCGCGAGGGTCCTGACAGGGACCCTGTTTAGAGCCCACATCCAGCCGGTACTCCGTCAACTGCACCGGCTTCAGGGGAAACACCAAATCAGATTCAAGGTCCTGGTATTAATCTTTATAGTGCTAAACGGTCTGGGACTATTGTATCTGTGGGACCGTCTCTCCCTCAGAGAGCATTATGCTCTGCCGGCACGAACTTATTGGAGATCCCTGGCCTAGGGTTGCCAACCTCCGGGTACTAGCTGGAGCTCTCCTGCTGTTACAGCTGTTCTCCAGCCGATAGACGTTGGAGAAAATGGCCGCTTTGGCAATCGGTCTCTATGGCATGGAAGCCCCGCCTCTCCCCAAACCCCACCCTCCTCAGGCTCCGCTCCAAAAACCTCCCGCCGATGGCAAAGAGGGTCCTGGCAACCCTACCCAGTCCTCAACCAGAACCAGGGCCTTTTTGGTCCTGGCCCCAGCCTAGTGGAACTCTCAGTCAACTGAGACCCAGGCCCTGCGGGATTTAGCCCAGTCCCGCAGGGCCTGTGAAATGAAATGTTCTGCCAGGCTTATGATTGAGGGCAGTGACAGGAATACACGAAGAACCAGCTTCTCTTTCCTTGATTTCTTCTCTTTTTCCCCCTTCCCTTTTCCTGGGTCCTTTCCCTAATATTTTCTCATTGTTCCTTCCTTCCCTTCCCTGTGGGACGTTCCTTGTTGTTACGCTTTCCTGTCTCCATCCCCCCCACCCGTGAAGGACATGGAGGCACGGCCACCTCTAGATAACATCCTCCTTAAATGTGGAGTTTCTAGGTGCCATCAGGGTGGGATTGAATTTATTGAATTTTAAATTGGCTGTGCTGTATTGTATTACATTTTTAACTAATTGTGATTATTACGTACTTTATAGGATGTTAGCCGCCCTGAACCCAGTTCACTGGGGAAGGGTGGGATACAAATAAAATCGATGATTATGATGGTTAGGGTTGCCAGCTCTGGGTAGGGAAATACCTGGAGATTTTTGGGGTGGAGCCTGAGGAGGGTGGGGTTTAGGGGAGGGGAGGGACTTCAATGCCATAGAGTCTAATTGTCAAAGCTGCCATTTTCTCTAGGGATCTGATATCCAGGGATCTGATCTCTGTCGGCTGGAGATCAGTTGTAATACCGGTAGCGGGAGATCTCCAGCTACTACCTGGAGATTGGCAACCCTAATGATGATGATGATGGCCAACCCTGCTTAGCTTCAAAGCTCTGATAAATTTGGGCCAGTCTGGGCTATTAGGCTGCTGTTCTCCAAACAGAAATTCAGCTCACTGTTTTCTACCCACCACCAGCCACAGCAGTAAACCTTTTGACTCTGCCACCTGATCTGTTCTTCCCCGGTCCTATCTCGGTACAATCACTTTTCTAACCTAATGTTGGCAACTCTCCTCCTTGACATAAAGGGACTTCCTTACCAAATGCTTTCATTTATTGAAAACTTCACACATTCTTTTAATGGTGACATATTTTAAAACGTAATAAGCACGTTACTACTCATTATTAGAAAGAAAGGGCAATTGTATACAACCCTGGAAGAGTCAATGGATTTAGAAGGGTATAACTTGACCTCGGATTAGGCTGTTAAGCACCTGCTTAGCTCTCTCAGCGACATCTGTTGTGGTGTCAACCTTCTCTTATTTCATAAGAGGAATGGATATCTTCCCTCTCTTGAATTGTACCGGGTTTATTGAATCTACCTTTCTCTGGGCCGCTCCAGATATCTGCTAGATATTTCAGTATGTATCTGATGCTTCTCAACTGCATGGCTAGGGTTGTCAGGTCTGGGTTGGGAAATACCTGGAGATTTTAGGGGCAGAGCCTAAGGAGGGTGGGATTTAGAGAGGGGATGGATTTCAATGCCATAGAGTCCAATTGCCAAAGCGGCCATTTTCTCCAGGTAAACTGATCGGATAGAGATCAGTTGTAATAGCGGGAGATCTCCAGCCACCACCTGGAGGTTGGTAATCCTATGCATGGCTTTCAAAGCCCTTCCATTGGCATCAGGCCACTATTGTCCATTTTGACTTGGTGACAGAGAGAGAATCATCTGCGTTATTTTGTGTTGGATCGGTAACCCAAGGAAACAACGGCAAGAGCCCCTCTGAAGAATCCACCATCTCTTCAGAGCAGAATGACCGAAAGCCGATTGCTGTATTTCTATTGCCAAGATCATTCGACATGCGTCAGCCTCTGAAAAAAACCGACCAAAAAAAGTAAAGTCCTTAACAGCTTCAGGCAAAGCCTTTCAGTTACAAGGTGTTTTATAATCCCCCTGGTACCATAAGTAATGAATTGCGAGCCCCTCTTTAGATTTTCCTCTGCTTGAAGCATTTTTATATCATTGTTCCATTCCCCTTCCTCTAGATCTCAAGGCTCCCATAATATCATTGCCCCGTAATGACAGACGTGTCGGGCGGGGCGGCTGCAGGTCCCCCAGTGGTTGGTGCTGGGGTAAGAAATTGAATAGCGCTGATGCTGCTCCAAGTCTCTCCCCGCCCCCCTTGGTTTAGGTCGTGGTGTCATGAAGGTAAATTGAGTCCAGAAGTTGTGGATCCTTGGATGGAATTTTTACATTCATCCCTCGCAGCTGTAGAGAGTTTAGACTAATCACAATTCTCCCTAGTACGCTATCATCCCCATAATTTGAAAAAGGATCAGGAGGAGCCCGAAGGCTTGGAAAATCTCGAAGAAACCTTTTGTCTCAAAATACATCATCACATGTGGAAAGGGAGCACTTGCTGCTTCAGCGAGAGGAGCTTAAGGAATGCTCAAGGCAAAGACTTTTCTGGCAGCCTTTCGTTTTCTGGCATTAGGAAAAGGACAGAGCTCTGAAAAAAGGGGTTCTTCAACCCTCCCTCCTGTCGGCCCTGTCTCTGGCCAGCACAGGCTGTCTGTAGATCAGTTAAGAGCCCCTGCTCTGTGCCTCTCCACCTTATGAAGTAAGGTGCATAGCAGACAGAGCCAGGGCTTTTTCAGTGGTGGCACCTTGGCTGTGAAATGCTCTTCCTGCAGCACTTTACCTGGCGCCTAGTCTAAACACTTTAGGAATTGGGGAAACAATTTTTGTAATCTCATGGGCTGCCCTCATTTGAGTGCTTGATAAGATTCTATGCATTGCTTTTTTGCTGAACTGGTTTTACTGTGTCTTTTATCTTGGTGTTTTGTGCACTGAATAGCCCAGTTTGGCCCAAGCTTTGTTGGGGCTTGGGAGTTAAGCAGAGTCAGCCATAGTCAGTATTCGGATAGGAGACCACCAATGAAGACCCTGGTTGCTATGCAGAGGTACTTTCACTCATGTTCGCCCCCGGTCTGTCTTGGTTGTTCCTTGGAGTTATGCATGAGTTTTCTGTCCATTAGAGATGACCTCGCTGCCAGCCCTCAGAAATCCCGGGACTTCCTGTCCCTCTGTTAACCTGATTCTTCTGTCTCCCCTGAGTTCAGCCTGGGTGAAATCCCTGTGCATAAGGCAAAGCTTGCTTGGACATGCAAGCTTGGTTTCTTTCACAGCCATTTACAAAGCAGCGTGTAAAGAGACGAGGATTCAAATGTTTCCTGCTTCCCTGGAGCTCTTTCTGAGGAGAAGAAAGGCTTTTTAAAACCGAGGTTTGGATTTCTTCCCCCCCCTTTCAGATTGCTCAATTTTTTGTTTTTAAAATGCTTTTTTAATGCAGCAATTGGATTAGAGGGGGGCAGTTTTCTCTCACAGTAAGCCAATTACAAAGCAGCATTTAGAGGGGCGGGGACTTGGTTTGAGCTTGGAGACTGCTGGTGCAGTCTCCCAATTCCCAACAGGAAAGTGTGGGTCCAGTGAGCAATGAACCTCAGGTAAAACTCCCTTGCATAAACGACCGAAGTAGTGTTTCCCTTCTGGATTTTATTGTTGAAACACAAGATTCACCTGCTCAGTGTCTGAAGAGAGATCCTGAGTAACACTGCTGTCTTCCCCAGTCTGGCAGATGAAATGACAAAACTGGAACAATTCCCAATTAGTGGACCTGCAAATCCAATCATACACAAACACCACAGAATGTAATTATTAGGGCTGTTGCATCATTGAGTGTGTGTGTGTGTGTGTGTGTGTGTGTGTGCTGGTCAATCCCAGTCATGTTGCTTTTCAGGCTGCCCTGCGGATCCACAGAGCAATTTGCATGCGTGTTGATTTTTCATGCCCTGGATAGGTTTGAAGCTTGTCATTAGTGGTCCCATCTTACCGACGGAGAGTTGAGAAGCCCAAGGAAACCAACTGCATCGGTTAGTTAATTTTATGAAGACATTTGCATCTTGCCCTTTGCTACAAAGACAAAACTGCTTACAACATGTCAGAAGGCAAAATACATCAGGGAAAAAATGTCCAAATAAACGGCCCATTTGAAAACTTCCTCACAGACTGTCCCCTAAATATTTAACATCAGAGCTTAAACAAACACGCCTGCTAACAGGATAATTTTTCGCATTTTCCTGGATGCTGAGAGATATATGCTCCTGATCTTATTTGATAGGCTATTCCATAAAATCGGTCCAACCACCAAGAAGGATCGAGAGTAGACAGAGGAGGCTCTCAGAGATCTGTAGGGGGCAATCTTGAACATGACCTAATTGGAAGAGCACAGATGAATGAGTTCATAGCTGAGCAGGAATTTGAATGGAGATGTCCCAGGTCTACATGCAACCCACTGGCCCACGCTGGTCCAATATTCACAAACTGTAGTCCCGTATAAACAGCTTGGCTAAGTCTGTACAGCCTAGAGTGGAGTGCACTATATTTGAACTGAGAGCACGGAGGTTAAAAATATTACCACCTGTTGCCAGTCTGTTCAACCCTTCCAATCTACCTGTTTATTAAAAGATCTGGACTCTCTCCCGTAGGGCTTCGGCTAACCCAGGAATAACATATTTTTAAGTAGTTACAGTCACACAGGAAAAAAAAAAGGGTACCGGTAAGTAGGTCAGCCTGGAACGGCACAGGTGTTTCGACATGCACAAGACACAGCAGGAAAATATTTTTAAATAAATAGATGTTGCAATGCAAATTAAAAGAAAAAGGGGGAAAATCCCCTCTTAGCCCAACAGCAACCCCTACCCACGAGCCAGTATCCCTTTTTAATGAATCTGGCATTGTTTCAACATTTCTGCTCATAATCACGCCTGTTTGATCTCTATGAGGTATAGCAAACATTGTAAAAGAGTTTCTGGCAGGGAGGGGAAAAAATGTCCTGTTGGTTGTTGCTGGTGTGTGTACGTATATATATATATATATATATATATATATATATATATATATATATATATATATATATATATATATATATATATATATATATATATATATATATATATATATATACGTACTCTTTATATATATATATATATATACGTACTCTTTATATATATATATAAAGAGCTCCCACTTCCAACCCAGCAATAATTATGTGCACCATCAAAACACACACACACACACACACCACACCTGCTTTCTCTGGCAGCGTGTTTCATACCCTGTAGCGGCCCAGCAAGCCCTGTTTCATTTAGGAAAAGAGAGGTGTCAGCACTATGGGTCGCCTGAAAACTAAGCCTGCCAACTGGGGAACTTAGGAATAATAACCACATGCTAAGGGGACTACTTCACACATGAGCAGAGGGGCACAAACGTGCCACCCCTAACCTCCCAGTGAAGGGGGCCCTGCCCAAAGATTCCTTCCTCCATTTCTTACGTTACAGAAAGTTCTACTCTTCTCTGCTGCGTGTGTTTGCCATAACTTGCCAGTGCTATTTTAAAAGCTTTTTTTGCCTTATAATATTTTATATAGTCCAAAATGTAACCGAGCAGCTCCAAATGGCAGGATATGCATGCCATGGTGTTCATGTTTGCGCATTATCTGTCTGTGCTCTAGAATCCAGTATAAGAGGCAGTGTTCTGTAGTGGTTACAGTGTCAGACTTGCCTCTGGGAGACCCAGGTTCAAATCCCCACACTGATATGGAAGCTTGCTGGATGGCCTTGGACCTGTCATACACTCTTAGCTTAACCTACCTCACATGGTTGTTGTGAGGATAAAATGAAGAAGAGGAGAATGTTGTAAGCCATTCTGTTCAGGAGGAAATGGAGGTATTCCTGAAATAATTAAATAAATATGACACCCCTTTCTCAAGAGGCACCCTTTCTCAAGAGAGTTATCTAGTTAGGATTACTTTGTGAAGATTAAGATTTGCTGCAATGTATTTGAAATGCTTATTCAATATCTTTCAGATTTGAAGCATTGTTGGCGTGTGACCTCCTTTATCATGTTTTCCAGTATGGGAGAAAAGGTATGAAATTAAGCTCAGATCAGACTGTATAATGCCATATTGCGTTCACCCCCACCCCCCCGAACTCCAAGATCTGCACGGATTTTGTTTGGACTTTGGCACATCTTTTCCAGCAGGGGGCACTAGAGTGTGACATTTAAGGAGACTACAAGTGAGGTCTTCTCTGAAGTTTAACTATGGTTGAAGGATCATTTAATATAAACAGGATCAACATTTAATTTAGCAAATGTTACTGGAAAATAGCCAAATTATCACCTTCAACTTTAGAAGCAAGAGTTATTTTTAGCAAACCGACTAGCTGGGCAAAAAGAATATAAGACTGTTATTGTATAATGATTGCTGTGGGGGGGATAAAATATTTGCACAAAGGTTTGTCTTTTTAATCTGATGCATGATAGCCAATTTCTGATCGCTTTCCTTAAGAATAATGGCATAAATTATGCAGGCCTAATTTTAACACCAGGCAAATGTTGCAGCAGTCCAAAAACACTCTAAGAAGAATCCCAAATAGTTATAATGTGCAAAATGCAGACCCCCTACGCACACACAATTAACATGGTTCTTTGGTAACCTCTAGGATTTTGTCCACAACTGCCACATGCTGAAGGAGGAAGTAGTAATGGGTGGTACATCCTTTCTGGGCATATGTATAAAGCAATGCTCCCCAAATTTTTAATTTGGCACATTTTCAAAACTGGATGTACATTTCATTCTGAATTTTTTTTACTTGCGAGTTACTTCCCTTCAGATGCATCCAACCCATGTGTTTCACCATGAGTCACTGTGCTGGGTGTGCATCTTGACTGGAGGGAGGCAGTCTATCACATACTTACCCCACCTTTCCACTGAGAAGTTCATGGCAGCCTTCTGTAGGTGTTCTCTGTCCTCCCCCCACACCATTTTAATCTCACAACAACTTTATTAGATAAAATAAACTGAGAGACAGTGACTGGCCCACTTGTAGGGTTGCCAGATGCCTGCTGAGGGTGGGAGGACTCCTGGCACTGCCCTCCATTGCCTGCACTTAGCCCGATAAGCAGCAAGAGGAAAATGGAGGGAATATCACTGTTGATGCTTTAAAATCACTGCCCCCCCATGATGCACTAGGAACTGACCAAATGTCTATGGTATTCACCATAGAGCTTTGGTGATTCCTAGGGTGTCACAGAAGGCACAATTTCTGAGTTTTACAAGCGGAGCAACAATAAGCTGTTGAGGGCATGTAATTCTGTTGGATGTCCGTACTGGTAGTGCTTGAATGTTCCAGTTGTACTCAGTAAGAGAGGCAGAAATATCACTGTTGATGCTTTAAAATCACTGCCCCCCCCCTCCATGATGCACTAGGAACTGACCAAATGTCCAGAGGAGGGCAACAAAGATGGTGAGGGGTCTGGAGACCAAGTCCTATGAGGAAAGGTTGAAGGAGCTGGGTATGTTTAGCCTGAAGAGGAGAAGACTGAAAGGGAATATGATAACCATGTTCAAGTACTTGAGGGGCTGTCATATTGAGGATGGTGCCGAGTTGTTTTCTGTTGCCCAAGAAGGTTGGACCAGAACCAACGGGTTGAAATTAAATCAAAAGAGTTTCCGTCTAGACATTAGGAAGAATTTTGTAACAGTTAGAGTGGTTCCTCAGTGGAACAGGCTTCCTCGGGAGGTGGTAAGCGCTCCTTCCCTGGAGGTTTTTAAGAAGAGGCTAGATGGTCATCTGTCAGCAATGCTGATTCTGTGACCTTAGGCAGATGATGAGAGGGAGGGCATCTTGGCCATCTTCTGGTCACTAGGTGTGGGGGGGAGGTAGTTGTGAATTTCCTGGATTGTGCAGGGGGTTGGACTTGATGACCCTGGTGGTCCCTTCCAACTCTATGATTCTATGATTCTATTACCCCCTAGAACATCCTGATTGGAAGTAAGCAAACCCAGGGGAACTGGATGTTTTTCTCACAGTAAGCACTACAACCAATTACTAAGTAGTGTTTTTAGGAGGCGGGGACTCACGCTTCCGGACTTGAGCTGGTGATTGTGCTGGTGCATAGCATTTTTAGCATTCGCAACAGAAAAGTGTGGGACGAGCAAGCATCGAGCCCCAGGTAAAACTCCCATGCATAAATGACCTATGTATGTGCCTACTTCAAGAGTGCCTGAGCACTGCATTTCCATTCTTCTTCATTTTGTTCGGTTATCATTGTTTTATTTATGCAGAGCTCCCCTCCAATTTAATAATTAAAAGATTTCACAGAACCAAGGGGCTTTGCAGATTTCTGTGTTGGCAATTTCAACAGAAAGCCAACTATTAACATCAAGGCAGCAAAGAACAAGACACAGAGATGGCCATCCACAGAATGCAGATGAAACCAAACTGTTCATCAAATTACGTAAGATCTGTCGAGGTGCCAGAAGCAGCTGGACAGACCTGTGGGGACTTTTCACCATCAGCTGGCCTGGGAAGAGTAAAAAGACAGTTTCCCATGAGATGCTCAGCCGTGCCGGCAGGGGATGCAACAATATTACTTAGCGTTTGTGTAATGTGTTCAATGTTCGAAGTGCTTGAAATATTTTGTTGTTATAATCCTTATAATTACCCCACAGGCCACCCAGTGGGTGCCATTAGAATCAGGGACCTCCCAAATTGTAGTTCATTCGCTTAGCCTTTACACTGCACCAGCACCCATGTTGTTCAGTGTTTAATGATAATGTGCAAAGCCACCTCCTAATTTGGTTTACATTCTAATTTTCCCCACTCAGGAATTCAGAAAAAACTTGAAACTTCCGGTAACGTGCTGGTTCCAAGCAGTCATCTCTAGGGAGAGCTCCCAAGGGAATCCAAGAAATGCTTAGAATTGGAGTGCTTTTTAGCACACAAACCCGGTTCTAAATAGTGGACCGGGATCCAGGAATTCCTCTGCAGCCCGAAGAAAGCTGTGTGACTCCCACACTCCCAGAGGGAGCTTTTAAGTCCCCTGGAGGTGTGGACGCTGTCCCGCTAGGCATCGCGGGGAGAAGGCATCGCCGTTAGCGTTTCTTTGGCTTTTTGGCTTGGACCTCCGTTACCTATAACCAACTCACGAACTCTTAAATGAAGAAATACCTCACCCTCTGAAATCTATGTGAGTAACAAGAATACTTTTGATCTTACCGGGAATAGAAGGCTGACCTGGTTGGCAGAAATAACTGGGAACTCCGCATACTCCCCCCCATTATACAAAACTTCTTTTGCTAAGATAAGATATCAGATGAAGCAATAAGGACTCTATCAAGTTGATCTGTGGGTAGACTAAACAACTGATTCTTTGATGGACGTGGCGAGAGCCAATCAGATTCTGTGACATTTGAGGGGAACGGAGAAATAAAACCCTCCCTCCCCTTGGTCACGTTACCTTTTCCCGGCCGGGAAGGTCCTCCTGAAACGTCTTTAAAATTCATCTTGAGCACCGGAAGACCTCTAGGAACATTACTCTACTGCAGCAAGCCTGCCGACAACCGGGAGGGAAGAATAAAAACACGCAGGACCGGAATCAAACTCCCTTGGTGCACCAACTAAAAGGTTTGCCATTGAAAACTACAAAAAGGAGACGACGGAAGGTATGCGGCTGTACTGTTTCCGGCTAATTTCCTACTTCCTGATGCTTGCCGACCTAGAGCGTCTACAAGAAACTCGTTGGTACTTCAAATTTTAAAAACTTAATTTCTACCTGTTTTTTGAAGATTTTCATGAAAATATCATAGCGACTATGCTCAGCATGAATTACTAGTCTACCCACACCCTGGAAAAACGTCTTTTGAAGACCTGCCAAAATCGCTAAAAATAAGGCATAATTTAAAGATTCTCCCAAGAAGTAAATATGGAAAACAAAACCCAGGATATGTTTGCCAAACAAACGGAGACAACTGCAAAACAATATGAACAGTTGTCAAAGCAACAAAAGCAGATGTCAAAACAGATGGACCAAATGATTGCCATGCTGAGTACCTTTACTCAATCAATCATTCAAAAAATGGATGAGGCATTAGAAAATCCTAATGATCTTCCTTTAGCTGACAAGAGTGTTGAAGAACAGAAGAATTTTGCAGAGGAAATAGAGATCTACAATGAGCAAATTGTAACAACCCTGCTGGCAACAAGGGATTTGAAAGTGAGTGATTTGGACCTCGGTCTCTTTAATCTGCCTGATGAACTCTTTAACACTTGCCTGGAGGACTTAATGAGCAGAGAAATTGGAGTGATCAAGATTCTCTTCCTTGAACTTGATGGAAAATACTGCACCGTGGACATACTATGGGGATGGTCTGTCTGCAGGGGAGAGTGCACCAACAACCTCCAAGGATGTTCTTCGATACTTATTATTAATGGGAAAAAGAAGGAAATGCTGGAAATTTCGAGCTAAGGGACAAATTTGAAAGAGCTTAGGTTTCACTTGTGGAAAAGATTAAAAGGAACTGGTTAAAAGGATTGGTATTAATGGAAATAGAATCATATATGCTATTAAATTACTAGAATTTATAGAATGTTTTAAATCTGTTTAGGGAGAAAGGGAAGACCTATAAAATAAATATTTGATGGAAATGGAGGGAGGAGCAGGGGAAGTTAATATATCTTTGATTACATATAAATATCTTTAAATAATGGTTCCAACCTGTACTCATTTTTTATTCTTTTTGGAAAAAATTAATTCTCAGTGGGACCATTTAAAGAATATTTTTGATTTAATTCCTTTTTTTACTCTTTATTAATTTTATATTAGGTATTGATTTGATAATGTTGAATAGGATTAGAATGCATCAATTAAAATATATTTTGTATTAATCTTATATTAGGTATTGATTTAATAATGTTAGATATGATAATAATAGGTTAAATAAAAATGTATTGGGATTAGTTCAGTTAGCAAAAGTTTATACAATTTATTTTTAGACGGAAGAGGGAGAGGGGGAAGTCATTTTATTGTTAATTACTTGTATTTTTACTTTTATTATTATTTTTAGTCGTGAATATTGTTTTTATGTTGTTATGTTAACTAGAAAATAAAAATTGTTATATAAAAAAAGGAATTCAGAAAAACTTGAAAACATAGTACAGAAGTAGGATTGAAAGCAGACTGATGAACTGAAAAGGGAAAGGAAGGAATGTATGTGAAGGACCGTGCTCTTTACTGAATCCTTGAAGGTGAAGAAGCTCCATACATACATTGGAACATCTTTGTCTACAAGGAATCACACCAGCATGAGCTAATCCTATTAAAGTCATGCAGGTTGCCAGCACATGCACAGTCATGGAAGGAAAAAGTAACTAAGCATTTGAGGAAATGAGAAAAGCTATGAGTATTATTAGGGGGAGGGGCTATGGCTCAGTGGTAGACCAATTATGCATGAGTACTTGGCTTTGCGATCACCGCCAGATTGCTTCAGGGCTTCGATGGGATTATGCATGACTTTTCCAACCTTCAGAAGTCACTTCGCTCCTGCCTTGCACTTTCCACAGGGTTTCAGGATGCTGTTTTGTCATGAATGTAAATTCTGCATTGAGCCCAGTTCAATTGCTAATCCAGTGCATATTTTTCTCCTTTGGGTTTGTCTCCCCATGCCCACATTCTCGTTCCTCCCTCCCATTCCTCCCTCCTACTTATCTTATTGGGGGTAAGGTGATCTTGTCCGATTGGGCAATAGGCAACAAAAGGGGGGAGCAGAAAAGTGTTTTGGAGAAGCCTGCCACCCACCACACACACACTTTAGCGGGGAGGGGAGGGAGCTGCCTGCTTTTTGCAGCTCACAAGAACTGGGAGAGCCCTGCCTGCGGCAGAATTGAAACTGGCCAGCTTGTAGAAGCTTTGTATCAATTTCACTTTAGGTGCAGACAGAATATTGTGAAGCATCTTCGGGTGGGGGGAGCTCTGGGGAGTCAAAGCTCATTGGATCAAGTCAAACTTGGTCTCATCACAGCTAAAACCTTGGAAATCCCCCTTGGGAGTGCAAAGGGTTAAGTGTTTCCCTTAGGCGTCATCAGAACACAAAAGCACTCGCACAGTCATTTGTGACTATTTCCTCATTCCATAGGTAGTCACATGCCTATAAGAGGACCTACCAGCCAGTCAGCCGCTGGATCGCGCTCACTGTCCCAGCAGACTGCTACTGAGCCAGTGCTCCATGCTGACGCTCCTCCCCCTTCACAAACAGCACATGTGGCTGCTACCAACTCCGGCTTTATTTGCAGTCACAAATGACTGTGCGAGTGCTTTTGTGTTCTGATGACGCCTGCATTAAGATAGCCAGAAATAAATTGGTTTTGGTGTGTGTGTGTTGCCTGGTCCCTTCTCTGCTTTGGCTGTAAAATGGCTGCTCGGCTCAAATCAAATGAAAGAATCCCGCTGCGGGGCTGGTGGGGGCTGGTGACATATTTCCAGATTATACACTACAGCCAATTACAAAGCAGCTTTTTCAGGGAAGGGGTCTCAGGAGCTCTGTATTTTTGCTGGGATGTGTAATTGATCACAAGGTAGTTTTTGAATTTCTTCAAGGAGAAGGAAAGCCCCTGTGCATACTGTTTTGAGAATTTGAATGTAAATACTGTGCAGTTAGAGAGCTGCAATGCAAACAGACCATGCATAAAAGGCTGTAGAGCATCTGCTTGGCGTACAGTAGATCTCAGGTCCAATCCCTGGCATCTCCAGTTAAAAAGATCAGGTAGTAGGTGATGTGAAAGACCTCATCCTGAGACCCTGGAGAAGCCGCTGCTAGTCTTAGACAATGCTGACCTTGATGGACCAATAATCTGATTCAGTATTAAGGCAGCTTCATTTGTTCATGTTTGTGGGTACAATTTCAGAAGTCCCATAGCTGCCCTGATTCTGACTTTGGTCGGGAAAGGACGGGGTAAAAATCAAATAAATAATAATAAAATAATATCTGAAGATTTATGCAACTAAAATCTGCAGAATTTCCCACTGAGAGAAAACTGTGAGCGGAGGGACTGAACCTTTGCCTTTATAAAAGTAATGTAAGCAAGAGGCCCAACGTGATGAAGAAGAATCATTTGGCTTGCATTATTAAGTTCTGAGTTTAATCAAATTGGCATTCTGTTTTGCAGAGTGAATTTTAAAAAGACCATAAACTTCTCTCATTTTAATGGCACATTTACCCATAAATCTAACTTAAGGAAAATTCTCAGAATTCCCATGACAAACACTTAGCAGTCCTTTGAAACTTATGATATAGCAATAAATATAGTTTGCAACCATAAAATTAAGGTTATGGGAGCTGGTTACTTTTTATGTCATGTTAGCTTAGTCAGCTGCCTAGCAAAGAGTATAAAGGTCATATCCCAAAGCTTTGCAATGCAGCTGATGAACCACAACAAGGGTGGAAAAGCAAAAGGAAATGAAACTATGGCCCACATTTAGATCTCCTGGCTAAACAAAACATCAGTATCCTTTGTTGTTTCTGCTGCTATATGTTGTAGCTTGTAGGTTGTCACCCAGTAATATTGTATGGGTCATGGGTCAGTGGTGGAGCATTTGCTTTGAATGCAGAAGGTTCCAGGTTCAATCCCGAGCATCTCCATTTGAAAGGATCTGGTAGGTGATGTGAAAGACCTCTACCCAAGACCTAGAGAGCCACTGCTGGTCAGAGTAGACAATCCTTGATAGGGCTTCATGGTTTCATCTCATTTCATCATACAGCTGGTATTGGATCTGGAAAATCATTGCAGGCCAAATTCTCCACAGTCTTCCAAGTGTTTTCTCTGACTAGCCAGATCTTGTCTGTTTGGTTCAGATCAACCAATATCCTTCAGGCTGCGCTCACCAGACTCTAAGCTAAGTTCAGAGAGCCCGTAGTGCTGCAGTCAAAAGCTGGTAACCCCAAATTGACATATTCACAAACTGGTACAGATGGGAGGGGGCCATGGTTCAGTGGCAGAGCAACTACTTGGCATGCAGAAGGTCCCAGGTTCAATCCCCAGCATCTCCAATTAAAGAATCTGGCAGTAGTTAATGTGAAAGACCTCTGCATAAGACCCTGGAGAGTCTGAGTAGACAATACTGACTTGATGGACTAAGAGTCTGATTCAATATAAGGCAATGCGTGTTCATGTGTTGTCTGTGATAACCATTTACAAATGGCATATCACTTTTAAAAATGCCATTTTATCTTTTAATTTCCTCAAAATCACATAGGATTCCTTATGGCTGATGCTCCTTATAGATGATGTTTTTGAGACCCAGCATCTCACAAAATTCTCTGCATGTCAAAAACTAGAGCATAGAAGAAAAGCCAAGGCTCCCTTCTGTCTCCCTAACATGTTAGCTTTCCATAGCTGGGAAGTTTGTGATTGAAGCCATTAAATTATGTTATTCCCAGTTCCCAGCTAATCTGGTACGTTCCCTGTACCATGTGATTTATCTGATTCTGATGAGTGCATGTAAGTTTGTTTCTTTACAACACATTATTCCAAAATTATGCCCCACTAATGTAGAACTTCCATTTTTTAAGCTAATGTTCAGCATATCTAAACAGAAACCTTGGAAATGTATTCTCTAATAAAGAGTAGTAATGTGAAATGTAGTTTTCTGATTTCTTTACATCCTTATTATCTTGGGTCCTATTTCTGCACTGTGCACAAGGGATTTTTGGAAGGTAAACAGATCAATAAAATATGTTGTCCATACTATGACCCTCTTAAAGGCGTCAATGAGCACGACATATTTCCAGGATCTCCCTAACGGCAGTTTGGAACATAACAAATAATTATGTGATTTTATAAAGTGTTAGTTAAACTTCTCCTGTAGTGAGAGATTCTTAATTTTTCAGGGCCTCTCAATGCGTCTGAAAAATAGCAGAAACCAAAGAAATATCCAGTTTTAAAAACTTTGAAGCATCAGCTGTAAGGGATTTTGAGGAAATGATGGAATAAATAGGCCCTTTTAAAAAGTCAGGGAAACAATAACGCGTGTCAATCCAGGCAGGAAAATCTTTTAATGGTATCTGTTTCACTTCTTTGCAATTTCTATATGCCATTATTCAACTTTGGTTCTCAGAGAACTTAAGTGAATAAAAATAACAATGAAAAGTCATAAAATCACAAACAACATTCTCATAAAAGCAGAGACCACAAACCCATAGGAAAGAAGAGCGGTTCCTCAGTGGAACAGGCTTCCTCTGGAGGTGGTAAGCTCTCCTTCCCAGCAGGTTTTTAAGCAGCGGTTAGATGGCCATCTGTCAGCAATGCTGATTCTATGACCTTAAGCAGATGATGAGAGGGAGGGCATTTTGGCCATCTTCTGGGCATGGAGTAGGGGTCACTGTGTGTGTGCGCGTGTGGGGAGGTAGTTTAACAGGTGCATGTTTTGTGTGCCCCAGAACCAAAACGTTTTCATGGATGTAATTTCTAATACTTGGGATTTTTTAAAATAACAAGGGTCTTCATTAAAGATTACCTGTTCTTCTTCAGTAGCCAGCTGCCATATCCTTGTCTTCATTTTAGGCCTAAAGATTTCCTGTTGTTCTTTATGTGGTCAACCATTCCAAAGCCCTACAAAATGGTGTCCTGTAGGCCTGAGACAACTCTGAGTGACAGCCATGACTCCTCATGCAATGGCAAGTTTGACCACTAATATGGGGATGTGGACGTTAGGCTGTTAAGCAGACTCTGTCCTGGTAAAATGTGCATGGCTGATATCTTTTAGGATACACAGCAGAAGAGCTTAGAGTCAGAAAGCCAGAAACTCTAGCAGGACTTCTCATAGCAAATGCCAACCTATATAATATAGAATCATAGAGTTGGAAGGGACCACCAGGGTCATCTAGTCCAACCCCCTGCACAATGTAGGAAATTCACAACTACCTCCCCCCCCCACACACCCCAGTAACCCCTACTCCATGCCCAGAAGATGGCCAAGATGCCCTCCCACTCATGAATTGCCTAAGGTCATAGAATCAGCTTCATGACAGATGGCCATCTAGCCTCTGCTTAAAAACCTCCAGGGAAGAAGAGCTTACCACCTCCCGAGGAAGCCTGTTCCACTGAGGAACCGCTCTAACTGTTAGAAAGTTCTTCCTAATGTTTAGACGGAAACTCTTTTGATCTAATTTCAACCTGTTGTTCTGGTCCGACCTTCTGGGGAAACAGAAAACAAATTGTTTTCTGAAAATGCTGCTTTGTAATTGGTATAGTGTATTTTCAATTCAAGACCTTTATTGGCATACAATACAATAAGTGATGTATTTTAAAAATATACATCACCAGCACCTGCCAGCCCCGCAGCGGGATTCTTTCATTTGATCTGAACCAAGTGGCCATTTTACAGCCAAAGCAGAGAAGGGTCTGGATAACCCCCCCTCCAACCTGTTTATTTCTGGCTATCTCAATGCAGGGGTCATCAGAACATAAAAACACTTGCACGGTCATTTGTGACCATTTCACCGTTCCATTGGTAGTCTTGCACTCTGAAAACAAACAAAGGCTTCATGCCTATAAGAGGACCCATATAAAGGGAAAGCGGCAAATCAACCTGGCTCTGTTCCATCCTGCCAAGAACTGAAACTGACCCACACTCACTGTGAAACTGACCAAATAGGCAGCCTCATGGTATTCCAGCATTATTTTCTCACTAGTGTGCTGGCTTTGGGGGGGGGGTTGGATGAGGGGGACAGACATGTGGGAGGGAGAAGCGAGAATGGGTGTGGGGAGAAAAACCTGAAGTGACAAATATGCACAGGACTGGCTTTGGATTTTGGGACTGAGACAGACTTTAAACTGGGGTAAAACAGCATCCTGAAAATGCGAGGGGAGAATGAGGCGACTTCTGAAGGTCGGAAAATACATGCATAATTACAATGAAGCTCCAAAGTAGTCAAGGGGTGACTGCGACGGGAACAACCTGTGTATAAAAGGCCCTGATCTCCCAGATCCTAACCTGACACTCTAACCACTGCACATGACTTCCTAACACCTGCTGGATTAAAAAATAGCAACTCTCCCAGGCCGTAGGTGAGTTTTTATGCTCACCAGACTGAATGTCCTTTCAACAGCTGAACTGAGCGGTCGGTTTGATAAAACCCCATTTTCAGACAGGCTAATGTGTTTGTGCATCAGGAGCAATTGAGACAATAGATCACCTTCTGTTATTCTGTGAACTATGGGCCTACACCCAGGGCCACCTGGTTTGCGCCCGTTTTATCAAGACATCATCTTCCTGCTGACTCTTGGGTGGGTCCCATTTCTGTTGGGTGATGTTGACCCAGAAATAACCAAACGTGTCATGAAATATCTGGTAACAATAGTTTCTTTAAAGGCACAACAGGGTTGGGCTGTTATTACGGTAACTAGTGATATTATTATTGTTGTGGTTGCTGTTGTGCTTGTAAAGTGGCTCAATTTTTAGTTATTGTGATTTTGATTTTAATGTCTTCTAAGCATTTTAAGAATTTGTTGTACATTTTAATAATCTATAATGTTGAAAGTATTTTATCCTGTGCACGTTGTGCTCAAGACCTCTGGTCAGATGAGCCTGAAATAAAAGGAAAGGAAAAATAGCAACTTTATGTTAAATGCTTCTTTATGGATTGGACTTGACAATATACATTTAAACTGGTTATCTATTATATATAGTGGATTACATAGCTGGAAAGATTCACAGAGCTGATTCTGAGAGTGAAAATTATAGGGAAGGAGCAAAATCCTCCTGCTTCTCCCATGCGTCTGTGGTCTGTAGAATTAGCCAAAGAAGAGCAGCTTCTTTGTGACATGAATTCCATGCACAACGTACAAAATTAAAGGGATTCTTGATGGTTTCTGCATATTCCTGGAACTTTAAAATGTTGTTAAAATCATGAATATGCCATAAAATTATTCAGAGGTCAGAAAACCTACTACATGGAAAGCCCTTGCATAAAAGACGTAGTAGGTGGTCTGCTAGTAGATAATCACATATGACATCCGTGTAGCATATATACATTAGGAATCTGCACGTACTGTTATGTGTGATGGTATCAATGCTTGTTACAACTTTTTGCATATGAAGTTTAACCTTTTTCTTGAAGTGGCCCTCAAGCTCAGTTCTTAGACCTCTGAAAGAAGAGTGATTCACTAAGCATATATACTAAGGATGATGATGGTGAAGAAGAAGAGTTGGTTTTTATATGCCAACTTTCTCTAGCACGTAAGGAAGAATCAAACCGGTTTACAATCACTTTCCCTTCCCCTCCCTACAACAGACACCTTGTGAGGTAGGAGGGGATGAGAGAGAGTGACTAGCCCAAGGTCATCCAGCTGGCTTCATGTGTAGGAGCGGGGAAACAAATCCAGTTCACCAGATTAGCCTCCGCCGCTCATGTGGAGGAGCGGGGAATCAAACCCGGTTCTCCAGATCAGAGTCCACCGCTCCAAACCACCACTTTTAACCACTATACCACTCTGGCTCTCTGGATATACTAGGGATGTTGTGAACATTTCTGAGAATTTATTTGACAGTTCTTTGACTGATCAGATGTGAGCCAATCACCCAGTATATTAGGTTCAGCAGCAGGTAACTTGAACACCTGCCAAACAGGTGATTTCTAGCTGTTTTCAAAATTGTGCATATGTGAAAATGCTGTCTAGCCAAACAGATTGGCAGCTATTAATGCCACTAAGAACTACTTAGACAAACACCAAATAGTAGGAATTTTTTAAAAACATGGCGTTTACTTATGACTAACATATGACTTGTGACTGATTTAAGCGTCTCAACAGTTTCCTGCCAACTGGAGCAGTGGCACAGCAAGAAGGGGGCAGAGTGGAATTTAATCGGGCTGTGTGAAAACATGTGTGCATGAATAGCCAATTGCATTGTACTGCGCTGCTTGGAAGGAACAGGTTGAAGCCACATGCGAAACAGCCATGAACGGATGAAAAAGCAAGCGAACAGTCCATGTTAAACTTGGCTCTGTGTTGGCAACCGGTAAATTGGACATGAACTGAACTAGCAGGTGTTAAGCATCCCTAGAATATAAATCCCCCAAGCAACAATGCCTTCATCTTACCATCATTGTGATGGGAATTTTACCCTTAATAGAGGAAATGGATCGTTGAATATTAATGGAATCACCGGCAGAAGCTAATTAAGGTTGCACGCACACAAAGAAAGACACGCAGTCATTTCTCTTAGTAAAATCACCTTTACTTACTAACTTCAGGAAAGGGTAACTTGGATGTAAAATAATAAATCTCTTTCTACATTCTAAGTTTCCTATCACATCCCAAAGTGGGAGTTCTATAGTTTACATCTTCACATGGTCAGATCTAAAGTCTAATTGCTAATGGCGGAGGCTTCTTCTAGGTAAGACAAAGAAGAAGCTCCTGGTATGCAAATACCTTTACAACTGTCCTGTTTAGCCAATGGCTATTTGACACATACTATAGGTCACATCACCTTTGATCTGGTCAGCTTGGTTACAAACAGTTTAACCCTTGAGTGACTGAAATACAATGAAACTCGCTATCCAAAACCCAACAAACCCCTTTTCGAGTTTACATAGTATTCAGGCATACAAACATAAAGCATCACGCAAATATTCAAATTGTTGCTTGTGTAGTGGCTTTGTCAAAATGTCCGCCACCATCTCTTTGCTCTCACAGTACTTCACTTTCAAAAGTCCTCTTTGTTGCTTGTCTCTCACGGAGGCAGTCTTGTATTGAAGAAATCTTCTTCCTTTCCTGGCGCTTTCGCTGCTCAGTATTGCTATGCAAGCTTGATTGTCCTCAAACATTGTTACAGGTGTCAGTCCATCTATTCCGAAGTCACGTAGTAGTTCAAGTATTTCCTCTAGTTCCGCACACGCGCTGCTGGCTGCTTCACATTCAGCATCTGTTGAAGAGGTTACAACATTTTGCTGTTTCTGGCTTGTCCAGGAGATTAGGTTTCCTTCAAAGAAGAATAAATATCCACTTGTGGATTTGCAGTCTGTTCTGTCTCCACCTAAATTAGCGTCCATGTATCCTACGAGTCTTGGTTCATCGCTTGGAGTTATCTTCAGTTTCAAGTCGATTGTTTTCTTTAGGTATTTTGTCAGGTGTTTTATCGCGCTCCAATCGTGTTCTGTAGGTGCGTTGGTCTTTCTGCTCAGAATTCCAACTGCAACAGCTATATCTGGTCTACTAACATTACTCAGGTATAGTAGTTTTCCAATTGCTTCTCTGTATTTGTGATTGTCCTTCAATGGTTCACTTCCTTCCAGACTCATATATGATGGGTCAAGTGGAATATTCTTGGTTTTGCACTCCATCATATCCATAAATTGTAGGAATTTCAGTATTTTGCTCCTTTGGCTGATTGAGAATCCATTATCTTGATCTCTTTCAATTTCCATTCCAACATAATTTTTCACTTCTCCAAGTAGTTTGACTTCTACTGATTGGTTCAGTTTGTCTGCTATTTGCTTAGCAGCTGTTTCTGTATCACAACAGATTAGAATGTCGTCTACAAAAATTAAAATATATTGCCATCGATCATCCACTTTCCTGCTGAATAAACATCTCTCTATGTTTCCTTGTTTGAAGCCTTGAGCTTCCAGTAAGGTTGTAAGTTTGTGGTTCCATGCTCTTGCAGATTGTTTAAGTCCATATAAAGTCTTTTCAAGTTTACAAACTTTATTCTCCGTATTACTGTCCATTAGTCCAGGAGGTATTTCCATGTATATCTCCTCTGTTAATTCTCCATTTAGAAATGCTGTCTTGACATCCAGTTGTAAGACAATTTTGTTCTTAGATGCAGCTATACTCAGCAAAGTCTTTATAGCTGTTTGTCCACTAACAGGTGCATACGTTTCTGTGTAGTCAGTCCCATATTTCTGGGTAAATCCTTTTGCGACTAATCTTGCTTTGTACTTGTTGATCTTTCCATCAGCATTTTCCTTCAGTTTGAAAACCCATTTACATCCCACTGCCTTCTTTCCAGGTGGGAGTGTGGTTAATTTCCAAGTTTTATTTTTCTTCAGCGATTCTAGTTCATCTCGAATTGCGTCAAGCCATTTGGTCCGCTCACCATCGGGAAGCTTTTCCAGCTCTTCCCAACTTGAGGGCTCCATCTGACCTTTCACTTCCGCATAGAGATTCAGTTTAGGCGCTGGTATTCCTTTTGTAGTCCTTGTGGATCTTCTTAGGATTGGAGAGGGTGAGGTGGTTCCATCAGCACCGGGGTCATCCCCTTTTGTTCCTGCAGTCTCTGGGTTGTCTGCAGAATCAGGTGGTATGATTTCCCATGCTGTAAACGGAATCCCCTTTTCTTCCTCTTCACTGTCCTCTGGATTAGATGAGTAGCTGGTTTGCTTTCCATTCATGACATCTCTCTCATCTATGTACACTGCATTCAATGCTTGAACTTTGAATGTCTTTGGATTCATTACACGGTATCCTTTTGGGAGATATCCTACTAAGATTCCAAGTTCTGTTGTAGGACTTAGCTTTCCCCTTTTCTCTTTCGGGATGTAAGTATATACATGACTTCCAAAAGCTTTCAAATGTCTTAGACTAGGCTTTCTGCCGTTCCATCTTTCATATGGAGTCATGTTAATGGTACTAGAAATTGACCTATTGTAGAGATAGGCTGCTGTACTAACACATTCTCCCCAGCAGGGGTCAGGCAATCCTGCCTGCAACAACATACATCTCGCACTTTGCATCAGAGTTCTATTAAATCTCTCTGAGAGTCCATTGTGCCGTGGGCTATATGCAACACTGGTCACATGTTCAATTCCTTCAGATTCAACAAATTCCTTCATTTGACTATTAACGTACTCAGTTCCTAGATCTGTGAATAACACTTGAATTCCTTTATTAAATTTGTTCTTCACCATGGCAGCATACATCTTAAACTTATCAACTACTTCAGTCTTTGATTTCAATAAGTAGACATATGCATATCTTGAATAACTGTCTATAAAATGCAGAACATATTTAGATCCTCCAGCAGAATCTTTGATTGGCCCAATAAGATCAGAGTGAACTTCATCAAGAATTTCTGCCTTAACATCTGTGCCTCTCTGCACGTGCTTTGGGGCAGTTCCTTTCCCTCTAATGCAAACGCTGCATCGCTCCTGGCTGGCAAAGCATTCTTTTACTGCTATATCACAGTCATTCAGCAGTTGCTTCACAGATTTGAAATTTCTATGCCCTAATTTCACATGATATCCATAAACACAGTCCTTATGATTACATTCCTTAGTTTTCATCTCATTTGATTTTCCATTATATGCAGCTAAATGCTCCGTTTCTGAATCGCAGGCCTCATCCTGCGCTTCCTGCAATGCCTCATCATTGCAATCTGAATCAGAAGTGTCTATTTCATCTGCTATGTTAACCAAACAGTAATGAGATCCTTCTGCTTTAGTTGGATAAATCCGTCCTTTAGGGTCAATTAACCAACATCCATCTTTCTCCATAGTCACTTTAAAATCTGCATTATTCAGTTTCCTTACAGACATCAAACATTCTTTGGCATTAGGCACATGATAAACATCAGTCAAATTCAGTTGCATTACATTTCCACATAGGCTCTCTATATACACAGTCACAGATCCCTTTTCCTTGCAAGTGATTGACTCTCCATTGGCAACTGTAAGTTTCTCATTGCATGCTTCCATATGGTTAAAACATTCCCTGTTAGACCATAAGTGGCAATCCGCTCCTGAATCAAGAATAATGTCTCTAACATGCTTGGATTCAGTTTTAGACTTTAAATCAATACAAGAAGTCTTCTTAAACATAAGCGTGGTCATCTCATTTGGCCTTTTACTTGTACTCTGGTTCCCTCTTGTGGCTGGTTGGCGCGATTGCTGCCTTTCCGGCCTTTGTTTGAATTTCGCGGGCTTTTGGTGAGAAGAAGAAGAGGGGGAGGGGGATGAGGGGCCCCCCTTCGCCATGTTTTCTCGGCATTGAAAACTTCTGTGACCAATTTTCCCACACGTAAAGCATTTAAAAATCTTTCTTTCATGCACATTCATCACTGAGATCCCACTTGATACTTCATTTAAACGTTTCTGATCATTTTCAAACTCTTTCAGTGCACACACAAGATCATTAAGGTTCAGGTCCTTTCTCCCTAGCAGGTTTCTCCTTTCAGACTGAAATTTGGGATGAAGACTGGCTAGGAAAATTGTTATAAAGTCTCTCTCTGATACTGTTTCGCCTGCAATGCGAATTTCAGCGGCCAGGGTCTGTAATTGTCTTAGATGCTCAGTCAGAGAAATATTTTCTGGCATCCTGCTTGAGAATAAGTTTCCTTTCATTGCCATGAGCTGATTTGAGGAAGTTACAGAATACTTTGCAGATAGCTCTTTCATTATATCTTTGGCCGTTTCATTATTTAACAGAATATCAGATTCACTTTGGCTTAATGCTCCCATTAAGAGGCAGACTGCTTGTGCATTTGCCCTCTTAAAATCAGGGTACTCTGGGTCATCTCTTCCTGGCTTTTCTTTATCTAAGACCCATTCAATATCCATAGCTTCAAAGGCAAACATTACATTTCTCTTCCATAAAGCAAATGGTGTTTTTGCTATGGGAGGTATAGTCACAGTTTGGGGACCTTTTGCACTCACGACTCGTGGAGTTGCGTTGGGAGCGGCTGGAGTTCCCGTGCTCGTTGTAGCTCTGTCGTCTGGGTTCGACATCCTCGCAGCTTCCCTCCTCTCAGATTACAGCACGCTGGGTCTGAGTTCCTCAGGTCTCACACGAATAAACCGCTGAGCTTTTGCAGAGAAAAGATCCCTTCTGGCGTTTTGTAATCCGTTTGGCTTCCCTGGAAAAATCCTAACTTAAGCTGTGCGTGTTTTGGCTTCTCCAAAATCCATTAATAATTCATATTAATATTCCAAACCGTCTGACGCTACCAATTTGATGGGAATTTTACCCTTAATAGAGGAAATGGATCGTTGAATATTAATGGAATCACGGGCAGAAGCTAATTAAGGTTGCACGCACACAAAGAAAGACACGCAGTCATTTCTCTTAGTAAAATCACCTTTACTTACTAACTTCAGGAAAGGGTAACTTGGATGTAAAATAATAAATCTCTTTCTACATTCTAAGTTTCCTATCACATCCCAAAGTGGGAGTTCTATAGTTTACATCTTCACATGGTCAGATCTAAAGTCTAATTGCTAATGGCGGAGGCTTCTTCTAGGTAAGACAAAGAAGAAGCTCCTGGTATGCAAATACCTTTACAACTGTCCTGTTTAGCCAATGGCTATTTGACACATACTATAGGTCACATCACCTTTGATCTGGTCAGCTTGGTTACAAACAGTTTAACCCTTGAGTGACTGAAATACAATGAAACTCGCTATCCAAAACCCAACACATTGTCTCTCTGGAAAAATCTATCACCTGTCTCCATCTGAAGGAGAGGAAGAGTTGGTTTTTATATGCTGACTTCCTCTATGACTTAAGGAAGAATCAAACTGGCTTACAATCACCTTCCCTTCCCCTCTCCACAACAGACACCCTGTGAGGTAGGTGGGGCTGAGAGAGTGTGACTAGCCCAAGGTCGCCCAGCTGGCTTCATGTGTAGGAATGGGAAAACCAAACCGGTTCACCAGATTAGCATCTGCCGCTCATGTGGAGGAGTGGGGAATAAAACCTGGTTCTCCAGATCAAACTCCACCGCTCCAAACGACTGCTCTTAACCACTTCTCCACGTTGGCTCTCCACTGGAGACCTGCATCGAGAGCTTTGACTCTCAAAAGCTTTCACCCCCCAAAATCTTGTTGGTCTCTAAGGTGCTTGGCTTGAATCTCGCTGTTTTACTGCAGACCAGCACGGCTACCCTCTGAAACGATCTCTGGTCTAGTTCCCATACTGAGCACTTTTAATAAATGTTTTTGGTTATTATGCTACAGGAAAACTATGGCTAACAGAGAGTGACAAAATGGAGTTTCAGATCATATAGTTTATAATAATTATGATGATCTGTGCTTATTTTCCACAGAAAAGAGCAGAAACTATTCAGCCGCACCTGCAGCAAAGCTATATTTTCTTTACAGCCCTGACAGAAAACATGAATCATGGATTCTTGCAGATTTTTCCTGTGTACATCATTGGCTTTCTTTTATTTATCGCAATTCCTCTAGGAACTAACCCTGGCCTTAAGTAATAAGCATGTTTAGATGCTTTGGGTTCGGTGTATGTTGTAAGCATAATTCATGAAATAGAAGTTTATTGTACTAGATGACTAACCTCTTCAGCCACTGAAAGCAAATCGTAGGGGAAATACATACATATTGACCTTAATGTTAGCAAGCCAAATTTAGACTGAATCATCAGAGGCCAGGCTCTGTGCAAACCAGGAATCTGGAAGGGAGTGGTTAGAGGAAGAATAGAAAGGACTTCAGTTCACCTGCATTGGATTAAGTAGCATATAATGAGTTTGTGGCCATACTCAGTGTTGCAGTAAGGTCTGGAAGTTGAATCCTCGTGGGTGTTAGCCAAATGCCATTCAAGAGAATTTAGGGAATATGCTAGGGGTAAAGGTATGTACGAACAATGGGACCGAACAAGGAAAGAAGCAAGAATTACAGAATGAAAGTGGCAAGAAGAATATAGCCAGAGAAGGCTGGATGCAGTCATAATTCAGATTGGGGCCACATAGTTAGATGGGAAGAACTTAACCCTTCATATCCCACTTAGTTTTGGCTAATCAAAACCCAGTTCCACGTTCTGTTATTAGCCAGAAACGTTGGCCTTTTATGCATACCTGTTTCCCTCATGGTCACTCCTCTGACAACTTTGAGTCTTTGTTTTGATTATGAATTGATCAATTACATTATAGCTTTCATCTCTACTCTGCAAGAATGTCCTCCTGACTGATTCTATTTTGTGCATTGTAGCTTCACAAATTCAGATAATGAAACAGATCTGACAAACAGGACCTGAATTTATATTGAACCAGAAAGCTTACCTCCCAAAGCCACTGAGATGATACAATGATCAGTGGAAAGAGGAAACACTCTGTACAGAATGCTAATCAAGATGATCCAGTTCAGTAGGAACACTGGCAAACTGTTCTGGTTGGAAAACATCCATATCAGCACATATCTGAGGAGTCATTGCCTCCTCTCCTGTTGTCTTGCCTCATGTTGCCTTTCCCGTTGTCAAGGAAACAAAGTAGACAGTACGGTAGCAGACAAATAGCCAGATCTGAACATTTCATATAATTACTGAATGTTGGAAATTAATGCAATCAAATTAGTTATATTAATTACTTTAAATAATGGACACAATTCAGGGTGGAACTTGACTCATTATGTAAGTTCACTGTTATCTGAATCCAGTGGGCCCAGATTCAAGTTCAGTGGGGTATGGATAAACATCACAAAGCACCTTGGGAATGCTTGTCATGTCCTCATTTGCAACACATGGGGAAGGCTGTTTATGCAAGCAGATCTCTCTTGGTTGCTTGGACTGAGCGCCTTTGGCCTTTCTTTTTAAATAAAAATACTGCAGAGGCTGGATCCTGTTACAGAAGATTGGGGTAATGGCTTGGCAAAGAAACCTGAGTTTTCTGTTAAAAAGGTAGAGACATACTTATAGTCAATTACCATTTCTGAGCACAGGGTGCAAGACAAAAAAAAAAGGGAAAAAAGTTGATAAAGGACTAAACAGACAGCTTCCCACACGCAGAGGTTTAGAGACTTTTTTCATTTTCTTTAGGGTGGATGTAGCCGAGGAAGAATGTAGCTCTTAGGAAAATTGAGAAGAACATACCATAGAACCACTTGTATCTCTTGCATTCTTTCCATGTTTAACTTGAAAACACCTTTCATGGGCTCACACTGTCCTTTCTTTGATTTCCTGCCAATTTTTATTAAAACAAATGGAAGAGTTATCTTGAATAACTTGCTGTGTCAGAAGGGATAGTTTGGAATATGGGAGGTGTGCGCAGACCTCCCATTCCCTGGAGTGCTTTGGTCTGCTGCTTTTGTACATGCCTATGTGCATACAGTGAATGGGGGAGGAGGGGAAGAAGGCACCCACATGGAGCTGTGTGTGGATCCCTCCACATGTGGGCGCTGCACCCTTGTATGAGGAAGTGTGGTACCTCAGCATTTGAAGAGCATTTTTCTAAAATGCTCAAAAAACTTCACTTATGTTATCTTGGCAGATAACCATCTTCAAGTACTTGAAGGGCTGTCACATAGAGGATGGTGCCGAGTTGTTTTCTGTTGCCCCAGAAGGTCGGACCAGAAACAACAGGTTGAAATCAAATCAAAAGAGTTTCCATCTTGACATTAGGAAGAATTTTCTAACAGAGCGGTTCCTCAGTGGAACAGGCTTCCTCGGGAGGTGGTAAGCTCTCCTTCCCTGGAGGTTTTTAAGAAGAGGTTAGATGGCCATCTGTCAGCAATGCTGATTCTATAACCTTAAGCAGATGATGAGAGGGGACGCATCTTGGTCATCTTCTGGGCATGTAGTGGGGGGTCACTGGGGATGTGGGGGGAGGGTAGTTGTAAATTTCCTGCATTGTGCAGGGGGTTGGACTAGATGATCCTGGTGGTCCCTTCCAACTCTATGATTCTACGATCTCAGTAATCCTTTGAACAGCACTGTAGAGTGGGACAGTATTATTATTTTCAGGCTTTCCATTTCTGTACATAAATAGATTGAGGGAGGGCAGCCAATGAAGGAAGACATTATGGGCTAGACCTCTCAGAGGATGGATTTTTGTGTACGGAAGCGATTTCCTTCTATGTAGCATGCCTTCCTTATCATCTACTTCCACTGCAGCCCTAAATGTCCCCTGGAATGCTTCTCCAAGGGACCCCAGAAACAGCATGAGGTTTGCTGTGAGAGGGGGAATCAGTGAAAATTGCCCTCCCTTCTTTCTGCTAAAATCCTCCATGGAATCCAACCCTATGGTTCTCTGTGGATGCAACCTAAATTCTCATTGGCTATCAGTCTGGAAAAATATGCCTAACCAAATTGTGCACCGAATCTGTTTTTAATGGTTCAGGTACCTTGCCAAATGCTGAGAAGAAAAAAAAGGAAAGCCAAATTTCAAGTAGTCAGATCCCCTCCACACACTGTAGACAGGAGTCTCAATAATCTTAGCAACATGTTGCATATATAGTGGGTTTAAATATTAGAATACAAGTGTAGGTTCTGAAGCTGAACCCCAAAATGTTTGATTGATCGCCTCTGTGGTACTACCCACAGGGAAAAGACACTAGACATATGTAGCTGCCCTGTATTGAGCCAGGCTCTTGGTCTCTCTATTCCAATAGGCAGTAGCTCTAGGGGCCCAGGCAGGGTGTTTCCAAAGCCCTACTACCAGAGAACCTTTAACCAGACATGCCAGTGATAGGAACCTAAGACTTCTGTTTGTGCCATTCTAGGGTCTGGGAGACCTATTTAAGTCTTCTTTGTGTAAGGAAACTTGCTGGGTGAGCTTGGGCATATCACTGTCTGTCAGCTAGCATTACTTGGAGGAAAAAAACGTCCTGCCCCTTGAACAAAGGTGTAAATTACATATAGGCCAGCCTGATGCTGTCAGATCTCAGAAGCTAAGGAGGGTCAGCCCTGGTTAGTATTTGGATGGGAGACCACCAAGGAAGTCCAGGGTTGCTGTGCAGAGGAAGGCACTGGCAAACCACCTCTGTTAGTCTCTTGCCTTGAAAACCCAATAAGGGGTCGCCATAAGTCGGCTGCGACTTGACAGCACTTTACACACACACACACACACACACACACACATTATTCCATTACCAGATCAGGCTAGCCTGGACTATCCAGGTCAGGGCAGAATATTATATTAGGTGATGTTATTTACCTTTGTGTTATTAAAAGCTTCAACTGGCCATTTCTAGGGATACCGTGAATTTCAACATGAAGGTGTTTCACAGTCACTGTGCTCAAAGGTATTGGTCAGATGCATGTCAGTTGTCCAATCTGTTCATTCCAAGCAGCCATGAATGCCTTGTTGAACTGGTTTGCACCAAGTTTTTGAAAGACGGTGCATGCACAAAGACGCTGCCAATACAAATTTATTGGTATCCATTAGCGTCACTGCTTAGATAAACACAGAATAAAAGGATTTTTTTATTGAAACACAGCAATTATTTGTGACTGCTTTATATGATTAGTGAGTGATCTAATTGCTCATTTAAACAACTGTCTGCTTAGTGGACCAGTTACACAGCAAGAAAGGGGGGGTAGTAGAATTTTATTGGGCTATGTGAGAACATGCATGTTCGCAAAGCCAACGGCACTGTAAAGGTTAAGGTAAAGGTCCCTTGTGCAAGCACTGGGACATTCCTGACCCATGGGGTGATGTCACATCCTGACGTTTCCTAGGCAGACTTTGTTTTCTGGGTGATTTGCCAGTGCCCTCCCCAGTCATCTTCCCTTTACCCCCAGCAAGTTGGGTAATCATTTTACCGACCTCGGAAGGATGGAGGGCTGAGTCAACCCTGAGCCAGCTACCTGAAACCGATTTATGTCGGGATCGAACTCAGGTCGTGAGCAGAGCTTGGACTGCAGTACTGCAGCTTACCACTCTTCGCCACGGGGCTCCTTACAATGGCATTGTACTGCATGGTTATGAAGGCGTACGGAGAAGGAATACAGTAAAACAACCTGTCAAACTTTGACAAACAGATCACTGAACTGTCAACTGATTACTGCAAAATCAGGTCCCTGTTCTCAAGCAGAACTGATGGATGTTTAATCATCTCTATCCATTTCTTTGCATTAAGGACAAGACATTTTTTTCTCCAGGTTGTTGGCAATCCTCCTCTCAGCCTCACCTATTTCACAGGTCTTTAAGGGTCAAATGGAGGATTGGTGAACAACATATGAAACCATGAACTCTTTGTAGGGTAGGATAAAAATGTACTAAATAAATAAATGCTTCACTTTGAACTGTAGGCCCTCCCTCTAACTGTGCCTTTTCTCAGTAGCCACTAACATGGGGTTTCCTTGTGTGTTTCGTTACACCAATGGTCTTAACACCTCCAACATGGGCAAACCAGTTCAGTTAGTTCTGCCTGCGCTGGCAGGAGTGAGAAACTGTAGCCCAGCAGCTGCCTTGATTTTGATATAAATATTATTTGGTTCAGGTCATCCATCACATTATTTCTCAAGAGGATGAAAATAATTCAAGCAAGCAAGTGAATTCACAAGTAAGTGGTCAATCTTCTAATTGCAAGAATATTTGCCAGCTCTCAACTTTGATTTATCATTAATTTTTGCCAAATCGTGTGCTAGTGGATCAGAATTTGTCTCTCTTATTCCCTAACTTGAATATTAAAATGGCCAATACATTTTTTATTTCGTCATTTTACCCTGGGGGCTCAAATAACTTGAACTTATAATACTGGGAATCACTGTAGTGTTACACTGTAGTGCAGGCTCTGCATAGCTGCTATTAAACAGAAAAATAAAAACCATACACTCAATGTGCAATTAATAGTTTGGCATTTCCCTCGAGTTTTGCCCAGGACCCTTTCTGTTTCTGTTTTGTATTACTGATCTCCCCAGCCAAATATTTCCAAATCATATAGATTTAGATAGGACATGTTCCAGAACATGTAGTATTTTTTATTTTGACTTTTACAGTATTTATTGGTGTAATGAAAATAATACTTTGACAATGTCCCAAATAAATGGTAATATTCACCTGTAAATAGTTAAAACAAAGTGTCCAGCGATTTTCTTTTTTCATTAAGGCAGGGGAATTTAGAATTATTTGGGGTTCAGATTATTATTATTATTATTATTGCTTGGCAGCATCACTCAGCTTCTTAACGTGTAGTGTGATCTTTATAAATGGACTCATCTAGACATAGTGGCACAATCTGCCCTCTTGTATCTTACTGTAGTTGTTAAACTTTAGTATATACCGTAAACCTAGGCTTACCAGGTCCCTCCTCTCCTTCGGCGGGAGGTCTTTGGGGTGGAGGTGAGGTTTGAGCGGTAAAAGGCCTGCTGCGATGCGGCACTTCCGGGTGTAAAACGAATTGCAAGGGGCTGCTTACCACCCAGACTCCCAGCGGACAGACGAGTACCTGCTTCGGGTTTAGACTTACAGGGATACCAAGGCTCCACAGACGTGGGGATCAACAGTTAACATGATCCACCCCTGCATCCTGATGGATCCATTAGAGGATTTTCCTACTGATATGGTTGCAGCTCCTGTTGATCCCTTGGTCAGCCTCTGGAATGATGGAACGACCTGGGCAATTGACATGATTGTGCCGAGATAACCTCCCCTATCCTGCATGGCTTTTTGACCTCCTCTTCACAGGCCCGAAGGGGCTGCTGAGGGAGGGAGAATGTAGGGAAAGATCTGCTTCCATGAGCACCTCTTGCTTCATCTTTGAATGATCAGTCACTGTGATATTCATGTAACGTGAACACGTTTCCCCCTTTGCAAGATAGTTTGAAATCAGACTTTTGCTATACTGCCTAAGGAATCTGTGGCTGAAAAGAGAAGATAAAACGCGGATGTTCCAAGTTGTGATGACTACCAGATGTTGAATGTGGATGGAGTGCTCCTGGGGTCCGATACGTTTTTACAGCGTGGGGTGGCTAAATGTAATTAAGGAGCTAAACTGTAAGCAATGCTTAGCTATGAATATAAGAGGTAATTTATATTTCTGATCAGTTGACGGGCTCCCGAGGGGGTGTATAACTTGCCGCAAAAGCAAGGGCTATTTTGATGTGATTAATGCAGCAATCCTAAGCATCCTTTCATGGGTGTAAGACTCAAAAATAAATGGGGCTGATTTCTGAGGATCAGGTTTTAAGCCTGCATTTGAAGGGCCAGCGGAATTTACTGCAGGGTTAGAATTTGACTGCTAGGGTCAGTATGAAAAATTGATACAGCATTTGTTCATTTTGATGGCAATTTGAAGGTGCTGTACTAGGAACAAAAGCAACAACAAGTTTGGTGACACCTCAAAGCCTTAACACATTTATTATGGCATAACCCTTATGCTATAAAACATCATGACTTGGGAGCTTATTTTACTGGGGAATTTGTTTCTACCTTATCATGTTTTCTATATATTTTGGGGCTTGGAATGAAGGAAAAGAGTGGAACAAAAGCCTATGATAACCCTCTGCTATAGATCGTTCCATTGCGGAGGGGCCATGGCTCAGTGGTAGAGCATCTGCTTGGGATGCAGAAGGGCCCAGGTTCAATCCCTGGCATCTCCAGTTAAAGGGACTGGGCAAGTAGGTGATGTGAAAGACCTCTGCCCCAGACCCTGGAGAGCTGCTGCTGGTCTGAGTAGACAATACTGACTTCGATGGACCAAGGGTCTGATTCAGTATAAGGCAGCTTCATGTGTGTTTATGTGTGTTCATTCACACAAACTGGGAACTTGTCAACTGCTTATATCGGGAACAAGGCTTGCGTGGCCACTGTCCTTTGTGAACTGGGCAGCAATGCATAGATTTTCTGTGTGGGTACAGAATGGAAGCTATACCCACATGGAAAATCCACATGTTGCCCCATTCACATGGGACAGTGATCATGCAGTTTGCATTCCTGATATGCACAGCTGCCAGGCTCTCAGTTAACATGAATCGAATGGAACATCTGCAGAGTCTTATTGATGGGTTGACATGATTACCTTAGCAGCATCATAAGACAAACCTGGCAGTCAGTTCAGCTAAAGACCAACAAAGAGCCCTGTTTCAGTTATCCATAGGGTAAACTGTTGGCTAGCCATGGCCTTGGGAACCTGTCTGGGCTTCTTGGCCTTTAAATCACATGCAGATTCTTCCGTGTTCCTCTATGCACTTTTCTACCTTTCTCGTTCCATGGAGAGCAGTAGTCTGAGGAGATTCTGAAGTCAAATATATGTAGCATGGGTCTTCTCACTTCTTCCTGCTGTGGGTCTTCTCACCCTGCATGGGTCTTCTCACTTCTTCCTGCTGTGAAGAAGACATTAGAGGGAGCATGCAAGCTCCAGACCCATACCGGACCTCTCCCCAGGTACATTTGTACAGGCCCCTGATGAGCAACTCATACCCTGGATCTTGTTGATGACACTCCTTCTAGCTTTTGCCTACAGACCGAAGGGCTTCAATATTCTGGAGTTCTCCCCCCCTTCCCCCATTCTCCTATATATATCTCAGTTCTTCAGAGCAGGACCGATGTGGTACCCACAGCAATTGTCTGGACAAATACTGATGGGGAAAAAAGGAAGAAAGCAGAACGAATTCCATGTTGATCTCTAAGTCTGCACTTCAGTTTTTCATGCAGTATATCTCAATGGACCCTAGTCCACATGCTGCAAATGTGCCGTGGCAAATAAGCAAACCAAATCATGTGTTTGACTCTCTGCTCTTTCATTTCTAAAACACACAAAGTGTTATACTCTTATGGACGAATCGTTCTGAACTTCTAGCTTTCTGGGTTTTGACTTTAAAAGCTTCTGGCTCTGGTGGGACCTTTGCTTGCTTTGCTGGCACTGGCAGTTTTGTGGCAGGACATTCTTTGATCAAGAGAGAGAACATGGCGTAATACAAATCTGAAAACACTTAAACAGATGTCTGCTCCTCTTGAATTGTCTTCTGCCTGCTATTGCTAATCCTTGGTTTGTTTGTTTTAAAAAGCCCTCTGCTTACCAAATAAAATAAAATTAAAGACAGCTAAGTAATGAATAGTCCAGCACTGCGTCATAGAGACCTACATGGCTTCTTGGATGATGAAACATAAAAATGTTCAGCCCTAGTTGGATGTACACAGAACAAGTTTGGTTTGAAGATACTGGTGGTGCAATTTTTGACGACCATACAGTGCAGCTGGATCCGACTCCTCCTTATCTGGGGACTGTGGAACAGAGTGGATTGACTGTCATACTTCTGCCCTCTATTCGTGTTTCTCTCTGGGTCCATTTTGGCTGACAGACCTAGGCTCTTCTTTAACCTAGGATAATGTCCAGGGCCTAACTGCAGTCTTTTATTTGTGGGATCTTGGCCATGATTTGCTCAGGTTCATCAGACCATAAGAAAATAAGAATGTAAGAAGAGCCCTGCCAGATCAGACCACTGGACCATCTAGTCAGAGGTCCCACAACAGAGCATAGAGGCTAAGATCTTTCCCTGATGTTGCCACCTGACACAGGTATCCAGAGGTTTACTACCTCTGAACAGGGCTGCCGAGAACCACCCTGGTATCCCAGACAAAGATTCCATCTGGGACCCCCATATGATGCTGATCCAAACCAAATATCATAACAAAACAAATCACTTGTGTGGCTGTTACCATGCATCTATAGTAATAAAGAATCTGCACGTCCATCAGTATGTCCATTTGTGGAAGGCATAACTCATCAGAAAATAAAACTAGGAATCTTAAAATTGGCCACCAGCTTCAGGATGACCATGGGATTTCCAGGACATAAAATGAAAGGCTCTCCCCATGCTTTTTGCAATGAACGCTAAGCTAACTTCTAAGTTCAGTTTCTCATTTATTACCACTAAGGCAAATTAACAGTCTATTATCATGCACGTAAAGGGTGTGTGTGTATGGGGGAGCATCCTTTTACTACTTCAATAGATTATAGAAGTAATATTAACTCCCCCCTTCTATTCATGATAACAAACATTTGCTGCTATACTACTATTAAATATGTTCTAAATTGCCAGCCTGGGTGGATGAGAAGTTGAGACTAAGTCTGAAAAATAAGGGGGGATTAGAAGTGGTGATAGAGGAAGAGATCAAAATGAAGGAGGAGAAAGTGTGGAAAAGAGAAAGGTCTGAATAGCTGGGCAACCCCAGACAGGCATTATAATATCGGCATTTTATTTTCAATCCCTTTCCTAATAATCCCCAATATACAGTTTGCCTTTTTTATTGCTGCAGTACACTGTGTTGACACTTCCATTGAGCTGTCTACTAAGACCCCAAGAGCTTTTCCCCTCTCAGTCTCAGTAATTTCAGACCCTGTTGGAATATACTTGAAATTGGGGTTTTTGGTTCCAATGTGCATCACCTTATACTTACCAGTATTGAACTTCATTTGTCACATTGTTCCCTACTCACCACATTTGTGGAGATCTTCTTGGAGCTCTTCACAGCCATCCTTGTTTTTCACCATCTTGAGCATCAGTAGCATAATGTGCCTATGCCATACAGCTGCAGCATATGGCAATAGATATTGGGGGCATAGGTCAGTGATAGACTTCATGCTCTAAATGCAAAAAGTGCTAGATTTTATCTCTGGGATCTCCAGTTGAAAGATGAGTATGAGGGTTGGGAAAGACTCAGGTCAAGATCCTTGCAGAGCCACTGTCGATCCCAGTAAATAGTATTGGCCTAAACAGATCATCGTACTGACCCCGTAAAGGGCAGTTTCATATATGTTCAGAGATCAGGTATCTGGTTTCAATGGTTCCAGGGTGGCCATGCCACAGGCATAGTTGGTCACCCAGTCTAAGTTAGATGTGGAGGAAGATAAAACAGAAAAAAGTTGACAAAAGAGTAAGTCAAAGTTAAAAGATGGTAGGGTTATGTCTTAGGGGAAGTCAAAACATGGAAATGGAATGAAAAGCTTTACATACCCCAAGGTGTATTTGGCTTCAAGGTATGGGATATGAACACTGTCAAAGATCTAGCACTGAAACAAGAATGTGGCAGGCTGCGTTGTCTACCAGTATAGTTTCCACACTCTTGGGGCAATTGATCAAAGCGTCCATTTAAAACACACTAATTCAATTAGCTTCTTAGATTAACATCAGCACCACTCATTTTCACTTGTGTTTTATGTTACTTTTCCCATCTGCTCATTTCTTGGTGGTCTGATAAGGGATTGCACCTACTTTATTCTAGACTGGAGTGCAGGTGATCGCCATAGAGAAAAAGTTAGTTACAACTATGATGAAGCCCTTATAGACACATCCTAGAAAAATTCATAATCCTTTTTGTGAGATACTGATAAAGACTTCTCTTCAACATTCACATATCCCCTTGGAAAGCAGAGTAGTTCCTCCCAGATCCTATTTCTCAAGACTTTAATGAATATGTCATGAACACTTATCACATTCCCTAGTCTCTCAAATTCATTACCTTATCAAAGAAGGAAACTTGATTTGTCTGGCATCGTTTGTTCGTAACAAGTAATCATACTGTTTTCAGGTGAGTTTATCACCACACAATCATTTTAGCAGGTTTGTGCACCTTGAAGGAATGCAGGAAGGAATTCAGATCATGATAACTTCAAAAGATACTTGGACAATTCAAGTCAATCCCAGTTGATATTATTTATCACAAACCTTTAGTTGTTAGATTAAACCCAGTAGTTGGATCTCTATAGTTTGGATCCAGATGGGGGCAGAATTGGCTGCTGATTGATTTTCGCCATTGTGATGTTCTCATATGTGCTAAGGAGCACACATCTTCTGTTGTGGCAGCTTATTATATGATGTTAGCTAAATCTGAGTGTAAGCCATTTTACATCTGTGGAAGATCAAAAAGTCATTATTGCAGGTAAACTCACCATCTGGCCAGAGTGGGTTAGAAGAACGATCATCTCGACCCATTCCTATCACCTCATTAAGCAGTTGTATTGCTCATTTGTTATATGAGATCCTGCCACACATTTTTTGGTCAAAGAAGTTCTTCCCTTCTTGGGACATCATGTTTTCCTGGGACTGAGTCACCAGCATAATCTTGGGAAAACTTAATTCTTTCCCCTGCTGATGGGGCCATTGTGATTTGTAGTACTACCTGGGACCTGACTGCAGGAGTGTCACGGGAACCTATTGGCTATTGCCCGTGATGTCATCAAGACAGCTGCAGCCACCAAGAATAATAAGAAAGAATGGGTTGCTAGAGGGCTCCAAACATCTGAGGTTCAGCATTCTGGATCTGAAGAGGCCTGATTGGGGCTGCTTTGGATCTCTCAACCGAAAAGGCATGCTTACATATTTGTTTAACTTGTCCTGTGAAAGGTGTCATCGATACTTAAGAAAGACACATTGTTTCCCCCCCTTGCTTTATGACAGGTGGTAGAGCCTCACCGATGGATGCTGCTATGAGCACATGAAGCTGCCTTATATTGAATCAGACACTTTGTCCATCAAAATCAGTACTGTCTACTCAGACAGGCAGCGGCTCTCCAGGGTCTCAGGCGGAGGTCTTCCACATCACCTACCTGTCTAGTCCCTTTAACTGGCGATGCCAGGGATTGAACCTGGGACCTTCTGAATGCCAAGCAGATGCTCTACCCCTGAGCCACAGCCCCTCCCCTCTATGGCCTATCGATTTTTAGTGCTGAACCTCAAATGACATAATGCATTTAACCTTTCCACTCTTGCTGCATTAGTGCAAAAGTAACTGTAAATCTTGTTGACTATTCTTGTATATGTGTTGGCAGTATGTCAAATTTGGCTCTAACAGCATGGGAATAAAATGTGAAGCACAGCTAAAAACCATTAACTGTCTCTTCAGGTTCTCTTGGTGCTCGTACAATGCATTTAAGGTTCCAGGTGATCAACTTTTACAAATATTAATACAGGGTTAACTGGCACCAACACACCGTAATGTATATGATTCCATTCACTTTTCAGTAATAGTTCATGACAGTATCTAGCAGCAGATAAGTAATTATTTTGCCAATTGAGGAGGTGGTGGGAAATGCAGGGTAGGAATTCTCTCTCTCCAATTAAATTGCTTCTATCATAAAGCCTTTGTATAAACTTGAGGTCTGTTCACATTTTGAATGCTGTGTTTTCTTCTAGTCAGTCAGTGTTGCATTTTTGGCTGCCTTGAGTCTGAGGAGATAGGACAGGATATAAACACTTTAAATAAATAATCAGACAACATGTGGTTTAAGGCAAGGATGTCCACTTTCTCTGCTCATGTTCCTGTTGGTGATTGAGGCTCTTGCTACAATGGTCAAGCAGAATGATTAGTGATATAATAGTTAATCCTAGACAAGTTAAAATAATGTCTTCTGTGGATGGTATTGTAGTGAGTAGTCTGAAGGAATCACTTTTGGAATTCAAGAAAATAGTAAATAAGTTTACTCAGGTCTCTGTGCACTAAATAAATTAGCAGAAGTCAGAAATCATTGGACTGTATCTTAATGCCCAAGGAAAATTAGGAGTTAGGAGCATTATAAAATTCAACATTGGGGAAAAGAGAAGGTTAAATACTTGGGAATGTATCGTTCAGAATATGAAAAGCATGTGAGAAAATAATTTTGACAAATTGTTGAGGAAAATTGGTTTTGACTTAAGGAGCAATTTGAAATTGTCAGTGAAGGGCAGAATGTCAATAGTTAAGACGTTAACTTCCCCTAAATTACTCTAAATTAGGATTCCATATAAATGACAAGAAACTTTTCCCCATTTTAATCCCACTCTTCTTCTGTGGAGTATATGTAGTTTTATCCTCAAAACTATGTTGCGAGGTTGGCTAGGCTCAGAGAAGCTCTGCTTCTGACCCCAATGGGAGTGGAAGCTGGCCTTTGGAGACATCACCTTTAGCATCAAAGAAGATAAGCCATGTTTTGAGCAGAGGTGCCTGGCTGCTGGCCCTTTGTACTGTGTGGCCCATCGGAAAGAGGCAATGGCATGGCTAAGCCAACGCTGACCTTCATTGATAGGCCTTTTTCACCGGGTTTCCCCAATATGGAATTAATTGGTTGCTTAGGGGATGAGCAGGAATTTGGGGGGCTCTGCCAGATGGGCTGAGGTGGGGAACTTTCGCACCTGCTTAATGTTGTTCTATTTTTGTTTTAGGACTGGGTAGGCCCTGACTGGGTGACAGGATTTGTGTGGGTCACTCTTATAACAGACAAAGAATTAGGGTTGCCAGGTCTCTCATTATAGCAGGAAACCTCCAGCTGGCAACCTGTGCTTCCTTTAGGCAGTGGGAGAAATGTTTTTTAAAAATTGTCATTGTCATGTGTGACATGATGTCACTTCCTAGGAAAACCAGGAAGTGAAGTCACATCCATAAAGTTTCTGGTGATTCCTAGAGGGGAATCTGGAAGTGACATCACATCACACCCAACAGTGGTGCCCCCTTGTTCCTCCCCTACCCATCTCCTACCAGGTGCCAGCTATTGACAGAGAATCTTAGAGAGAATTATTGGCGAGCACCATGAAGGGTACATATCCAATCCAGCCACTTACTGGCTGTTATGACCAGAGTAGTTTGAGGAGGGAGATCCTTTGATGCTGGGCAGCATCAGCTGAACCCAACTGCTGTATAGCATGGGGGGGGGGGATTCACGTGTGTCAAGCACTTCTCAGCACATGGTTGTGTACAGGCAACGAAAGGGAAGTTGCGGTAGCATTTCCTGAGGCGACATTTCAGTCAGAGTAGGGTTGCCTGAAGTCAGGCTTCCTTGACATATGATGACCCGTACTAAATGGGAGGGATGCATCCTAACAAGTTTGGTTAATAAGAATTTGCAGATCAGTTTTAATGAACCTAGTTTAATAAACCTATATATAAGAGAGTGATTGACCCGAGCTCACGTAATTAGTTTGGCTGAGTGAGGATCTGAACTTGAATCCCCCCAGTCCTAGTGTGCCATCTGAACAACTTCTCCCTTGGTCATATGTAAAATGCAATGTGTTCTAACCAAATGTCTCCGAAAGGCAACATTTAAGCAAAGTGCTTTGCAGAATGACTGTTTATCAATGCCTAAGTGTACATTGGCATCATTATGCCTCTGAGCTGGTCGTAGCGAAAGGTTGGTTTCAAACTGATGACAATGAAATCTGTGTCCCATCAGGGCAAAACGAAATTTCTCTGAACAATTTGGATGGACAAGGGAGAAAGGCCTGGAACGATCAAGAAGAGTGGCATTATTTCCAAAATACGGAAATCAAGGAATAACTATCAAATATGTTTCTGCTTGCCTTTATCCAGCGTGTAAAGTATTCCTACAGTGCTTTGACTTGGAACAAGGAAAAACACACACCCCTAACAGTGTTTTCAAAGCCTGTGAACACTTATAAGACAGATGGTTCGACAGCAGCTTGAACAGAACTGGTTGCTATGCTTTGTCCCTTTAAACCTGTCTGTGGCTGTAACCGGAGAAGCCCAGCAGTGCTGCTAGGATCAGTTATTAGTAAGGGCACAAGCTGTTACTGAGTGTGAAGCAGGCTTTTGGTGTTCAGCCAGCAATATAGTGTTGGACTGGTTCCTCCAAGTGTGCCATAGATTTATTTCCCTCAAGACGGTCCACGTGCTCCGCTGGACTTGACAGAAACTGTAATAGAAAATGACCAGCAGAATGTAAGGTATCCAATATCTCCCCTGGCTTCCCCAAGGATCACTCGTTGCAACTGTTGCCTTGCCAAGGGCAACAGAACTGGGAATCTCAGCTGTTTTTTAAGCGGGATACCTCAGGCGAGCAGGACTCGAACGAACCTGAGAGAGCCTCTTATGTCTTTGAACTTGGGGGGAACTGCGTTGACTAAAGAGGGTCTTTAGGCAGAAATGGACTCAGTGTAGTTTGTTCCTTCAGTGCACGCAAGACAATGGGAGAATCCTTTGTGGTGATTTCTAGGGGCCCCTTTAAACATTATGTGAGTGCTGTGGGAGCTGTTTTTCTGTGGGTCATGCCCCACTGCTTCTGTAATGCTTAATGGCCTGGAAGCATGAGGATGGAGCCAATCACAGTGGCCCTGAATAGCAAAAAGAGTGGTGTAGTGGTTGGAGTGTCAGACTCGGACCCGGGAGTCCCAGCTTCGAATCCTCACCCTGCCATGGAATTTCGCTGGGTAACCTTGAGCCAGTCACTCTCAGCCTAACCTACTTCACGGAGTTGTTTTTGTGAAGATAAAATGGAGAAGGAGGCAATTACGTTGTAAGCAGCTTTGCATCCCCATTGGGTAGGAAACGGACATATACATATCTAAAGAAATAAAAGCACTACCCACAATCATGGTTGGCAATGAATTTGTGTTATAGGCCCACACACAGGAGGCTTGGGACCTGCCTAGAATTTTGCAGGGGTGTCAGGGAGGGGTGATTTTTGTGTGTGCTGATTTTCTCTTTGGAGGCAGATCTCTGATCCCATCAAGCTTTTCCTGCGTGTCCCCTGTCCCCCAGGAGCAGGGTTTCTGGGACTGTTTTGGGCTGCCACGAGAAGAGGGAATTGACAAAAATCACCTTCCTCCTTACAGCCATGGAAATTCTAGGCAGGATCTATCTCTCCCCCCCCCCCCATCATTTGTGGTGTTCTGCAGCAGCATTGTGCAAAAAGAAGTGGCTCAGACCGAATGTAACTTTTAATGGGGACAAAGACGCTACTGTTTGTATCATCCCTTTGGGAGTGTCCATCTCGTATTGTCTTTCAGGTAAGTCTCCAGCCCATTCTGTGATAGGAATACATTGTGAAAGACAGACAGCAAGTTATCTGTTGTTATCTGTTTCATTACTTTTCTTTAATCGAGTTTAGGTCTTTATGTACTTGATTGAGCATCTGTAGCTTTTCCAGTTGAGACAATAGTTTAATAAGTTGAAACCCCGTTAAAGTGTGTAACGGGCTTTAAGGTACCTTTAATTTGATTGTGCTCCAATCCATATTTGAAGGGAGCGCTGGCCAATTGTTTCAGAACATTTGCAGCTGTTTTAGTCAGCAGTTAATTGCAGAATCTGAGATGTGTACACAAGAGGAGGCTGTGGCTATGGATGGCTGAGCACTGCAAGAGGCGGGGTGGATTTTGCAAGAGAGGGAAAGGTTAAAGAGGGGCACCTGTAGGCTTGACGGGAGGTAATGCTGGAAAGGCATTCTGTGGGCCAGCAAGTGGCTGGGATTATTTTTTTTAAAGCTGTAGCTGTTTTCGGAACAGTTTCCAGAAAATATGGTTAGTTTGCTGTGGTTTAAGGTTGGGGACAGAGGGTGGAGAAAGGAGACTGCCTAAAATCATGGTAACTAAGGAAGAGTTTCCCAGTATTTAAGGATGCAAGAAGAAAGGAAAATGGGGAGCAATTAACGGAAGACGGAGGATGGAACGAAATATTAAGAAGTGCTATTGGGTAGTTCAACAGCAGAAGAGATTGCCCCAGCAGTTGAAGGAATTCTCTCCCTTCTGGGTTTGCAGGAGAAGGACCCAGGGTAGTTTATAAATGCCCAGATCTTTTAGGATTTGCCTATATTCAAGACATTCACTTTCTTCCCACTGACATTTGGAAAAAAAAATGATTGTTTTGCCCAAATTTTAGATAGCTAAAAATGGCTTGTTCTGCATCTTTTTATGGCCATCATTACTAGGGTTCAACTGACTTCCTTATTGTAGTCTGCTGATGTGTAAATCGCATCAGCAGAGTTTGTAGGTGATGACAAAAAAAAATTAGGTGTGGCTGTCTGGAAATAGGGACTTCCCTGCCCTGAAATGTTGCTGTTGCAGGTAAGAGGAAACAAAGCCACAAGACCATAGACATTTAAAGAGCCACTGCAGCTGCAATAACTAACCAGTGGCATCTTGGGGTGGTGGATTGGCAGGGAATAGAGGAAAGGCTGTGGAAGCAGCTGGAGTAGATCCCCAGTCTCTTGCAAGAGAGGAAACTACGCTTGCCATCTCCCCACCTATGGCAAGCAGTCTCCCACTCTTGAGAAATTGAGAAGCGGGAAAACAAAATGACCAGAAAATGGCCTCTACAGTGATGCTCCAAGAATATCCCCATGTCTCTAGTCTTTACCACAGAGATTAGCGGAAATTCCTAGAGTGTCACCTAGAAGTGAAGTCATATCCCTTCCAAATCACACCTTCCCCAGGTGCCATCCTCAAAATTTCCAAGCATTGCCCAGGCAGTGCTGGCAACCTCAGAAGAAACTCTTGTGAGAGACAGAGAAAGGTGAGGGAGCATCTGTGGCATGCCATACTGTCTTCCAAAGCGCCAGGAAAGGGGCCAGAAGGACAGGCAGACAATGAATCTGTGGTTACTAGCATCCAGGATCAGTTCACTGCTCTTCTCTGCTCCCTTGAGCTCTCAGCCTCACAGTTTCTCCTACCCCTCCTGTGGTGACCCCAACTACTCTTTGGGGTTCCTTGGCTCTCGTGGGAGGGACAGACCCTGACCAGTTCCCTGGCTATTAGCCTGCCTAACCCTAGTCATACCAACACTCTCTCTGCCTTCACTATGGTCCCAGACCTCCTTTGTGGCCAGATGTCTCCTGGCTCTACCCCAACTCCTCCAAGGTGGCTTTTCCTGCCCCTACTTTAAGAGCCATCACTGCCCTGCCCCTCCACCATGAATGACTAGCCCAATCATTTGCTGGCCACCTCCCTACCTCTGGGCCTAGAGGAGCGTCCTTTGCTTGGTTAGGAGGGCACCTGTCACCCAGCTGGGGCACCCAGCACCAGCACGTGCACACAGACACACCACTGGGAAACTGACAGTTCAGGCAGAGCCAGTCTGGCCAGCTCACTTCTGAACTGCAACATTCAACCAGATTTCAGGACCACCCCCATGCCTATACTGTCTCAGCGAAACTGATCACCATTGGCACACTCCAAGAAGACACTGGGGCTGCCCATGTGCCCATCACTGAAGCAGCCTGCTCAAGTTCTGCTGCCATGTTCTAGGTGGGTCCTGGCCCACCCATGTGACCTCTACCAACATGGTGCTCTGCTTTCAGCTTGTTCTCTCAGTAGGGTTCCCAACCTACAGGTACTAGCTGGAGATCTCCTGCTATTACAACTGATCTCCAGCCAATAAAGATCAGTTCAACTGGAGAAAATGGCTGCTTTGGCATCTGGACTCTATGGCATTGAAGCCCCTCCCCAAACCCTGCCCTCCTCAGGCTCCGCCCCAAAAACCTCCTGCCAGCGGTGAAGGGGGACCTGGCAACCCTATCTCTCAGCCTAGTCCATTTCTGGTACCAGAGCCTACAGCAACCTTTTTTTTTAAGTGTCAGAGAGCAGTGAGGTGAGGTACAGAAGAGGGCAGAGTTAGCTCCCTCACCTGTATGCTTTTCAATTAAAAATAAGCCAGTGTCCTTTTACATAAGAATGAGCACAGTCATATACAAGGATTTGTCTCTTCTCCCCCAATGGTTTTCTTGCATGGATAACTGACATGCATCTACCTAGCTTTGCTTTGCGTGAGAATATTAATGATCCATAAAATGGGCACTTTTTTCATCTGCCTGAACTTGGGCTCTTCGGCATTCTCATTTTCGTTGCTTGCGTGTATCTATCGCTTCAGGATTTTTTCCCCCCACATGTGTTTTGCTCCTTCTAGTGGTCAATTTGATATTATATCACTGTTTTTCCGGCATATCTCCCTGCAGATATAAAGTTCCCCACTGCTTTTAGTCCTAGGGAGAAAAGGCAGGTGTAATACAGACTACTGCCTTTTTTCTTAATGGAGGTTGACAGTGCAATCCTATGCACTTACTCCAGTCTAAGCCCACTGAAATGAATGGTTTTAGACTGGAGTAACTGGGACAATTCAAATGGGAAAGCAGCAGGCTGAGTGGTAAGCTGCAGTACTGCAATCCAAGCTCTGCCCACAACCTGAATTCGATCCCGACAGAAGTCGGTTTCAGGTAGCCAGCTCAAGGTTGACTCAGCCTTCCCTCCTTCCGAGGTCGGTGAAATGAGTACCCAGCTTGCTGGGGGTAAAGGGAAGATGACTGGGGAAGGCAATGGCAAACCACCCCATAAACAAAGTCTGCCTAGTAAATATCGGGATGTGACTTCAACCCATGGGTCAGGAGTGACCCGGTGCTTGCACAGGGGACCTTTACCTTTTTAAAAACTCTATTTAGGATTGCACTGTAAAGCAGCTAGCGGTGTGTGTGATTTTTGATCAAGAATATGGTATGCCACTGATCAAGACAGCCTGCCCCCACTTCTTTTTAGGGCCGTTATACCTCTGGAATTCCAGTTATGGAACTCTAGTTTCCTGTGTCATTTGGTCTCTAGTAACTCTTTGATTTTGGGGGTGCTTCCTGTCTGCCAAGGATTCAAGGCTAGATCAGTGATTCATGAACAGCCTCCTCTGAGAATGGGTGTTTAAGATTCATGGGAAATGTATCTGTTACTTCTGGTGTGCAGGCAGTTCTGGCGCTTTGCACTGGTTGCGCTCCCTCAGCAAACTGTTTGGGGATTACTGCATGCTGCTTTCCCATTTGAATTGTCCCAGTTGGCACATCTGAAAATAAAACGTTGATACACATCACTAAACCTTGCATCTGAACCCTTTCAGGGGCTAATGTTGTAATTTTCCAAGCACATTTCCCCCTTATAATCTTAGATGGTGATGAGGTAGCATGAGCTATAGAATGATTCAGACTTTCCATTTCTTTATGATGTGTGTAAGATTTATAACCTTCTAAATAATGGCATTTGGATGTAAGCATTCAGATTAGCAACTTTGAATGCGATCATTTATTTATAACAGCAGTTAGGGTTTTTTTGGGGGGGGGGATGGGAGGTAATGCCCATCTCTGTTTATGACCATGAGTTGCTTCTGATATAGTTCCATCACAAGTGCCCTGCCAGCTCCAAGGCAGATCATTCCAGAAGCCCATTAGTCAGAATGATGCTTCAAGTTAAATTTGCATTTAGTATTGTACTAAATACAGTCCTGTCCAGGTATAACAACAGGCATAGATCCAGACATCATGTCAAGAAAAGGATGGAAATTATGACGAGGCAGAGGATGCAATCGTTCTGGAGGTTCTCATGTCTAAGCCCCGCTGAAATGAACGGGAGCTTCTCTGGAGCACTGTTCTTATGTATTTTGTATTCATTTGAATGGGGTCTGTACAGAATAGCTTCCAGGTTAGGTAAGGTCTCAAGGCGAGTGGAATTATGATATAGAGCAAGAACCACCGGGAGTGTTCAGATGGTAGGCTGCCATTGCACAAACCAGTGTTACAGAGCACAACCAGGAACACAAGAAATGTTTGATGAAAAGGAAGATAACACCATTCTCTCTCCACCCAACAGTTCTGCATTGGTCATGGTGACCAACCAACTGTATGCACAGCCTGACTTGGTGTCATGATGGTCTTTAGCCTTGTGAACCAGTATGGAACAATATTTTTGTGGCCTCAGCCTTCCAGACGACTCTTTTAACAGTTTGATCCTCTCCCCAGGGAGCTGCCGGGAAACCCAGATTCTGTGTGGTAGCTATGGTTCTGTATGAGAAGAATCCCAGTAATCTTCACTAAATTACCATTTATGCATATAAAATTATGCATGGTTTGGAGAGAGTGGACAGGAAGAGGTTTTTCTCCCTCTCAAATAATACTAGAACGCGGGGTCATCTGCTGAAGCTGGAGGGTGAGAGATTTAAAACAGATTAAAGGAAGTATTTTTTCACACAACGCATAGTTAAATTGTGGAACTCCCTGCCCCAGGATGTGGTGATGGCTGCCAGCTTGGAGGGCTTTAAGAGGGGAGTGGACATATTCATGGAGGAGAGGGGTATTCATGGCTATTAGTTAGAATGGATACTGGTCATGCTGCATACCTATTCTCTCTAGTATCAGAGGAGTATGCCTATTATTTTGGGTGCGGTGGAACACAGGCAGGATGCTGCTGCAGTCATCTTGTTTGTGGCTTCCTAAAGGCACCTGGTTGGCCACTGTGTGAACAGACTGCTGGACTTGATGGGCCTTGGTCTGATCCAGCAGGGCCTTTCTTATGTTCTTATGTTCTTACCATTCTTAGGGTTCAACTTCTAAGTGATAGTTAAACTGGGATAGAACAGATTCAAATTTAAAGTATAAATGCTACATTTTATATTTTGATACTAGTTCATCCAGTACAAGATAATTCTTGTACTGGATGAACTTGAGAGCCGGTGTGGTGTAGTGGTGAAGAGCGGTGGTTTGGAGCGGTGCACTTTAATCTGGAGAACCAGATTTGCTTCCCCACTCCTCCATAGGAGTGGCGGATGCTAATCTGGTGAACCGGGTTGGTTTTGCCACTCCTACACATGAAGCCAGCTGGGTGACCTTGGGCTAGTCACAGCTTTCTTAGAGCTCTCTCAGCCCCACCTACCTTGTAGGGTGTCTGTTGTGGGGAGGGAGAAGGTGATTGTAAGCCAGTTTGATTCTTCCTTAAGTGGTAGAGAAAGTCGGCATATAAAAGCCAACTCTTCTTCTTCTTCTTCTTCTTCTTCTTCTTCTTCTTCTTCTTCTTCTTCTTCTTCTTCTTCTTCTTCTTCTTCTTCTTCTTCTTCTTCTTCTTCTTCTTCTTCTATTTTGTGTTACTTAAGTTGTTCCAGGCCAGCAGTCTTATGCTTTGATTCATTTCAGTTTTGTCCTTCTGGTTGTATGTTTGATACACACATGATTCCTTTTCTTGGAGCTGCGGGTTTTATTTTATTTTTTAAAATTCAGTTGTTTGCTAAAAAAAAGATGGGGGAGTATGGGGAGAACAGAAAGAGGACAGTGAAAGAACCGAAGACAAGGTTCAAAGACTAAATAAACAAGGTGGCTTGTGCATGCAATCCTAAACAGAATTACACCCTTCTAAGTGAATGGGCCCTGACCTGGATGGCCCAGGCTAGCCTGATCTTGTCAGATCTCAGAAGCTAAGCAGGGTCAGCCCTGGTTAGTATTTGGATGGGAGACCATCAAGGAATACCAGGGTTGCTGTGCAGAGGAAGGCCCTGGCAAACCATCTCTGTTAGTCTCTTGCCATGAAAACCCCCCAAAAGGGGTTGCCATAAGTCGGCTGTGACTTGAGGGCACTTTACACACACAAGTGAATGAACATCAATGGACTCTGACTGGTATAACTCTTCTTAGAACTGCACTGCTATTGAATAACTGCAATGGATGGTGCAACAGACCATTTAAAGATAAAATTACCACCCATATTCTTTGGAGTACCGTTGTTCATACTGAGCCCATAAAGAAGAATCTCTCCATCTAATGGAGGAAGGAATTACAGTTTTACCATCCTAAATACCAACGTTATCAATCCGCCTAGATGAAACCATTGATGGGTACCCTGACATTTGTACTGAAGCTTCACCCCATGTGAGAGGGGCTGCAGACTTTGCAGAGACTGTGTGCGGCAGGCAAACGTACCATTTAAAACAGCTGTGATCACTCGTACGCCAAACCTCACGTAACCTTGCCACCATCCAGCTTGAGCAGCTGTCGATCAGCTTTATGACTGCTAAGTAACTATGGCGGTGGAGTCCATTTCCATAATAAGGCTTGGGAAAAGAAAGCGTTGCTCAATAATTGAGTGCCTGGTTTGCTTGCTCTTTAAGTACAGAATGGTCTGCAGCGATGATTGGTGTGTTTGTGTGTGTGATGGGACGAGAACTCACATCAGGTTGTGGGAGAATGTGCTGTGTTTGAATATGCAGAAATTAAGCCATTAACTGGCTTGAGCTGCTTTCAAACAGTCAATGGGAAATCAGTTTCCTGCTTGTGACAGGCAAACAGAAGGTTAGATGAATTGGCAGGGGCTTGAGCACCCATACCTGTATGGGGATGACACTCAACTCTGTTTTTCCTTCACAGCTGATTCAGATGAGATGTCCTGAGTAAGGAGGAAATGGATTGCATGAGAGCCAATAAACCGAATCTCCACCCAGATAAGGCTTTCCGTTGATAATATTGCTAACCAGGGATTCAAGTATCAATATGGGACTTTATGCAGCTTGAAAGTCTTGGTGCTATTCGACCTGAGCCTACAGATGAAGGCACCATTATACCTGATATTTTTTTGAGAAAATTAGGACAGGAGAGACCACTGAAACAACATCTTCCTATTCCTTCTGTTTCCAACATTGGCCCAAGTTGCTGAGTTCATGTTTTAGCTCAGGAGTCCCCAACCTCTTGGAGCCTGTAGACATCTTTGGATTTGGCACAGGCTGGTGGGCGTAACAACAAAATGGCTGCCACAGGAGGTGGAGCCAACCACAAAGTGGCTGCCACAGGAGACAGTGTCAACCACAAAATGGCAAGGAGCAAAGTTATGTGTAAATCTAGTAGGCAGAAGCTCTGTATAACAGGATGCCTTTTAGTCTGCCCAGCCAATCAGATCACCAGTGGTCACCAGAGAGCCAGCATGGTGTAGTGGTTAAGAACGGTGGTTTGGAGCGGTGGAGTCTGATCTGGAGAACCGGGTTTGATTCCCCACTCCTCCACAGGAGCGGCGGAGGCTAATCTGGTGAACCGGGTTGGTTTCCCCACTCCTACACACGAAGCCAGCTGGGTGACCTTGGGCAAGTCACACTCTCTCAGCCTCACCTACCTCACAGGGTATCTGTTGTGGGGAGGGGAAGGGAAGGCGATTGTAAGCCGGTTTGATTCTCCCTTAATTGGCATAGAAAGTCGGCATGTAAAAACCAATTCTAATTCTTCTTCAATCAGAAACCGTCGTGGGCCAAAGCCCCTCTGGCCCCACACACTTTCTAAAAAAACCTTGGGTACCAGGAATAGGGTTGCCAGGTCCCTCTTCACCACCTGCGGGAGGTTTTTGGGGCAGAGCCTGAGGAGGTGGGATTTGGGGAGGGGAGGGACTTCAATGCCATAGAGTCCAATTGCCAATGCAGCCATTTTCTCCAGGTGAACTGATCTCTGTCGACTGAAGATTGGCAACCCTAACCATGAAAGGTATCGGCAGGTGCCATGGTGCCAATGGGCACTATATTGGGGACCCCTGTTTTAGCTCTCAGAGCTAGAGGTCTTTAATGTCTTGAGGATCCAGGGAGCAGGGAGGATCCAGGTGGGGCTGTGCCTCTGATGGTAGAATGATAGTTGCATGGACGTAGGGTGTCTAGCCCCTTATCCGGAACAAAGCATGAGGGTAGTTTTTTTTCCTTTTCGTGTTTTTTTATTGTACTGTGTAATTTTAATTGTTACTATTGCAGTTTTTTATTGTTGCCATTTTTACAGATGTCGTTTAATAGAGAATTTTCTTGATTTACAAAAAAACTTTTCTTTGAGCTGCTGTGGGAATTTTGTGTTGAGAGAGAGAGAGCGTACAAATGCATTCAGTAAAATAATACATAATATGTCCTTTCACAAACCATAGACCTATCGTTGGATTAAGAGGAAAGATTAAAAGCAAAAACCCAAGGCATACTGGCCAAATACTCCTTTTTAAAACCTAAACTACTTCTTTGCTCTGGTGAGCAAAACATAATGTCAGTTGTATGTCAGAGTGCAGAACGGATTCCCAAGGCCAATGGCAGAACCCCCCCCTCCCCAATTGCTTGAGACTCTTAAAAGTGGATTAGACAGCAGACTTAAAATTACCCTGTAGGGAACAATCTTGCATTGACAGTGTGATGGAATAGATGACCTCATAGTACAGCTGTGAGGGGGGGAAAATTAACATATGAGTTTTTCTTCTCCCATAAAGCTATTCGGTGATACACCTCCAAAGAAATAAACTTAGCCATATCAACAGCAAAGCTTGCTTCATAAACTTTCAGCAGAGAGCTGTTATGTATTCAGCCTCATATACTTGTGTACCATGTATCTACATTACCTTACTGAGTACGTAATAAACAGCGATGACCTTTCCATCATGTGTTTGAGAAGAACAAGAAACAACTTTATGCTTCTGAGTAGCATATTTCAGATTTTACAGAGTTTTTCTCTTGTACTGATTTAATAATACCATAAAGCACATTTTCTCAATTTTTTTTTTGATGCTTGTGACAGTCTTCTTCTGGATTAAAACTGAAGCCACACTTCATTTTTACACAATAACAAAAAAAATTTTCTTAGTTCCAAGAACAATGGGTAGGGCAGGCATTCTTCTTGAAGCTGCACGACAGCCCATTTAGTGACGACTTCTGAGAATTCTGCCTTCCCCTTGGACCAGTAGGGTTGCCAGATCCCTCTTTGCCACCGGTGGGAGGTTTTAGGGGTGGAGCCTGAGGAGGGTGGGGTTTGGGGAGGTGAGGGACTTCAATGCCATCGAGTCTAATTCCCAAAGCGGCCATTTTCCCCAGGTGAACGGATCTCTGTTGGCTGGTAATCGGTTGTAATAGCAGGAGATCTCCAGCTAGTACCTTGAGGTTGGCAATCCTATTGACCAGGGTTGGATAGGTCCTTTACCTTACCAGGAAAGTTGGTCATTGCCCTGGGAGGCCACTGTGGTCAGGAGGAAGCTGGGTTAAGTGGCCCCTGTGGTGCTCAAAGCCTGTTCTGTCTCCAGGTTGTGGTGATCATGGCAACAGGTGTAGACTTTCTGCTCCCTCCAGGGCTGCTTTAACACTAGGGTTGCCAGCTCCGGGTTGGGAAATACCTGGGGATTTTTGGGGTGGAGCCTGAGGAGGTCGGGATTTGGGGACGGGAGAGCCAGAGTGGTGCAGTGGTTAAGAGCCGTGGTTTGGAGCAGTAGACTCTGATGTGGGGAATCAAACCTGGTTCTCCAGATGGTTAAGAGCCGGGGTTTGGAGCAATAGTGTCTGATCTGGAGAACCGGGTTTGATTTCCCACTCCTACACATGAAGCCAACTGGGTGAGCTTGGGCTAGTCACACACTCTCAGCCCCACCTACCCCACAGGGTGTCTGTTGTGGGGAGGGGAAGGCAAGGTGATTGTAAGCCCGTTTGATTCTTTCTTCAATGGTAGAGAAAGTTGGCATATAAAAAACAACTCCTTCTTCTTCTTCTTCTTCTTCTTCTTCTTCTTCTTCTTCTTCTTCTTCTTCTTCTTCTATTTTATTGGAAAAAAACCAATGACAATAACAACAACTAAAAAAAGCAGATTTACTGACAGTCTTCGTAATTTAAAACACAACACACACACACACACAATAAAATAAGATCAAGTCTCCCATGCTACAGCTTATTTCTATGTCTTCATATTCATCATTACGTCCTGACTGAGCGCAACGCATTCCTCTTTCCCACCCTTATTTATGAAATTCTCTATTTTACTTGTTGTATGTGACCATACCTCATCCAATCTTATTGTATCTCTGTTTTTCTGATATGCTGTTAGCTTAATTAAAACATATATTACTTTAACTTTAACCAGCCATTCCTCTATCTTTGGAGTTGATTTTTGTTTCCAGTGACTGGCAAAGGTCGTTCTAGCCACAGTTATCATATGTAACACCATACAAAGTTGATCTTTAGTTAGATTAGGTACCAGATTTAACAAGAATATCTCGGGTTTACATGGAATATAAACCTCTCTCCTCCTTCTCCTCCTCCTCCTCCTCCTCCTCCTCCTTCTTTTTCTTCGAGTCCAATTGCCAAAGCGGCCATTTTCTCCAGGTGAACTAATCTCTATCGTCTGGACATCAGTTGGAATAGCAGGAGATCTCCAGCTACTGCCTGGAGGTTGGTAACCCTATTTAACGCCCCAGTCTCCTCTTGCACCAGCCTCAGGGATAGGACTGTGGTTTCGGGGCATTCTCTCATAGTTTGGATTTAGCAGGGACTTGTTGTATACAGGGGGAAAGTTTACAGTAAGGATTTTTTAAAAGCTCTTAATGGAAGTTACCTTCCTTTGTACTATCTATATCTAGAGGCTGCTGGGCCAAATCTGCCACCAAAGAGACTTCGCTTGGCCCTTAGTGGCCATCCCTGAGGCAGAAAAAAGCAGGTGATTGTGGAATTAGAGCCAGCTGAGCTGATAGACCACTTTCAGGGGCAAAGATTGGGACCTTGGCTTGCCACTCAAATTTCTTCCTCATAGTGACCTGCCCACAAAACTGGTTGCTGACCAGGATCTTACTGTCTCCTAATCTGGACTCTTTTGAAGAGTTATTTCTTTGTAACAACATAGCACCTCCTGGCTTTAAAATATATATAATCAAGTCCACTAAGTCACAACACTATTAGCATAGTCTAAGACGAGAAGAAATCGACTAGAGGCCAGACCTTCTAGTATTCAGTATGTTCCTACTGTTAGCTCAAAAATTCAAACAATGCTTGTGCATGCTTGCTCGTATAGGTGATTTTTCTAATACACTAACGACAGAAGACAGTTTCTCACCCAACATATAAAGTCATCTGTTATTTTTCCAGCTAGGGAAATTGTTAGTTTTTAATGCTGCTTTTTCAGCTGGAACAATTTAGTGAGCCAGGATCAATGTGAAATGCAGCACATCAATCATTTCCTATGGATCACAAACCAAAGCCAAACTGAAAAAGAGCTTTGCTCATCGGCACTAAATCAAGCAACCCCTCCCATCTCCCCACTGAGGTTTTTTTTTTCTTTGCACACAGAAGGAGCAAAATGTTTACATGAATTGCCTCGCCTCACTTCAGTTATACAATGAGAAAGTAGCCCATGTTTTAAAAAGTAGTTCTTCCACCCCATTACATCTGAGACCTGATACTCTACTGACCAGGATCTCCTATGGCCATAGCGACTCGTTACAGTCATCAATATTGTCCATTCTCAATCATTCTCACAGCTATTTTTTCCTGCCGATGTTATGTCTTTATTGGTTCTTGTAGGTTATCCGGGCTGTGTAACCGTGGTCTTGGAATTTTCTTTCCTGACGTTTCGCCAGCAACTGTGGCAGGCATCTTCAGAGTAGTAACACTGAAGGACAGTGTCTCTCAGTGTCAAGGGTGTAGGAAGAGTAATATATAGTCAGAAAGGGGTTGGGTTTGAGCTGAGTATTGTCCTGCAAAAGTATTGTCCTGTAAGTATCAAGATAATGTGCTAATGAGGGTATGGTATGTTAATATGGAACCATTGTATCCTGAAGTGATCTGTTAATGTGTGTAATCCAAAGCTAATCTGTATGGCTATTGTTGAATGTTGTCTTTGTCTGGAGGTTTTTCAGGGCAGGAAGCCAAGCCTTATTCATTCTTAAACTCTCCTCTTTTCTGTTAAAGTTGTGCTGATGTTTATGAATTTCAATGGCTTCTCTGTGCAATCTGACAAAATAGTTGGTAGAATTGTCCAGTCTTTCAGTGTCTTGGAATAAGACCCTGTGTCCTGTTTGTGTCAGTCCATGTTCAGCCACTGCTGATTTCTCAGGTTGGCCAAGTCTGCAGTATCTTTCATGTTCTTTTATCCTTGTTTGTATGCTGCGTTTTGTGGTCCCGATGTAAACTTCTCCACAGCTGCAAGGTATACGATATACTCCTGCAGAGGTGAGGGGGTCTCTTTTGTCTTTTGCTGATCGTAGCATTTGTTGTATTTTCTTGGTGGGTTTAAACACTGTTTGTAGGTTATGTTTTTTCAAAAGTTTCTCCATCCTATCAGTGACTCCTTTAATAAATGGCAAGAATACCTTTCCTATGGGAGGCTGTTTTTCTTGAGTTTTCTGATTTTTGTTTGGTTTAATGGCCCTTCTGATTTCATTCTTGGAGTAGCCGTTTGCTAGCAGTGCGTGATTTAGATGATTAGTTTCTTCCTTGAGAAACTGTGGTTCACAGATCCGTCTTGCACGGTCCATTAATGTTTTGATTATTCCTCTTTTCTGTCGGGGGTGGTGGTTGGAGTTTTTGTGTAAGTAGCGATCTGTGTGAGTTGGTTTCCGGTAGACCTTGTGACCTAACTGAAGGTTTGTTTTACGGATGACGAGGGTATCAAGAAATGGGAGTTTACCCTCAATTTCCTTTTCCATGGTAAACTGAATGTTTGGATGGATATTATTAAGATGGTTTAGAAAGTCCATTAATTTTTCTTCACCATGGCTCCAAATGGTAAATGTATCATCTACGAACCTGAACCAGACTGTAGGTTTGTAAGGTGCTGATTCTAATGCTGTCTTTTCAAAATATTCCATGTAAAAGTTTGCTATTACTGGACTGAGTGGACTTCCCATAGCTACTCCATCAATCTGTTCATAAAATTCTTGATCCCATAGGAAATAACTTGTTGTCAAACAATGGTGAAATAAGGCTGTTATATCTTCTGGAAAAATCTGGTTAATCAATGAGATTGTGTCTTTTACTGGAACCTTGGTAAAGAGGGATACAACATCAAAACTGATTAATATATCCTTTGGATTGAGTCTTAACGGACTGATTTTGTTGATGAAGTGAGTTGAATCTTTGATGTAAGAAGTGGTTTTTCCAATGTGGTCCTGTAGGAGGGTGGTCAAATATTTAGCTAATTCATATGTTGGGGAACCAATGGCACTCACGATGGGTCGGAGTGGAACGGAATCCTTATGAATTTTAGGTAGTCCATATAATCGTGGTGGTTGTGCTTCAGTCTTGCATAGTTTTCTGTGTGTGTCGGGATGAAGAGTGGAATTCTTGATCAGAATGCTAGTTTTCCTGGTAATTTTGCAAGTTGGATCTCGTTTTAGTTTTTTGTATGTGGCAGGGTCCAGAAGTTCCTCAATCTTCTTTTTGTATTCTTCTGTTTTCATGATCACTGTGGCATTGCCTTTGTCAGCTGGTAGAATAATGATTTCTGGATCTGCATTGAGGGTCTTGATGGCGTTTCTCTCCTTGCGTGTTATATTGCTAGCAAGGGGCTTTGCTTTTCGTAGAATTCTTGCTGTCTCTCCTCTTATTTCCTCAGCATCTTCTTCAGGTAGATTACGAATGGCAGATTCTACATTTGCAATGATGTCTTCCACTGGAATTTGGGTGGGAGTGACTGCAAAGTTTCCTCCCTTAGCTAAGATGGAAGTTTCTTCAGGTGAGAGTTGTCGGTCTGTCAGATTGAAGATAATCCGTTTGTTGTCAAGTTTTGGACTGTTCTGTCTTCTTTCCTGTAATTTGTTAAACTTTTGCTTCTGTCTGGAAGTATGGCTGGTTAACCCCTGTTCCATTTTTCTGTAGGTGAGATTATCAATCTTGTCCCAATCATGGCTTCTCATTTTGTGGCTAGTATTGATATGTAAGTAAAACAACTCCTTGTCTGTGGCAGCAAGTTCTCTGCGGGTAGTGTGAATTCTCTCTCGTAAGAGAGCCCGTTCTAGATGGTCATAAACGCGGTTAGCTCGTGAAGTTTTAAAGATTCTTTTACTTGTGAGAAAAGATGGAATGGTTCCAGTGTCTCTGCATCGCAGTAGAAAAGTTAAAGAACAAAGTAGATGTGCTTTCTTGTTCCGAAGTGTTTCCAATCTCCGGGTCTGTTGAAATATTTCCTCCCCGTAGAGGCGTTCAAAATATTGTCGAAGGCTTTCACGGTCAGAGTTCATTGGTTCTTGTAGGTTATCCGGGCTGTGTAACCGTGGTCTTGGAATTTTCTTTCCTGACGTTTCGCCAGCAACTGTGGCAGGCATCTTCAGAGTAGTAACACTGAAGGACAGTGTCTCTCAGTGTCAAGGGTGTAGGAAGAGTAATATATAGTCAGAAAGGGGTTGGGTTTGAGCTGAGTATTGTCCTGCAAAAGTATTGTCCTGTAAGTATCAAGATAATGTGCTAATGAGGGTATGGTATGTTAATATGGAACCATTGTATCCTGAAGTGATCTGTTAATGTGTGTAATCCAAAGCTAATCTGTATGGCTATTGTTGAATGTTGTCTTTGTCTGGAGGTTTTTCAGGGCAGGAAGCCAAGCCTTATTCATTCTTAAACTCTCCTCTTTTCTGTTAAAGTTGTGCTGATGTTTATGAATTTCAATGGCTTCTCTGTGCAATCTGACAAAATAGTTGGTAGAATTGTCCAGTCTTTCAGTGTCTTGGAATAAGACCCTGTGTCCTGTTTGTGTCAGTCCATGTTCAGCCACTGCTGATTTCTCAGGTTGGCCAAGTCTGTAGTATCTTTCATGTTCTTTTATCCTTGTTTGTATGCTGCGTTTTGTGGTCCCGATGTAAACTTCTCCACAGCTGCAAGGTATACGATATACTCCTGCAGAGGTGAGGGGGTCTCTTTTGTCTTTTGCTGATCGTAGCATTTGTTGTATTTTCTTGGTGGGTTTAAACACTGTTTGTAGGTTATGTTTTTTCAAAAGTTTCTCCATCCTATCAGTGACTCCTTTAATAAATGGCAAGAATACCTTTCCTATGGGAGGCTGTTTTTCTTGAGTTTTCTGATTTTTGTTTGGTTTAATGGCCCTTCTGATTTCATTCTTGGAGTAGCCGTTTGCTAGCAGTGCGTGATTTAGATGATTAGTTTCTTCCTTGAGAAACTGTGGTTCACAGATCCGTCTTGCACGGTCCATTAATGTTTTGATTATTCCTCTTTTCTGTCGGGGGTGGTGGTTGGAGTTTTTGTGTAAGTAGCGATCTGTGTGAGTTGGTTTCCGGTAGACCTTGTGACCTAACTGAAGGTTTGTTTTACGGATGACAAGGGTATCAAGAAATGGGAGTTTACCCTCAATTTCCTTTTCCATGGTAAACTGAATGTTTGGATGCTGAGATGCACCGGAAAGCTCTCGCGGTTGCTGCGAGGCTAACATTTAAATTGGCACAAAACAGGAATGGGAAAACCTGGGGAAGTTCCGGAAGTTGGTGGGTTGATCACGCAGGTGGGAGACCGCCATGCGTGTTAACAGTTTTTTTTTTTTTGCTACATTTGTGGGAGAATCAAAGGACAAAACGGCCATGCGTTTTCTACCAGAGTACAATAAAATCCTGAGCAAATCTTGGCCAGCTATCATCACAGGAAATAATGTGGTAAAGGCATTTCACCTGTCCTTTGGATATCGCTCAACTATTCATGCACATATAGTTCATGCAAAACTAAATTGAAGCAGAGATGTTTGTAATGTGAATGAAGTTATTCAGTTCACATTACAAACCCAGTTAAAGCAAGGACTGCTTTAAACCTCATGTTTGAATAATTGGGTAGGTTCCTGTGGAAGATTTCCACAGATAGAAGAAATTTTATGTGCAGAGTATGACTTCCTTCCATTCCCCTTTTGGTCCAAAATGCCTCCTGAAATGCTGCTTGTAAGAGATGGAGGAGTCTACAGTAGGGGTGGGAAACCAGTGAAAATCACCTTCCTTCTGCCTGCAGAAATCCTCCATGGGATCTAAGCGGGAATCTGTTATGCTGAGGATATACCTATAAGCTGCTTACCAGATGCTGTTCTACATGGGCTTCATTGGCTTATGGGTGAAAATACCCTAAACTTGCTTTTGTACAACTTTGAACGTTTAGCATTGCAGCCTAAAAGTCCTTTTCAGGTGCTGTTTCAGTGTGGAGAGGAAAGAGCATTCACTCAAGATATCACTATTCCTGTCCCCCAATGTTAATTTGAAGAGTGGAATACAGCCTATGCACATAAAACAGGGTACTCTCATGCAATTGAGAACACTGCAAACCAATCATGTACAAATCCTCCCTGCACATGTTCTGATGTCTATGCATAGACTCCATTCAGAACTTCAGTTCAACAGAGGCTGAGAATAGAGATCCTTAACCTGCCAGTTCGGCTCATGTTCTGCTTGCCAGTTGTGAGCAAAAAGACAGTTTTTCACCTGCTGTTTAGCAGCTCTCATGCAACTTGACCCTGTTAATCAGGTTGCTTTTTGTATATTAAAACAGTGCAGTACAATACAATATGCCATATTTCATGCATATACATTGTCACATAGCCCAACGGGAATTCTAATTTCCATCCTCCTGCACAGACTTGTTGGAGATGCTCACCACCTGGCAGCCAATCATAGAAACAGTGAGTAAATTAATCAGTTTGCCAGTGATTATCAATAAACTAGTCTTAAACCTGAAACTGTAAATTCCATGTTATTATCAAAGTTATTTTTGGCAGGTTATTTTGCACAGCCTTATGGGAGATGTACTATCTACCACATCATTTAATTAGCTGACCCAACCATCTTTGACCTGGGGGAAATTGATTTAATCTATTGCTAGGATTGCCAACTTCCAGGTGGAGCCTGGTGATCTCCTAGATTTACAGCTGATCTTCAGAGTACAGAGGAGGAGGAGAAGAGTTGGTTTTTATATGCTGACTTTCTCTACCTTTAAGGAGAATCAAATCTTGTGAGGTAGGTGGGGCTGAGAGAGTTCGGAGAGAATTGTGACTAGCCAAAGATCACCCTGCTGGCTTCACGTGTACGAGTGGGGAAACCAATCCAGTTCACCAGATTAAATTCTGCAACTCTTGTGGAGGAGTGGGGAATCAAACACAGTTCTCCAGATTAGAGTCCACCACCCTTAACCACTACACCACGCTGGCTCTCAGATTAGTTCCCCTGGAGAAAATGGCTGCTTTGGATGGTAGACTTTATGGCAATTTTATCCTGTTTGAGTCCCCCCTCCCTCTCTAGGCTGCACCCTCCAAAGCTCCAGGAATTTCCTAGTCCAGAACTGGTGACCCTACTGAATTGATGCACAAAAAGTGACTTGCAAGACAGAGAGAAATGAAACTGAAACATTACAGTTAACTGTGCATCTGTAAAGTTGTTTGGCAGGTTTTTGAGGCGGATGGATGGTGGTGAGGCAAACAGATCTGAAGCTTGGCTCATGAGTGGTCACAGCTGTTGAAGATGGTATGTTTTCCTGCTGAAATTGTTTGCTGTGAAGTTGGCATCATCCCTAGATCAGAGCATGAAAAGTGCACTAAGTCCTCTTCTCACTTCCACGCACTGAAATAATGTAGGAAATAGTATTCTTTTCATCCTTGGTATTCCTTCCTTCCAGCATTTTTGCCTTTTGCTTTTTTCTTTTGCAGGTCATTCTGTGGTTTTGTACCTAGCATTATGCCAGTGCTAAATAATAAGAAAGCACAACTCCCTGCCCCGGAACTTCTCTTGCACAAACCTTACCAAAATGAAATTTCAGTGGCATTTCTGCCTTACAACCCCCCACCCCCACCCCAAAAAACCTCCTGGTAGATTGTGCCTCATTCCGATAATAAACGGGGAACAGTGTGGAAAAGGCTACTTAGTGAAAGAGAATGAAGACGACTTTTATTCTTAGTGGCTGAAGCGAAGATCTTTAGTTCTAAAAATGTACTTTAATATCTTGTATTTTGCTTTTAGGAAGACTAGTCAGAGAAGATTGCTCTCTTTTTGTGCATTTTAGACACTTTTGTAATCTACCGCATTATTTTTAAACCACGACTCCCTCTGCAGAACCCTTAAATTCATAAGGGCAAATCTGTGACGTAAATCAGCAATGAACTGCTCTTTTAAAGCTCTGTTATAACAGAATGTTGTGCTGTTAATGAATAATGAAAGAAGAAAAAAAGAGCTCAAGAGAAACATTCGAACAGCAGGGTATACAATATTGCATCTCCGCTGACACCTCTGAGGTAGCTCTTGCAAACGTATTTACCCTGCTACTCAACCAAAATGATGCATGGCATTCACCATGGCAACCCTTCCATCATACGTGCATATATTGCTTCAGATGTGTGGGCCACTTTCTTAAAAAAACAAACACATACCAAGACATCGATGTCACATGGACTCCTATTCGTTTCACAGGAATTGGATGTGAAAATATGTACCTCAGGACAGAGACATCTATTTCTTTGTTAACATATTATTGCGGTCCTGTCTTCGAGCTATCAGTGACAATGATTTATTTCAGACAGCAACCTCTGGTTCCCCATCTCCTTCCAAAAGAAGCCCATGATTACAGGACCACCCTTGGACCAAGAATCTTCTGTTCTTCAGTTTTTGCTTTCTACTCACTGGTAAGGGCATTTGTGCAAGGAGAGACCTGAGCTAAGTTAATGTAAATCCCTACGAGCTCTGAGGGGAAAATGTAATGTAATGGGGAGGGGCTGTGGCTCAGTGGTAGAGCACCTGCTTGGTACGCAGAAGGTCCCAGGTTCAATCCCTGGCATCTCCAGTTAAAGGGACCAGGCAAGTAGGTGATGTGAAAGACCCTTGCCTGAGACCCTGGAGAGCCGCTGCTGGTCTGAGTAGACAGTACTGACTTTGATGGACCAAGGGTATGATTCAGTATAAGTCAGCTTCATGTATGTATGTATTCATGTAATTGTAATCTGGGCTAATCCATAATAACAAACAGGAGTTTGTTTAGTGACGAAAGTAGATAATTCCCCACACACATACACACACCCCATAGAAACGATCATGCTATGTTCTGTCTCTGTCTGGCTGTTAGTTACACACACACACACACACACACACACACACACACACACACACACACACACAGAGAGAGAGAGAGAGAGAGAGAGAGAGAGAGAGAGAGAGAGAGAGAGAGCTTCCCATCCTGATTCGAATATTACTGCTGATGCATGACCCAATTCTGTACTGCCCTGGTAATGTTCATCATGCCCAGTTCCAGGTTTCTGAGGCCCTTGACAAGATGTCATCCCTCCTACTATTAGAGTTGCCAGGTCCCTCTTCACCACTGGCTGAAGGTTTTTGGGGCGGAGCCTGAGGAGGGAGGGGTTTGGGGAGGGACTTCAATGCCATAGAGTCCAAAAGCGGCCATTTTCTCCGGGTGAACTGATCTCTATCGGCTGGAGATCAGTTGTAATAGCAGGAGATCTCCTGCCACTACCTGGAGGTTGGTAACCCTACCTACTATGTAAATCTCCCTCTCATGTGCATGTACATGTGCACATAGAGAACAAAATTTGACTGTCACATGTTCCTTCAAGCCCTGATGGCAGTGGTAAGGCGAAAAGGAAGAATTGTGTTTTCGCTCCCTCTAGGTATGTCAGCCGGCATGAGAGGGAGATTGCCCTAGAAGCCCCTGCCATTTCCTAGGGATCTCTAGGAGTATCTTCTATTCCAAATGGGAGCAGATGGGCTAGGAGTCCCTGATTAGTGGTGGGAACTCTGCTAGCGGGACCTAGAGATTTAGCATAAGGACTGGTAAGGACCACGTGGAGGATGGGGAAAAGGCCAGCTGTGGACTCCAATGGCTAAGATTCTTATATGTACAGGAAGAGAAGAGGGAGGATGTGGCATTGCCTGTCTTTCCTACTTGCTCCTCTCCAGTTGCAGCAGGTTGAAGTAGGGATGCTAGGAATAGGGATATCATGAATTTATATCCACAAAAGTACTGCAAATCCAAATAGATCACCAGCCATTAATGTTGCTGAGGACTACTTAGGTGAACACTAAACAGTAGGATTTTTTTTTAACAGTTTTTATGTACGACTGATTTATACAGTTTGTGATTTATGTGGTTTCTGCCAACTGGAGCAGCAGAAGGGAATAGAATTCAGTATGGCTGAATGAAAACACGCATGCATGAAAAACAGATTGTGTTGTGCTGCAATGTTAGGAAGGAATAGGGTGAAACAACCAGCCAAATAGCCATGAATGGCTCAACAAACAGATTATATAGGTCGGTTATTCATGCATACTTCCACTCACGTTCGCCCCCAGTCTGTCTCGGTTGTTCTGTGGAGTTATGCACAACTTTCCCCTCCATTAGAGATGACCTCACTGCCAGCCCTCACAAATTCTGGGTCTTCCCATCCCTCTATTAACCCAATTCTTCCATCTCCCCTAAGCTCAGCCTGCTTGAAATCCCCATGAATAAGGCAAAGCACGGGACATGGAAGCTTGGGGGTAGTGACATTTCTTCCACAGAAAGAACAATAGCCAATTACAAAGCAATGTGTCAAGAGGCAGGGATTCAAATGCTTCCTCCTTCCTCGGAGTTCTTTCTGAGCAGAAGAAAGGCATTTGGAAACAAGGCTTGGGTTCCCCCCCCCCCATTCCCTTTAGGGAACTCCATTTTGTTTTTTAAAAAGCTTTTTAACTCGGCACTTGGGTTTCCACAGGGGGATGGACTTTTCTCTCAAAGAAAGCACTACAGTCAATTACAAAGTGGCATTTTAAAGGGTGGGGACTCAAAAGCTTCTTGTTTTGAGCCTGGAGACTGCTGGTGATAGCTTCACAAGAAGAAAGTGTGGGTCCAGTGAGCAACGAACTTCAGGTAAAACTCCCACACATAAGCAAGCATCGTCTGTTAAAAAACCAGCTCCCTGTTTACCAGTGGTGGGTGTTTGAGCATCCCTAATTCAGATCCCAGAATGGTGGGCTTCGAAAGTCTTCAAAATGTTGGCTGCAATCCAGAGAGGGTTGGCTAATCACTCTAACTTAGTACCAGCTCGAACTAGATGGTTCTGACCTAGAGGTAACCAAATGGATACACTCCAGCACCATTTGGAATGTTCTTCAATTTGATTGATCCTAATAAAACGTATTAAATAGGTTTCATGCTTCTTTCTTAGTGCCAGAATTTAAAAAAAAACGGCTGTGGCAATCAATCTTCTTCATTACGGTCGTTGACCAGCATTACAAACAATAGAAATTTCAATCCAATTACACAAATACTTATGAAAATAATTTAAATTCAACCTTTTAAAAACCATACTGCAACTCTAATTTTCCAGATCTTACTTATCAAAATACAAAATCTGGCTACTCGGCGCGATGTCTGTGAGTTTTTATCTGATAACAAATAGTCCGCTTTAATTTTGTCAGTTGCATCAGAAATCTGTCTAGCAGTGGATTAATAATTTTTAGTCTAGCCGCTTTATAATAAGGACATCTCAAGATCATATGTTCTATTGTTTCTATTTCACGTTACAGGCATAAACACAATGGCTGTGGCAAATGCAGGTTAGTGGAGGGAAATGTGAGGCAGGGAGAGGGTTTAGGGTTGCCAACCTCCAGGTGGAGTTTGGCAATCTGCTGGAATTACAACTGAGCTCCTGATGACAGAGATCAATTCCCCTGGAGAAAGTGGCTGCTTTGGAGGGTGTACTCCATGGCATGATACCCCACCGATGTCCCTGCCCTCCCCAAGCCCTTCCCTCCCCAGGTTCCACCCCCAAAATCTCCAGGAATTTCCCAGGTTGGAGTTGTCAACCCTAACTGGGCTGCAGCAAACAGAAAAGAATATGCAGCAAGAAAGATGAGAGAGAGTATTGGTAGAGGTGGCAGTTATGGGAAAAGCAAGGAATGGAAATTTCCCTTTTAAATATCCCCCCCCCCCGAAATGTCAAAGAATTCTTACCTTATATTCCAAGCATTTACAGGCGATTGAAAGTTATATTAATCCACTGCAGGACCGGATGTAGTGTGCTGAAGTGGTTGGCATGTGAGACTAGGAGCTGGGAGGCCCAGGTTTGAACACTAGGGTTGCCAGCTCCAGGTGGGGAAATACCTGAAGATTTTGGGGATGGAGCCTGAGGAGGGTAGGGTTTGGAGCGGGGAGGGACTTCAATGCCATAGAGTCCAATTGCCAAAGCAGCCATTTCTCCAGGTGAACCGATCTCTGTCGCCTGGAGACCAATTGCAATAGTGGGAGATCTCCAGCCACTACCTGGAGGCTGGCAACCCTACTGAATACCCACTCTGCCGTGAAAACTGCCATGGGTTAAATATTCTCTTTCGGCCTAACCTACCTCACAAGGTTGTTGTTGTTGTGAGGATAAAATGGAAGATGAGAGAATAATGTTGTAAGCGGCTCTGAGTTCCCACTGGAGAGAAAGGCAGGTTATAAATATGGAAATTTGATTGATTCTTCTGTTAATTGATTGATTCTTCTGTTAAAAGTAACAGTTATTTTCACATTTTTAAGCCCTTCTCTCAAGTATTCATCCTATGCCAGTATTCCCCATGCCTTAGGGGGCTTGTCATCCATGTTAGATCAGGCCTATAGGAACTAGAGTAGTCCTCCTCCTGTCTTTTACCCACTAAAATATCACTCAGTATTCTCATTTTCTTCCCATCACTTTGATGGGGAAGGCCTGACTCATGCGCTCACCAAATCGCATTCTAGAAAGGTTCTCACCTGGTGGTTCACTTAGCCATTCATATTTGTTATGCTCTTTGAAGACTGGTTTGAAATTAAGCAGAACCCATGTTTTTAATAAATCTTAAGTAGAGACCCCTTTACGTGAATTAAAGTATAAAGACACTCCTTGGAGGTTTCTTAAATGTTCCAAATATAGTTCCCAGGCCTCTGCCAAAATTGACATTGCCAGAATTTCCATGGAAAGCATTATCAGTATGGAAGGGTTGATGCCAGTCAGTGTACAAATAATGGCTATTCAGACCCTTCTCCTCTTCCTGCTTCAGCTGATTTGTGACAGAGTCTTTTGGAAGGGGAGGGAATTATTAGGTTTGTGAAATGAAATCATGCCCTCAAATTCAGGAGAAGATCGCAGAGGCTTTAAAAAAAGCCTTTGACAAATATGTCTCACCAGAGACTCTTAAGGAAACCAGGCAGTCATGGACCGAGATGTGAAGTGCCGTCATGAGCTAGAAACTGGCAGAGGGAAAGAAAGCGAAAGCCAAGGAAAAAATTATCAGCTGTAAGTATGGCAGAAAGTGAGTACCTTTCCAAAGGCCAAGGTTTGTGATGGACAATATGGAGAAGCACCCAGAACAACATGCCAAGCGGGAGTGCAGAACTGCCAAGTGAAATGCAAATGGAGACAGATTTAAGATGGTTTGCATCTTTGGGTTCAATTGTTTGCTTTGTTTAACAAGCTTATCCTTTCTATTAAAAATAAGCCAGAAGGCAGCTTACAACAACATAGAACCAAGCAGATAACACACATATTAGGGAAGTACTACTTACAGTGTAATTCTAAGCCCTATCTCTGAGCAGCCTAGGATGCTGACTTAAACCCAATGCTGGTGTATTTCCAGTGGAAAGCTCTTTCATTTGTTTTTTTTTATAATTTTTTTTTCTTCATTTAATATATCAACAAAAACAATGTAATAGTAATAATAAAAAGAAAAACAAGTAATACTTCTAGTTTAACAATCAAACGATTTCCCCCTCTCCCTCTTCCATCTAAAATTAAATTGTATAAACTTTTGCTAACGGAACTAATCCCGATATTATTTTAATTAACCTGTTCTTGTCGTATCCAACATTATTAAATCAATACCTAATATAAAAATTAATAGAAACTATGAATAAGGGATTAGATCAAAGAGTATCCTTTAAATGGTCCCGTTAAAAAATAATTTTCACAGTACATTCTCCAAGCCTCCCATTCCCCCCAAAATTGTACATTATCATTCTGATTTATCAAAGCTGTAAGCTTTGCCATCTCGGTCAGTTCCAGCATCTTTTTTATCCAGTCTTTTTTATCTAGTATCTCAACTGTCTTCCATTTAGCTGCATATATCAATCGATCAGCCGTGGTGGCATAAATCAAAAAAGTTCTGTAAGTAAAAATGGCATCCGGTATCATACTTAATAGCATCATTTCAGGTGTTTTAGGGATATTTTGTTGTAAAATCAACTCTATTTCATTATATATCATCTCCCAAAATTTCTTAGCTTTTTCACAAGTCCACCACATATGATGAAAAGATCCTATTTCTTTATTGCATTTCCAACAGTTTGGCAACATTGAAGCATACAATTTTGCTAATTTCTTCGAAGTTAAATACCATTTATACATCATTTTGTATACATTTTCTATTAGTAGTTGCGAAGATATAAGTTTCAAATCTCTCGTCCAAAGCCTTTCCCATTTTTGTAACATTATATCATGACCCAACATTTGTGCCCAACCAATCATAGTAGGTTTTATTCATTCTTGTTCACAATAAAGTTCTAACAATAATTTATACATCTTGGAAATAAGATGATCATTTGTATCCAGCAAGTTTTTCTTCTTGACATCCTTCTGGTCTTCCATCACTTTCTTTAATGATCCATTTAATGTCTTCATATCAGTTTTAATTGTGTTAACCTGGATTTTCACATCTTTAAGATCTTCTGTTACTTCATTCATTTTTTGAGTCATTGTCTGGGTGAAAGTGTTCATCATGGTAGTCATTTGATCCATCTGCTTTGACATCTGCTCCTGTTGTTTTGACAGCTGTTCATGCTGTTTTGCAGTTGTCTCATTTTGTTTGCAAACATATCTTGAATTTTCTTTTCCATATTTAGTTCTTGCGAGGGTTCTTTAAGTTTAGATGTTGCAGGTGATACTGTGTGTATTGATCCAGACCTTTGACGAGTTGAAGACATTTACAGCTGATGCTTTATTTTAAACAGTTTTGGCAAGTCTTAAGGAACGTTGTTTCCAGGGTGTGAGTAGTTTAAGAGCTTGTGGTAAGCATAATCGCCAAGGTATTTAAGCTTAAATCCTCAAAAAACAACTTAAAAATAAACTTTTAAAATTTGAAGTACCATCGAGTTTTCAGGACGCTCTAGGTCGGCAAGCATACAGGAAGTAGGAAGTTGGCCGGAAACGATGGAACCGCGGACCTTCTGTCGTCCCCTTTCTGTAGTTTTTAGTAGCAAACCTTTTAGTTGATACACCAAGGGGAATTCACTTCCGGTCCTGCAGTACCTCTGTCCTTCCTGTCTCCCCGTTATCGGCAGCCATCTTGCAATGCAGTAGTGCTATTTCCTAGAGGTTTCCGGTACTTAAAAATAAATCTTGAAAACGTGGCTGGAGAACCTTCTCGGCCTGGAAAAGGTAACACGACCAAGGGGTAGGAGGGTTTTATTTCTCCTTTCCCCTCAAACATTATGGAGTCTGATTGGTAGTTACAACGTCAATCAAAAAGTTCACTTGTTTAGTCTACCCACAGATCAACTTGATAGTGTCCTTGCCGTTTTATCTGATGTCTATCTTGGTGAAGGAGTTTTTATACGATGGTGGGGGTGGGGAAAATACGGAGTTCCCAGTTATTTCTGCCAACCAGTTCAAACTTCTGTTCCCGGTAAGATCAAAAGAATTCTTGTTACTCACTCAGATTTCGGAGGGTGAGGTTTTTCTTCCTTAAAATAGTTCTTAAGATGGTTATAGGTAATGGAGGTCCAAGCCTAATGCCAAAGAGATGCTTGCGGCGATGCAATCTCCCCTCAATGCCTAGCGGGACACCATCCACACCTCTGGGGGACTTAAAAAAGCTCCCTCGGAGAGTATGGGAGTCACACTGCTTTCTTCGGGCTGCAGAGGAATTCCCGTACCCTGGTCCACTATTTAGAACCAGGTTGGTGTGCTAAAATCACTCCAGTTCAAAGCGTTTCTTGGATTCCCTTGGGAGCTTCCCAGGGGACGTGTGCTAGGACTAGCTCAGTTACCGGAAGTCCGAAAGCTCTTTCATTTGAATGAGGGAGGCAGTAACAACCCCTGCCTTACCATGGACCCCCCACTTTCTAAAAACTTGATGGGCATCAAGGCACCCACAGGCACCATGTTGGGGAGTAGGGTTCTCGGTTATTCACCGGGCTGCCCACCAATCCTCAGCTGGTTGGCGGGCAGAAGCAGGCCCAGCAGAAGGGTGGCAGCGATGAGTGTCTCTGGTGTGATGACATCACTTCCACGTTGATGTCGAAGCGCCGGATTTCGCCGGGGATGCTGTAGCATTCTTCCCCCAAAACTCTGTGGGAACCAATTCCATATCAACAAGGAAGTGACATCATAGTGCCTGGGATGCTCAACACCACCCCCGCCCCGCCCCCACTGAGCTCCCACTGGTTGCTAGGAGGGACCTGGCAACCCTATTGGGGAATCCTGGTGTAGTAAATTGCTAGCAGTAAATATATGCAGTACATAAAGGGAGTAGCTTGAAGATATGCTGGCACTACTTCACCATGCTGTCAGTGTGATGCCATGCTGGTATCACCAGCATCCCTGCAAGTGGGACGCAAGAAGCACAACACCAGTCCCTGAGTGTATACCATCCACAATACTTTGCTACTGCTGGCCAAACCCCAGCAGGACCATGGTGCAGCCCACAGCAGACAGGGCAGATGTGGTTCCGATGCAGCTCCCTACAAGGGATGGGTAAATACTAGAGTTGCCAGCTCCGGGTTGGGAAATACCTGGAGATTTTGGTGGTGGAAAGGTGGTTGCAACTGCACTGTGAATGGAGTCCTAATGGAGCATCCCTCCATGTGCAACCCTCAAGGTGTGTGTGTGTATGTGGGGGGTGGGTAGGGTTGCCAGGTCCCTCTTTGCCACCAGCGAGAGATTTTTGGGGCGGAGCCTAAGGAGGGCAGGGTTTGGAGAGGAGAGGGACTTCAATGCCATAGAGTTCAATCGCCAAAGCGGCCATTTTTCTCCAGGTGATCTGATCTCTTTTGGCTGGAGATCAGTTGTATTAGCAGGACATCTCCTGCTACTGCCTGGCAGTTGGCAACTCTACGGGTAGGGTTGCCAGGTCCCACCTTGCAACCGGTGGGGGGTTTAAGGAGGCGGGGTTGGGGGTGGCAACCAGTGTCATCTATGCGATGATGTCACAGTGTAACGAACTGCCGGTGTGAGGCTTTCCCTGCCCCCTCCTGTTCCCATCTTAAGTTTCCAACCAGCTGGTTTTGCTCCCCACTGCCCTACTACCACGCAGCTGTTTGGCGGGGGTGCAGCCTTTCTTTTTTGCTTTGCCACATCTCCGCAGCTTCCCTGGCGTCCCAGCGTGCGAGCTTTCTTTGCCACACTCAGCTCAGTGTCCCAGGTTTCTCAGGCAGCTTTCCTCCCCGGCCGCTTTTCCCCGTGGTTTCTCGCAAGTGCTAGAGTGGTCACCAGGAACTGGCAGCTACAGGATAGCTGCAAGTCCCTGTGGTAAACTCATGTAGTTTGTAACGTCTAGTTAGGCCCTCAGTGATCACAGGATGCTGACTGTGCTAGCAATAGGGCGTTAATGCTGGATTGCCTGCCAAAGGATGGCAGGGAGGCGTTCCTTAATCCGTTCTCTTTTGACCAGTTTCTCACAACCTCTTCAAAATTGCTGTTCTCTCCCTGTAGAAAAAGATATGGATCCCTATGTTATTTCTTGAGGAGTGGGAAGACATGTGTATGCATCTGTGATGATTAGGGTTGCCAACTTCAAGGTAATAGCAGAAGATCTCCTGCTATTACAACTGATCTTCATTCGACAGAGAAAATGGCTGTTTTGGCAATTGGACTCTAGGGCATTGAAGTCCCTCCCTTTCCCGAAACCCGCCCTCCTCAGGCTCTGCCCCCCAAACCTCTCGCCGATGGCGAAGAGGGACCTGGCAACCCTAGTGATGATTTTGAGCAGAAAAATGGCTGGAGGGAAACAAGTTATGCAGGCTCTTCCCTCATCGTTCCCTCTGTAAATTCACAGACTCTTAAGTCTCTTTTTTCGTTAAAAAACATAGTGAGGGCGAGAGGGGAGATGCTGGCACCTCTGTGTCATGTGTAATTTAGGTAACAGTCTGTGAAGTGGCCCTTTGTCAGTGTGAACTGGACTTCAGCTGCTTCCTGGAATATAATCTGGAAGTCTCCATCCAGACAAAGCTTCATTGGCTAGCCAACCTTTTCTTCTCACATACCAAGTTGTGTAGATGTAGCCTCTGTGGATGAATGCCTGCTGTCTGGCACGTTCAGCATTTGTGAATTGCCCCAACTTGGACAGATGCAAATGGAAGGAAAGAGCCTGCTCCTGTCGGTGAGCATATTTAAATCCATGCTTGCTTTCCAGAGAATGGATCAATCTGACACATCATGTCATTTGGTCATGAGCAGGATGAAGTGTGGGGAACACAGAGAAAGCACTTTACAGAGGCTTCAGACTTCTGGGAGAGCCCTGTCCAAGGGGAAACCTATGATGGACTGCCCTGACGTCCACATTTTTCTTTGAAGTTGCTGGTCCTTGGAGAGAAACCAGCATGTCCAGGAACTGCACTTTTTCAAAACCTGGCTAACAGCTTCTTTTTGATTCCCTCTGATGTGTTTTAAAGTCTTTGAAAACTCCATTTCTCCAAAAAGGAAAGACTTACTTGAGAAGCTGTGTTTTTTCTCTCCCTTATAAACAAAAATCTCGGGTAGTTACCCATGGTGATAACTGGGGAGAAACTACAAACTGCCTGTGTATTAGAGTGTCAAGAAAATGGTTCTGGGAGGGAGGCTTGGAAAAACCATGTTCCCCAGTTACTGGGGCCATTTATGCATGGCTGTTTCCTCATGGTCACCCCACTGACTACTTCGGGGTTTTGCTTTGATTATGCTAGCATTTCTGACTGTCAGAAGTCATTGCTCTCCCCGTATGTTTCCGCATGTTTCCCCTGTGCTTTCTGGATTCATGTTTAGCTAGCATCCAGAAAATGCAGGGGAAACATAGGGAAACATGCAGAGGAAACGAGGCGACCTTTGCTGGTCGGAAGATGCAAGCATAATCAAAGCAAAGCCCCGAGTAGTCGGCGGGGTGACTGTGAGGAAAGAGCTATGCATAAATGGCATGGGAGTGCAAAGCTGGTATTTCATAATGGCTAATGTAGGGTTGCCAACCTCCAGGCACTAGCTGGAGATCTCCTGCTATTACAACTGATCTCCAGCCGATACAGATCAGTTCCCCTGGAGAAAAGGGCCGCTTTGGCAACTGGACTGTATGGCATTGAAGCCCCTCCCCAAACCCTGCCTTCCTCAGGCTCCGCCCCAAAAACCTCCCGCCGGCAGCGAAGACGGACCTGGCAACCCTAGGCTAAATGATCTAGGAAGTTCCTTCCCTCTTTCAAATCTGACCTTTGCATTCATCTGACCAAGCCTTAGTCCTGCAGCTGTGGCATGGGGAATAATAATACTGGCCTGCTTTATCGTGATGTTGTCAGGATTTCAACAAGATAATGTGCCCTGAACACTGAAAATGTTATGCTGAAGCTGGGTATGATTAGAAATGATGATGATTATTATTTTTATCTTGCATTGTGAGTTGTGATTTCTAGAATACTGGGCAAAACCCAGTGGTCTTGGTTCACTCTGTTCAGTCAGAAAGTAGATCCTGTAGGTGTGATAGAAAGAACTAGTTAACAACATCTGCATTCAGTTTTAAGAGGAATATAAGCCCAAATCATAATGGAAATAGTACAAGAGGGTAAATTATTAAAAATCCCAAAGGCAGCTGATCCCATTGGTGAAACACTGGGATGGCGGCCAGGGGACCCAGGCTCAATTTACAGTGAAGTCATCTTTATTTATTTCTCAAAACAAAAAATGATGTTTTTCTTTAAAAAATCTGACATTAAAACGTCGTGGTTATATGTATTACAGTAAACAGAATATCTCAAAAGGAAGAAAGGCTGCCAGCTTAGCTGTTTGTTAACATTTTAACAGATTTCCAGTTTATGTTACAAAGAAGATATGGAATCGTCAACAGGTCAAGTTGACAAAGAGGAGTGAGTGACGCATTTCTGTGAGGACTAGCTGTAAGCTCTCTTGGCGTCACAACCTTGCAGTCAAATCGAACCAGGATAATGTTTAGGCCATACAGGAACCAGCAATAAAGAGAGACAGCCCCCCCCCCCCTGTGCTTTTAAATGGGTGAGTAAAATAGGAGGGCATTATGGCAGGAGCTGTAAACCCCATGTACTTTAACCAGGCACATAATCATGTTCCTTTTGGTGCGGTGAAAATGTCTCTGTAAAGCTCCGGGATGCATATTGTAGGTGATCCTAAAGCAGGGCATAAATATGAGCTTCTAAATTGCAGACTCTTTCTCTGAGTATTCTGGGAGTCCTCAAAATGTCTTCATACACTGGAGTGTTGATTACATAGAATCACAGAATCATAGAGTTGGAAGGGCCCCTAAAGTCCATCTAGTCCAACTCCCTGCTCAATGCAGGATCAGCCTAGAGCATCCCTGACAAGTGCTTGTCCAGCGTCTGCTTAAAGACTGCCTGTGAGGGGGAGCTCACCACCTCCCTAGGTAGCTGACTCCACTGTTGAACAATTCTTACTGTAAAAAAAGAAATTCCTAATATCCAGCCGGTACCTTTCCATACGTAGCCTGAACAAACCTCACATTAAAGCTGCGTTCCTAGGCAATTTTTCAATTGCATGCAAGAAGAAGAAGAAGAAGAAGAAGAAGAGGAGGAGGAGGAGGAGGGGGAGGGAGGGAGGAGGGGGGAAGAGTTGGAGTTGATTTTCTGTATCTTTTAAGGAGTCTCAAAGCTACTTACAAATCACCTTCCCCTCCCCACAACAGACACCTTGTGAGGTAGGTGATGCTGAGAGAGTTCTGAGAAAACTGTGACTAGCCCAAGGTCACCCAGCAGGATTCATGTGAAGCACCATGTATATCGATGGCACTATGTAAATGAGAACATCTTGGGGAATATGTTTTATTGATCTCACTGGGACTTATTTCCAAGGGAGAAAAAAGACATAAATAGAGATGCCAGCCTCCAGGTGGGACCTGGAGATCCCCCAGGATTACGCTTATCTCCAGACTACAGAGATCAGTACCCCTGGAGAAAATGGATGTTTGGGAGGGTTGGCTCTGTATCCCACTGAGGTCCCTGTCTCTCCTCCCTTGGCTCTATCTCCAAAACTGGCCACCCTACTCCCACATCCCCCGCCAGTGGCCAGGGGGGATCTGGCAACCCTAGACATGAATAAACTGTATGATTACCTTTCTCAGAATCAACCATGCAGCTAGATTTGCTACTCCCCCCCCCCCCGTGAGCCTACTTTGGTGTGTTTTAATAGTAGCCATATATACAGTTGAGAAGGCTTTTCCACCACTTGTATCTACATCAGTTTCTGCACACAGGGAAGGGTGGCCAAATTTTGAACTCATTTCTGTAACCATATTGAGCTACTGCTGTTAACATTGAATATCATGCCATGGGAGGCTTCATTTGCTGACTTCTACATATAAAACCTCTGGGAAAGGTACAAAAGCAGGCCAGGTTTTTATTTTAAAACAGCCAGTTAGCAGATTGCTGTTAAAACCAGCCAAAAAAGGAGCAAAATAAGAGAGAGAGAGAGAGAGAGAGAGAGAGAGAGAGAGATTGCAACACAAATTGTTTTCTCAAGCATCTCTCTCTCCCCACTGCCATTTTCTGCCCCCTCATTAACCATGGAGTTATGGGGTGTTCAGAAAATGGAGAATCTGCCAGCATGTGCTACAGTTACATTTACATGGGTTTACAGCGGACTCATTTCAGAGTGTCAGATAATCAGGATTTGGAAGAGACCCAGATGTGTAAAGAAGGTTATTAGATACGATGACAGATGAATGCAGGACCATCATTTCACTTTGGCCATGCGGATTTCTGTTAAGACTTGCACCTGGAAAGGAAAACAGCTGTTGGCACACCTATCCAGAGAAGCCCGTAAAGGCCTCCAAAGGAATGGAAAAGTGTAGCCAGCAATCCTCCTGGTAGTACCATCCAGCCAAAGTAGCAGTCTTTTAGTAGACTGTTGGGGTCAAGAATCCCCCCTTCCCAGGATTTATGAGCTTCCTTGCTCTGAAATATCGCTAATAATAACTACATATATTAGAGATCACTGGAGAAGGACTCATGAGTTGGATTGAAGAAAGCTAAGGAAAGTTCTTGGGAAGGGTTGCCAGGTCCCTCTTCGCCAAAGGCGGGAGGTTTTTGGGGCAGAGCCTGAGGAAAGCAGGGTTTGGGGGAGGGGAAGAACTTCAATGCCATAGAGTTCAGTTCCCAAAGCGGCCATTTTCCCCAGGTGAACTATTCTCTATCGGATGAAGTAGGAGTGACCTTGGGGTAGGTGACCTTGGGCTAGTCACAGCTCTTAGAGCTCTCTCAGCCCCACCTACCTCACAGGGTGTCTGTTGCGGGGAGGGGAAGAGAAGGTGATTGTCAGCCGGTTTGATTCTTCCTTCAGTGGTAGAGAAAGTTGGTGTATAAAAACCAGCTCTTCCTCCTCTGCCATGAGCACTTGTGCATGGGGCTCCTGGAAAACCTTGACCTCATGCAAGTGAAAGCCCCAGTGGCAGAGGAATTGCACTCTGCTGCAGGCGCAGTCCCATGCAAATGGAACGCAGTCTTAGGATCTAAGCCAGAATGTTGGATTAGATGCAACAGATCCAATAAAACGGCTATGTTCTTAGTTAAGGGGCAGGTATAATTTAAACCTTGCTTCCATGTTGAGAGAAACTTCCATGCTCGTTGAAGGATTGACAAGGAATTCTCCCCTTACCCCTCTTAGGGTGGCTGATGACCTCTGTCTTTTCTGTCTTCCACCAGAGGATATAACTCATCAGTTGAACATAGTACAGTAAATTTCCATTGATCCTATTTACTTAATCTTCATCCCACAATTCTTTCACTGAGGGCAGCGATGCATGCCCATGTTCTTGCTTTTTTATCCTCGTGATAATCCTATGAGGTAGGTTAGGTTGAGAAATGGTGGTTCACTGACTCATGGTCACCAAGTAGATTACATAGCCAAGGATCTTCTTGATCCTTGTAGAATGCTCTTAACTACTGTACTACACCTTCAGAGTGCATGAGTTTTGAGGAGAGTTGGAGGGATTTTTGCCAGCTGATAAACCTGTTTGTGGGTGGGAATGAGCACATCCCATCCTGGGTCTTCCTCACCTTCTTCTTCTAGGGGATGTACCTTGGGTTTCTTAAGTTACCCTTTTCTGTGTTGTACCTGCTTTATGTTTATGGCTCACTGTGACCTGGACTGTGCCGGCTAGAGTACATGGTGCAGATATGCTGTATATGTAGGGTTGCTAGGTCCCTCTTCGCCACCGGCGGGAGATTTTTAGGGCGGAGCCTGAGGAGGGCGAGGTTTGGGAGGGGAGGGACTTCAATGCCATAGAGTTCAATTGCCAAAGCAGCCATTTTCTCCAAGTGATCTGATCTCTATTGGCTGGAGATCAGTTGAATTATCAGGAGATCTCCTGCAACTACCTGGAAGTTGGTAACCCTATGTATATGTCATTTTCACTATTGAAAGAATGACACACATGACAGGGCTAGGGTTCTTAAGGGCCTTAACTGAGGAGACTGTCTTGAGTCTTCAGGAATGAATTTCAAAAGAGAACTTCATACTCTGTTTCTTTTACGGTTGCCGGGAAGTGGTGGTAGCAGTAGCAGCAGGTAGACTGCTGTACCTTTCACAGCTGCATGAGATGCAGTAGTTCAGCAGGCAAATCGTTTTTGTGACAATGCAGGTACAATGATGGGAAACATTTAATTCGCCATGTTTATGCTTATTGTGGGTCCATCAGAGACACAGACGTCCTGCCAGAAAATGGTACTTTCTTTATGTAACGATCTGATGAACTAACGGTCTTGGACAGAACCAGTCTTACAAATACCATTCTGTATTTCCATCCTCACATAGAAGCCACTGTCGTCAGAAATTTAGCCACAGCCAAAGTAATACTAAGTTTAGTTATCAGCTAAGAGGGAAAACAGATCTCTCAAAGGGGCAGTCAACACACAATCAAAGAAAATATGGGATAAAGTTTCTATCACACCAGGCCCACATCTGAGTCGGGTATTCCACAGAATCTACCTACCAAAATAGCAGAGGGGAAAGCATTTAGCCTGACAAAAAAGAAAGCCCTCTGATATTCGGAGACAGTCAGTTGATGAAAAATAAGATATAAGAATCCTGCCAGGAAAAGTCTTGGAACCCTTTTGTACTGTTTTCTGCACACTGCCAGTTAATCGGGCAGAGAAAATGGTTCAGGATTTTATCCTTGTTTTAAAAAGCTGGTCATCCTTGTCGTTCATGTCTCGGTTCCCAAGAGTTTATCTCTTCTCCACTAGATGTCCTTCTCTATGTACACAACTTCACGCTCCACTACAAAGGAAGTCATTTATCAAGGAACTCACTGAACAGTGCTGTTTTCTGGGACGTCTCCTTGCCACTCCTGCTTGGAATGAAGTGCTTGGTTCCCATTAAATGGCAAATGTAGTTAGACACTATTGATTTGCCTGGAAGCAAAACAACAACAACAAAAAAACGGCTGCTGAGACTCATGTTAAAAATGTATTTTCCCTTATGACACCAACTAGATCACAAATGATGCTATTTGGTTATTGGGAGCTGACAGTTGTGGGGACTGTGGCTCAGTGGTAGAGCATCTGCTTGGCATGCAGAAGGTCCCAGGTTCAATCCCCGGCATCTCCAATTAAAGGGACTAGGCAAGTAGGTGATGTGAATAGACCCCTGCCTGAGACCCTGGAGAGCTGCTGCTGATCTGAGTAGACAATACTGACTGTGATGGACCAAGGGTCTGATTCAATATAAGGCAGCTTCATGTGTTCATGTGTTGTCTGGGAGGAACTAAAGCATCAGACTAGGAGGCCATACAAACCATGTCGTTGAACAGTTAGATTTGAGTCCAGTAGCACCTTAGAGACAAACAAGATTTTTGGGGTATGAACTTGAAGAGTCAGAAGGGAGCTTTGACTCTTGAAATCTCATACCCCAAAAATGTTGGTCATTAAGGTGCTGCTGGACTCAAATCTATCCATTTTGCTGCAGACCAACACAGCCACCCTCTGAAACCATAGTGTTGGTGTGTCTGTTTAACAATGACGTTTTGACTTTGCCAGAGGGTTGAATCTTGAAGGTACTGGTTTGGAAAAAGCCTCTTTCTAGAAAACAATTGACCTGTGTACTAGTATGTGTGTGTAAAGTGTGGTCAAATCGCAGCCGTCTTATGGTGACCCTTTATGAAGTTTTCAAGGAAAAGGTGGTTTGCCAGTGCATAGCAATCCTGGTATTCCTTGATGTTCTCCCATCCATAAGAACATAAGAAAAGCCCTGCTGGATCAGACCAAGGCCCATCAAGTCCAGCAGTCTGCTCACACAGTGGCCAACCAGGTCCTCTAGGAAGCCCCCAAACAAGACGAATGCAGCACCACCATCCTGCCTGTGTTCTACAGCACCCAAGATAATAGGCATGCTCCTCTGATCCTGGAGAGAATAGGTATGCAGCATGACCAGTATCCATTTTAACTAGTAGCCACGAATACCCCTTTCCTCCATGAACATGTCCACTCCCCTCTTAAAGCCTTCCAAGTTGGCAGCCATCACCACATTTTGGGGCAGGGAGTTCCACAATTTAACTATGTGTTGTATCCAAATACTAACCAGGGCTGACCCTGCTTAGCATCCGAGATCTGACAAGATGAGCCTATATCATGCTGCCTTCCCTGCCATACTAATATGAGCCAGTGCTTAATTCGTTGGGGTGGGTGGGTTTTGGGAGCTCAGGTTTCTGGAAAATGTGCCCTTTGATCTAGAAGCCCTGGTTTTTGAGGTGCAAAGACTGCCTGTGGACATTCTGCACTGTACAGGGGCTTTCTGCCATCTGCTCTGTTGGTCTGCATTATCCTACTACTGATATCAGATATAGCTTCTAGATCTAGAAAAAATTCTAGTTTCAAGAAAGAGTTTGGTCAGATTTAAGAACGGAAAAAAATTCCCAATGTGAATTAAGGGGTTGGGAAAATAATGTTTTAGTTAAAACTGCAGCTAACAGAGAGATGATGAAAGACCTGTGTGTTATCCCACCATAGAGCCATCATGGTGTAGTGGTTAAGGGCAGTGGTTTGGAGCGGTGGACTCTTATATGGAGAACCAGGTTTGATTCCCTGCTCCTCCACATGAGCGGTGGAGGCTAATATGGTGAACTGGATTTGTTTCCCCACTCCTACACATGAAGCCAGCTGGGCAACCTTGGGCCAGTCACAGCCCTCTTAGAGCTCTCTCAGCCCCACCTACCTCACAGGGTGTCTGTTGTGGGGAGGGGAAGGGAAGGTGATTGCAAGCCAGTTTGATTTTCCCTTAACTGGTAGAGAAAGCCAGCATATAATAACCAACTCTTCTTCTTCTTCTTCTCTCTGTGTTATCTGGCTGTCCATTTTCTCTCCCTACTCTAGTGAGCAAGAGGCCAGGCACGCCACAGCAGGAAGAGGATATATTAAACTGCAGTTACTTTTTTACTCATTCCTGTTTGCCTGTAGTAGGTTTTAAAAGTACAGAGCAACACTGTTGCAACATGTTACAATCCTGAATCGGTCTTCTCAGAAGTATATCCCATTACTCCCAGGTAAGTGTATGTAGGATTGCAACCTTTGGTCTTGGAAAAATCATCCCACCTTGGGGGGAAAAGTTCTGTTTTTCTCTGAAACACGCTCCGCTCTGCTGTTTCTAATGTTAGTAGTAATGTATTTAGTTCATTTATACCCTGCCTTTTTCTTCAGTGGGGGGGACCCAAAGTGGCTGACATCATTCTTCTCACCTCCATTTTGTCCTCACAACAACCCTGTGAGGTAGGTTAGGCTGAGAGTATGTGACTGGCCGAAGGTTACCCAGCAACCTTCCATAGCAAACCGGGTACTCGAGCCTGGATTGTCCAGATCCTAGTTGGACACCCTAACCACTCACCAGCTCCTCATCTAGAGATGGTGCCAGTAGTTTTCTAGGCTTGAAAGGCCTCTAAAGCACTGTGACAAAAAGGTAGCCTATTCTGTTCCTCCGCTGGTCTCTTGCCCACCCTTCCTCCTTGCTGGGACCACAACCTTTGTCTCAAACTAGGTGGAAGAAGCAGGTGAGTAAAGGACCAATAATTTAGCCATTGCTTCCTCTCAGTACCTTGTGAGATTGAAAGGGATAAGCACTATCTCTGGAAGAGAATCTGGCAACCACTTTTCTTCAGCTAAATCTGGCAACAGCTTTTCTACCGTTAAACTGCCCCAGGATGTGGTGATGGCTGCCAACTTGGAAGGCTTTAAGAGGGGAGGGGACATGTTCATGGAGGAGAGGAGCATTCATGGCTACTAGTAAAAATGGCTACTAGTCATGATGCATACCTATTCTCTCCAGGATCAGAGGAGCATGCCTATTATCTTAGGTGCTGTGGAACACAGGCAGGATGGTGCTGCTGCAGTCGTCTTGTTTGTGGGCTTCCTAGAGGCACCTGGTTGGCCACTGTGTGAACAGACTGCTGGACTTTATGGACCTTCGTCTGATCCAGCATGGCCTTTCTGATGTTCTTACAGCTCATAAGGTTGCCAACAGACCTGGGAGAAAGTGTCCTTTCCCTTCAATAGAGGCTCAATATGTGGAAATGACCAATGGGAACTTTTCATGGCATGGAGGTAAATACCACCTGATACGTAACATCCAATTAAGCCTCTACTTAAAATGGACTTGATATTTTTTCTCCAGGCCTGCTGGCAACCCTGATAGACCACCTGTTGAATTTGTGCCTGGGGGGGAGCAAAGGAGCCCTGCCAAGAAAAAAGGTGGCCTTTCTAATCACTGCCCTCATCTTTATAGCAATTTTTGGGATGTGAGGCAAAGTGAATTTTATATTCAGAGTGTTACAGGCTTGGTATTTAGAAAAACCAAGCCTCAAAAGTAGGTTATGAAAAGCCAAAACCACACCTGATTTTTCCATCAAACCTCTAGATGTTCTTATTTTGGTATTAAAAGCCACAAAGAGCATGCAGGATGGAAGCAGTAATTCATCATCCATCTCCAATACAAAGCAAGGTTTCTTTACGATGTCCAATTTCCTTTCAATAGTGGGATTAGTGGTTCCATTGGCTTTGGGCACTAATCAAGATTTAGTTCTATGAAAAAATAAAAGATATTCATGGGTGTTCCCGTGAGTAGCAAGAAGAAAAAGCTCTTTTCCCACCAAATATTTAATACTCGTGATTTAAAAATGACTGTAATCTTGAATTTTATGAGTGGAGTTGAATTCAAATTAATAAACATGGAGGCCGTTGTGGTCATCGCCAGCTGTGATTTTTAAAAAATATAAAGAGACTTCATGCATAGTCTTTTCAGGTGCCGACTCCTATAAGGGTCATGTTTTTCTTGGTGGACTTTCCACTCTCTCTTCAGCCTTGGCTCACTTTAAATAGCTTTGGTCACACACACGCAAAAATAAGAACCTGCAAACTGAGCTGACAGATTGGCTTTCCTGTAAATGTATATATGCTGCAGTTTGATGAACTCTTCTGTTGACGCAGGATCTTACATCGCAGCCAACTGGCAGAGGACCTGGCCAGCTTGGATGCATCCTCAGCTTTCCCGCTTCTGAAATGCCTGGGCTCAGGGATGGTTCAAGCGATTTTGTTGCCCCAAGGACAGCACACCCATCAACTCCTGAGCCCAGCTGGTGGTGGCACTGGCCCAGAGGAGGGCATGAAGAAGAAGAGTTGGTTTTTATATGCCGACTTTCTCTACAATCACCTTCCCTTCCCTACAACAGATACCCTGTGAGGTAGGTGGGGCAGAGAGAGCTCTAACAGAGCTGTAACTTGCCCAAGGTCACCCAGCTGGCTTCGTATGTAGGAATGGGGAAACAAATCCATTTCACCAGATTAGCCTCTGCCGCTCATGTGGAGGAGTGGGGAATCAAACCCAGTTCTCCAGATCAGAGTCCACCACTCCAAACCACTGCTCTTAACCACTACACCATGCTGGCATGCCAGGTACCACCAGTGCTGGTGATAGCCAGGAGCAAAAAGCTGAGCCCCTGTGGTGCGTTGAAGCTCTCCTCATTGTACTGTCCCAAGGAGTCACTCAGGTGGCCCGGTTGAGAACTGTTCCTGCTTGAACTTTGCACTGGATGGGGGATACACTTCTGAGCAGCAGTATGTGTGAACAAGATCTTTGGGTACGGGTGGACTGTAAGTTAAATGTGAGCAGCCAGTGTGATTGCAGCAACAAAAAAAGCTTATGCGATCTTGGTGTGCATCAACAGAGGTATAACATCCAAATCGCAAGATGTCATTGTTCCCCCGTACACAGCATTGGTCAGGATGCAACTGGAGTATTGTGTGCAGTTCTGGAGGCCTCACTTCAAAAAGGATGTGGACAGAATCAAGCGGGTGCAGAGGAGAGCGATGAGGATGATCAGGGGCCTAGAGACCAAGCCCTATGAGGAAAGGCTGAGGGAGTTGGGAATGTTTAGTCTGGAGAAGAGGAGGTTGAAAGGGGACATGATTGCTCTCTTTAAGTATTTGAAGTGCTGTCATTTAGAGGAGCTGAGAGTGCTGTTCCTGTTGGCAGCAGAGGATAGGACTTGCAATAATGGGTTTAAATTGTGAGCGGAAAGGTACCAGCTGGATATTAGGAAACATTTTTTACAGTAAGAGTTGTTCAACAGTGGAATCAGCTACCCAGGGAGGTGGTGAGCTCCCCCTCACTGGCAGTTAAGCAGAGGCTGGACAAACACTTGTTAGGGATGCTCTAGGCTGATCCTGCCTTGGATTAGATGGCCCGTATGGCCTCTTCCAACTCTATGATTCTATGAGTGAGGCAGTACCAAGATGGCTCTCTGGCTCTTGGAGGCTAGACCGTTAATTTAGTCCCCTTAAGAAGGAGATCCAGATAACTGCATAAAACTTCCAAAAATTCCAAATATCCATCTTTAAAGTAATATTTAACAAATAACAGTCCCAAATTACAAGAGGAGCATGCCTATTAAATTAGGTGCTGTGGAACACAGGCAGGATGCTGCTGCAGTTGTCTTGTTTATGGGCTTCCTAGAGGCATTTAGTTGGCCACTGTGTGAACAGACTGCTGGACTTGCTGGGCCTTGGTCTGATCCAGCATGGTTTTTCTTGTGTTCTTGTGGAACAAAGTCAATAGTCCCAAACTAAGTATGCCTGAGAGGGCCAGAATGGGAGGGGAGAGAACCAGAGATGACAAGGTCCTGGACATGAGACCATCAGTCAGCCCCTTTAATAAATGAGAGGCATAGGAGTGGAACTTGCAAGCTGAGAAGGGGCTCTAGAATCCTCTTCCCAAATGATTTATATAAGCAAGCCAAGCAGTAGGCCAAATACAATATTGTTCCGGAGATTAGTCATCTGTTTTTCTCCACTGAAAGTAGGAACTAGCCTAGTTGCAAAGATAATACATGGTTTTTTGTTAGAAGGCTTTATCTAGATGCTTTAGATCTCCAAAGTTGGCTGCCTTGTTGCACCTCATACCCTGGTTATTATTCCATTGTTGGGACCTGGCCATGTGTGCTATTGGCTTGTATGTGGCAAAAGTGGGAAGCGTATGGCTCTTTCCTGCATTCCTCTCTGCACCCATAGTCCTTTCTGTCTCCTGGAAAGATGAAACTTGGGGTCATGGGACCCATGTGGTGGAATAGCTGGGCAGGTCAGGGGGTTGCCATGAGGTAAAGGATGGAATTCCCTCCTCTCCTTTCAGTGGGTCTGTGCTGATGCAAAAGGAACAGCAATTTTACTCCCTTCCCCAAAACCACTGCAGCCCCGTGACCCCCATGGCTGTTCCACGTTGTGGGTGCTGTGACCTTTGCAATGATCATTCTGGTGGCTGGAAGAGATTGTAGGAGCAGAGAGGAACCCAGAAAATCATTGTTCTATGCATGAGTAGTTGGATATAAGCCCGTGGCCTGAAGTCTTCAATGAGCCATCTCTCATACTGTACCTGAAATTTATACTTGTGATAATATGAGAGGCAAACTCCATGTAATCTGTGTAATAAAGTCCTAGCTATTTTTGTTTATAAAAATGAAAAGGAGCCTCATGAGGCTGCAAGTATGAACAGAAGACTGGCAGCTGACACACAAGGTGGTTAACCACTTCTCCATTTTCTATCACAATCACTTTCCCCGAGCTGCATCTGGAACATTATAACTTGACAAAAGTGTGATTTTGAGCAAGAAAATAGCTAGCAGCAGGGAAAATGTATGTCTACATTTTTTAAAAAAATACACTATCAGCCTTTTGAGGCTACATTTCATTATAAAGAAACTGTCAGGGGTTCATTAGACAACATTGGAGTATAATGTCAAGTTTGCCTTTAAAAATAAAAGGGTTTATAAGGCAAGCAAAGGGAAGAGGCATATTGGAAATTTCTTGCTGGGCGTTTAAAGGCAAACATTTGGACAAATGTGCAGCCATAGCCACAAAATATCTTGGCTGCCCATCTGGCAGCATCTGTGGTGGAAGTTCACTTTAGTTCAATGGGGATGTGGTAATGGACAGAAGAACAAGACTGGAACTTGGACATGTGGAAAAATTCATAGCTTGCCCATTAATCTGCCACATTTTGCCAGAATGCATGCTGTTTTTTCACACAAATGGTTACTCTTTTTCTTCTTATTTGGTTAATGGCAGTTTGTTCATGGCAAACATGCAGGTTGAAGACTATATGGATTAACATTTTTTTAAATGAAGGAATCTTCTCTGGACTGCGCTGAAACTTGCTCACTGATTTACTCTTAGGATTTGTAGGAAAATTCTATTTTAAAACATTAGGGGATGATCCTGATGCCCCCAGGATCCTCAACCCACAGAGGTCTTATATGCATGGCTGTTTCACTCACCGTCACCCCTCCCAAGACTTCAGGTCTTTGTGTTGATTACGCATGTCAGAGGTCGTCTGGCTCCTCCCCTGTATTTCCTCGCGTTTTGCCCACGTTTTCAGAGACCGGCTTTATCTCGAATTTGAAAACGCGGGTAAAACGCAAGGGGGTGGGGGGAGCGAGACGACCTCTAACGGTCAGAAACGGCAGGCATAATCCAAACAAAGACCCAAAGTCATCTGAAGGGTGATGGTGAGTGAAACAGCCATGCATAAAAGACCAGAGACCCTCATTTTTGTAATGTTTTGTGCCATTTTGTACTTGTGTACATCTCAGAGTTGGGCCTAGAATCAAAAGGCAGGGAATCATGCTAAGGGCGTAAAGGAATTCAGGGCAGCTCCATCAATCATGCAAAGAGGGATTCAATTGGAGGCCATTTTCCCCAAGGGCCTTGAAGCCTTCTCCATGATAATTTGATCTTAACGAACAACCCAGAACTTCAAAACCATAGCCAATGAGCCGATTCCAGTAATTTCCCCCATATCCTAACGACTGAACAGGAAGGCTTCTGCCTTTCCTTAATCATGTCAAGTTGGGGTTGCCAGGTACCTTACTTCCTCCGGTGGGAGGCTCTTCTTGTTAAGTGTGTGTGCGGGTGCGCACGTGCGCCGACGCGCACCCGTCACTTTTGGTTTAGAACCAGAAGTGCCGCATCACAAAGGGCCTTTACCTCCTAATTTGAGTGGCAAAGTGGCCCTTTACCACTCAAACTAAGAAGTTAAAGGCCCCTCACGAGGCGGAACTTCCGGTTCTAAACCGGAAGTGACACACGTGGTATGCACATGTGCGTGCACATCTGCCCGCCGACCCTCAGGTGGTCGGCAAGCAGAGGGGGAAATTGCTGGGGGTTTGCCTGCCACCAGCAGGCACCTGGCAACCCTATGTCAAGTACCCAGCCATAGTTCCAACCTCCTGAACTCGTATCGGCTGGAGATCAGTTGTAATAGCAGGAGTTCTCCAGCTAGTACCTGGAGGTTGGCAACCCTAGAAGGCAGCCTAAAAATGTTTTAAGTAAATAAATAAATTCCTTTATTTACTTAAAACATTTTTTAGGCTGCCTTCTAGGGTTGCCAACCTCCAGGTACTAGTTTTAGCAAACAAAATAAGAATAGACTCAGAATTTCAAGGACTAAAATTTGAAGACCAGGAATACAAAATTAGAAGCTATGCAGATGACGTAGTATTGATATGTCAACAACCCAAGAAATCTACAGAAAGAATCATTCATCAAATTAATCTTTTTAGTTACTGCGCCGGATACAAGTTGAATAAACATAAAACTAATCTATTGACATTTAATTTGCTTCCAGAAGAAAAAAAGGAAATCCATGATGCCTTACAATGTGAAATGCCAAAAAAAAGCTTGAAATACCTAGGAATACAAATTCCAGCAGGAACAGAAACTTTGTTTGACCTGAATTACAAAGCACTTTGGAAAAAAATAGAAGAAGATCTTGAAAGGTGGAAAAGACTATCAATATCCTGGCTTGGTCGAATTGCGGTAATTAAAATGAACATCCTGCCAAGAATAAATTTCTTCTTCTTGATATTACCAATTGGAATTCCAAAGTCTACTCTTGAAAAGTGGCAAAGAATTATCAATAAATTTATTTGGAATGGGAAAAAACCAAGAATAAGATTCTCGGCGCTTCAAGATGAAAAGAAGAGAGGCGGCCTTGCGGTTCCTAATTTGAAAATTTATCATCAAGCAGCAGCGCTAGTTGCAATTACGGAATGGATAAAAAAACCAGAAGACCGGTCGATAAGACTTGAGAAATCTGATTGTGGCCAGAAAAGAAAATAACAATTCCAAAAGAAAAGACTCAAGAAAACCTGACGTTCCAGCTACTCAGAAAGTGGCAAGAACTAAAAGGAATTGTCAGTCCATCTCCACCAGAGATGATGTCCCCCACAGAGGCATATTGGGACTGGAAAACCAGACTGAAATTTGATTTCTTGACTTACAAAGATCTCTTCAACAAACAAGGCAACATTAAGACCTTTCAAGACTTAATTGCTGAAAATATCAAAATATCATGGTTTTCAAATATGCAAATAATTCATGCATTAAAAACTGAATATTTCCAGAAGGGGAAACCAAGGAAGATTACAGAATTTGAATCCATAATAAACAAAACCCAGGATCATCTACTATCTAAAATTTACAAAATGTTATTGGCGCTAGAAACAGCCCCGGAACAAATAAAAGTCTGTATGGTAAAATGGATGCAGAACTTTGGTGAAATGATACCTATGCAGACCTGGGAAAAAATATGGCAACAGGACATAAAATTCACGAGCTCTCAAACAGTAAGAGAAAATTGGGACGAGATGTTCTACAGATGCCATTTTGCTCCCAAAGATCAACAAAAAATGTACAAATCAAACCAAGTTAATTGTTGGAAATGTTCAGAAACCCAAGGTACATTTTTCCATCAGTGGTGGAGTTGCAAAAAGGTACAAAAATACTGGAAAGACATATATGGAGAATTACAAGAGACACTGCATTTGAACTTTGACTTTCAACCTAAACACTTCTTGTTAGGAATCGTTCCAACACAATTAAAGCTTATAAATAAAGACCTTTTCTTGTACGGAATGACTGCAGCAAGAACATTGTACGCTAAATACTGGAAAGATAAAAAGTAAATAAATAAATTCCCCTTTTCATGCTCTGGCGTATGCATTGAGGGTGGGGGTGGTAAGGGATGACCCAGACACTGGGGAGACTTACAGGGATCCTTCTACCTGGGTGCCATACTCTCATACCCCTTTGCATTTTCAACCAGTTCTAATATATACGGTTAGACTTCAACAATCCCTTCAGAAAAACTGTGTTTGAGGACACCATTGCCATGCGAGTGGAATCTCCACACCTGCCTGTCACATCCAGAGATCCCTCAGGCGTGCTATGTGTCTCTGGGGTTATGCAGTTTACCAGCCCTCCTTTTACACACAATCCACCAATCAAAGTGATGGGGATACACAGTAATAGCGATATCAGAGCAAATAAGATAGAAATGAACTTTTTTTGCACCATGTTTAGTGCACTAAAGCAGAACAAGAAGAGAGAAATTGGTCTCTATGTTTTGCCTACTTAAATCCAAAACGTGCATAATTTCTTTTTAGCTTCCCCTGGTTTTGACAGGAGAGAAATGAACCCCATGAAAAATCTCCCAAGAGGGAAATTGTTTTAATGATTCCAATGATTTCTTCATTATACTGCATTCCTAGTCATCTTAAACCTAAAAATTAATAAAAACCTTTTCAGAAGAACTTTTTACCCCCATAACTGACCTTTCATTTTCTACTCCAGTCCCCTCCCTATTTATTTTGTTGGCTTCTAAAGTATTGTTTGGGGATTAAAGGCAGTAAATTCTCAAAAAAATAATTGCTCCCAGTTTGTTGTGTTGTATTTTATTTATACCTCCTCATTGCAGGTACATGTTAAACATGTACTCCCTTTGTTAAGTTTTAAGGGTAGCCTGGAATCTCTGGGTGCAATTCATCTCCCACATTATGCTTTTTGAAATGAATGGGGCTTGTGCAACAGAACATCCGAGGCATTGTACAGTTACCATTTATTTCACTGATGCCTGCACTGGAGATGTTCCAGCTGCCCCCAGCACTGACTGTATATGGTATACCCCCGGAGGACGTTAAGATCAGCAGATAAGAACCTACTGTGATCCCTGACCCTAAGAACGTGTGGCTGTCCAGACTGGTGGAATGCTCTGCCTGGTAACAACAGGGCCCTGTGGGACCTAAAGGAGTTTCGCAAGGCCTGTAAGATGGAGCTTTTCTACCAGGCCTACGACTGAGGACAGACGCCAATATCATCTTTACTGGCCTCCCCCTAGGGTTGCCAACCTCCAGGTACTAGCTGGAGATCTCCTGCTATTACAACTGATCTCCAGCTGACAGAGATCAGGTCACCTGAAGAAAATGGCCGTTTTGGCAATTGGACTCTATGGCATTGAAGTCCCTCCCCCAAACCCTGCCCTCCTCAGGCTCTGCCCCCAAAACCTCCTGCTGGTGGCAAAGAGGGACCTGGCAACCCTACCTCCCCCCCTTCCTTTCCCCTCTGAATACGGGAATTATATAGTTTGAAGGGCTGCCACCTATATGGCGCTTACAGTATACTTGGGAATTAGTGCACTATCTTGTTGGTTTTTTTAGAGTTTTACTGTTTGATTTTATTAATGAGTTTATGTACTATTGCATGTTATTCCATGCTTTAAATGTTATTCCATGTTTTAAATGATGTTACCTGCCCTGAGCCGGCTTGCTGGGAAGGGAGGGCTATAAGTCTGAAAATAAATAGATAGATAGATAGATAGATAGATAGATAGATAGATAGATAGATAGATAAAATATGCCCAGGGTCCCCAACATGGTTTTCATGGGCACCATGGTGCCTGCCAACACCTTTCCCAGAAAAGATACCATGAGAGACAGGAAGAGATTTGTGAATAATTTAACTACAGTTTTAACAATGTACACATGGAAAAAATATTTACACATACACCCTTACCAGATAAAAATTCGCAGATGCAGAGATCCATACGAACATATAACATGGCTCTTAGTTTGGTTAATTTTTGCTAGATTGTGCTCTATTCCCTTCTTGGGATGTGTACTAATATTTCTTCAATTAATAGATTGGTAAAACAGCAACTTAGCAATTACTGTTGCACAACACCAGGTTAAAGCATTTCCCCCCTCACTGAATAGTACTAGCAAATGAGCATATCGACAACATAAAAAAGAACCTTCCCCATTTTACTCAGATTGGATAAGGAACAAAACTTTTGTGGAGCCCCAAAGATTAGCTTGTTCCAGAGCTCAGTTTCCGTTTGTGTATGCAACTTCTTTCTTGTTCCATCTACATCCAGAATTGCAAACACCACAAGAAATATTTTTCTTGTGGCACTTCCAGCCCAAACAGAAGCAGGAAGTATTAGAAATCTTCCAATAAATCATGTTTTCATGAGATTTCCATCTCTGTTTTTTTGTCAGCCTGAGATGTTTGCATAAGCATCCCAGTGTTTGCACGTAGATCTGCCCCAAACTTCTCAACTTATAAAAGAGCAGTTCGAGGAGGACAAAGGGTGGGCAGACCACAGCAATGCCTTGAGGGGTGGGAGTTCCACAGCGCTGTGGTGCCTTAAGGATGCCATGGCCCCTCCTCAGCCAGTTTATGGCTCCTCTTCACCCGTACAAAAAGTTACATGGACGCAGCTAATGAAAACCAGCGCTCAAAGCAGAACTTTTAATTGCTCACCATGGTCCGTTTTGAACATTCCTTTCAACTATCGAGACCAGCTTACTTTTTTTAATATTTAAAAAGGAACAGCAGGGAAGCATTCAAAAAACAGTTTGTGTCTATCTCCATTCATTGTATCAATAAATGCTTATACCAGTGAACCAATACTATGGATCCTTTGCACAATACTGGGTGTTAGATAGCCTATGACTGCTTGTGAGCTGGCCTACCTCCTTCCATCTCCTGAAGTGCAGTCTCATGGGGCAAACCCTCAGTCCAAACTTATCCAGAGAACAGACCAGAGTCAGAGACCATCAATTATTTAAACTTCAGCTGCTACCTGCCTTTGGATCTTGGTTGGAAGGTAAACAACATGGCAACCATGCTGAAACCAAGCAAGTCTGGGTCTAGTTGTTGGCCAACATAGGAACCCTATGAAAGCAGCCATGAGTCCCATGATGGAAGGCAGGCAGGATATATATGTATGTGAGTCCCATCAAGGCACAACTGACTTACGGCAACTCCACCAAGGGGCTTTGATGGCAAGTTAGAAGCAGAGGTGGTTTGCCATTGCCTTCCTCTGGAGAACATTCCCTGGTGCTTTCCCATCCATGTACTGAGCCTATTTAGCTTCCAAGATCTTATAAGATCGGGCTATATCATGTCGCCTTCTCTCCTGAGGCAGGATATATAGGTATGTAGTAAAAGTATAGTATCCTAGACAAATTGGTAAACTTTGGGTCAGTGTCTTAATACTGGTCCCTTTGAAAGCATGAATGAAACATGAGTTATGGAAATACCTTTGCTAGAGGTGTAATGTATGTAAATAGTTAGCGATATGCAGGGGAAACTTAGGAGCTTGAGTCCTGGACGAAGGATCCTAAGTCCTGCATGTGCCATTGGTCCAAACCGGCTCGCGCCATTGGCCCTAAGCCATCATGCGCCATTGGTAACCCGGGGTTGTTTCCCCTCTATCACGGATCGGGGGGGAGTGGCGTGGGCCAGACTAGGGAGCATATAAGCAGGGCCGTTTGCCCTGAGTTCTCCAGTTCTGTTCTGTTCTTCAATAAAAGAGTTGTTGTTGGAACTCCGTCTCAACCTTGTGTGTCCTCCCCACGCAGACTTAACATTGGCGAGGAAGGCTGGTAGGCAGTCCGGCTTGCTACCGAAATCACTCTCGCTGAAATTGCCTGCGATTCTCCGTGACCTCACAGTGCCCGGTAGGCAGTCCGGCTCCCCTTACTGAAATCCTCGACACACTGAGACGCAACAGTTCACTGCTATGGCCACCCGCGGATCACTGGAACCATTCGACTTTGCCAACCCCAGCGAGTGGGAGAGCTACGCGGATCGTGTTGCCTGCTTCATGGTGCTCGAGGTGCCCTTAAAAGACATTCTGGCCACGCTGGGGAACCATTTCATGCCCTAGCCGACATGCCTCGCTCGCCGCCTGCCGTTCCACCTCCGCGACCAGGAGCCGGGCGAGTCCGCCGCAGACTACCTTGCCGCCCTTCGACAGCTGGCCCGTTTCTGCGAGTTCCCGAACCTCAATGATGCCCTCCTCGACAGGTTCGTCTTCGGCCTCCGGAACGAGAAGGTGCGCCGCCGCATCATCGACAGGAAAGATGCGACCCTGACCTCTGCCATCGAGGAGGCCACGGTGGCTGACTCCGCCACCAGGAGTGACCGTCCCTGGGACTGTGGCACCACTGCACTGCTTCGCGAAGCTACCCCCGTCCATTTTGAGGATGCCTGCGACTCCGACTCGGCGGACAAGACGCACAAGATGTCCGCCAGACCGCACCGGTCTCTGGGCCCCGTGGCTCGCCCATGCGCCAGCATGACCGCCGTTCCTGCCGTTTTCGCGACATCAACTGCCGGGCTTGCAGCCGGGTTGGCCACATTGCGAAGGTCTGCTGCTGCACGCAGAAGGGTCGCCGGCGGGCCGGACCAGGAAAGATGGCGTTGCTCAGCCCATCCATGACATGGCCGGCGATGAGTCTCCCACCTCCTACCGCTACTGCCACAACTCCAAGCTGCACAGCATCCACGTGCACCGGGTCCACGGTGTGGAGAAAGTTTCAATCTCTGTAAGGATCAAGGGCGCCCCCTGCGTCATGGAGGTCGACTCGGGCTCGGCCCTCTCCATGGTTTCTTGGGACACTTTCCGCACCCTGGGGCGCCTCACTGCCTTGCCCAAGCTGCAACCTACCGGTGTCCTGATCTCCGACTACCAGCATCGTCGGGTGCCAGTCTGGGGCGTCGCCTACGTGAACGTCCAGTTCAAGCACCGCTCCAGCTGCCTCCACCTCATCGTGGTTGACGGGCCCTGCGCCAGGCTCCTGGGCCTTGAGTGGTTCCAGGCCCTTGGACTCCACATTGGGGGCATTTACCACATCTCCCAGTCCACCCTCGACTCCGTCTGGTCCGAGTTCGAGGACATCTGGAATGGCCCGCTCGGCTTCTACAAGGGGCCGCCTATTTGCCTGCACATCGACCCCACCGCCACCCCCATCCGCCTCAAGCCATGCCGGGTCCCCTTCACACTCAAGGACCGGATCGACGCTGAGCTTGACCGTCTCGTCACCCAGGGTGTCTTGGTGCTGGTGCCTAAGGCCAAGTGGGAGACCCCGATAGTGACGCCGTTGAAGGCGAACAGCGACGTCCGCATCTGTGCGGATTACAAATGCACGGTGAACAAGGCTCTCCAAAGCCACGCGTACCCAGTGCCAGTGGTCAGTCACCTCCTGGCTTCCCTTGCCGGGGGCCGGGTCTTTGCAAAACTCGACCTGGCCCAAGCATACCAGCAGCTGCCTGTAGACTCTGAGTCGGCCGAGGCGCAGATGATCGTCACCCATCGGGGTGCCTTCTGGGTGACTTGCCTGCAGTTTGGGGTCAGCACGGCCCCTGGCATCTTCCAGAACCTTATGGAGGACCTCCTCAAGGGCTTGCCGGGCGTCGTCCCATACTTTGACGACGTCTTGGTTGCCGCCGGCTCCGAAGACGAGCTCCTGGCACGCGTCCACCGGGTGCTCAGCTGTTTCCGGGACGCCGGGCTGATGGTCAAGCGGGAGAAGTGCCAGCTGGGCCTGCCACAGGTGGAGTTTCTGGGCTACCTGATCGACGCGGACGGCATTCACCCCACGCCCGACAAGGTCAAGGCCATCCACTATGCCCCGCCGCCCTGTTGCAAGCAGGAACTCCAGTCATTCCTGGGACTCCTCAACTTCTACCACGCCTTCCTGCCCAACAAGGCGTTGGTAGCAGAGCCGGTTCACCGCCTGATGGACAAAGCCACCCCGTGGTCCTGGGGCGTAACACAGCAACGAGCATTCGAGGCCACCAAGAGTCTTCTCTCCTCCGCAAGTCTCCTCGTTCACTTCAATGAGCGCCTGCTGGTGGTACTGACTTGCGATGCCTCGCCTTACGGCATCGGCGCTATCCTGAATCACCTGTTGCCAAGTGGTCGGGAGGCCCCGATCGCCTTTTACTCCTGGACCCTTTCCACGGCGGAGTGCAACTACACCCAGATTGACTAGGAGGCCCTCGCCGTTGTGGCTGGCGTAAAAAAGTTCCATGACAACCTGTATGGTCGTCCCTTCACCATTGTCACGGACCACAAGCCGCTGTTGGGTCTGTTCGTGCCGGATCGCCAGATGCCTCAGATCCTGTCCCCCCGCATGCTCCGGTGGTCGATTTTCCTGAACGCCTATGAGTTCAGGCTGCTGCATCGCCCGGGACCAGCATCACGAATATGGACGCCCTCGGCCGCCTGCCGCTCAAGGACACCGATCCGGACCCGTCCCCGGCCTACGATGTCATGCTGCTGGAGACCCTTCCAGAGCCGCCCCTCCTTGCCTCGGACATTGCCACCCACACTGTGAAGGACTGCACCCCCACCTGCGTTCACAACTGGGTGGGGAAGGGGTGGCCGGCCGCCAGGCCGGATGGCGAGTTCAAGATATTCGCCGTGCGCCAGCACGAGCTTTCGCTCAACAAGGGGTGCTTGTTCTGGGGAAATGTGTGGTAGTTCCGGCGAAGCTGCGCACAAAGGTCCGGGAGGCTCTACATGCCTGCCACCCGGGAATCGTGCGCATGAAGGCCCTAGCACGGAGCTATGTATGGTGGTCGGGAATCGATGCTGCCATCGAGGAGTGGGTGAGCCATTGCTGGCCATGCCAAGAGTCGCGCCCAGAAATGCCATGAGCTCCAGCCCACCACTGGGAGTCCACGCACACACCCTGGTCCCGCATCCATATAGACTTTGCAGGGCCTTTTCAGGGTAAGACTTTCCTCATCATCGTGGACTCCTACTCAAAGTGGCTGGAAGTGGCCGACGTCGGATCCATGACATCGCGCGTTGTCATCCGGGAGCTGCGCAAGGTTTTCACCACCCACGGCTTGCCGGACACCATGGTCTCCGACAACGGGGCCCAATTTACGTCCTTGGAGTTTAAGGAGTTCCTGACCAAAAATGGAATCCGCCACACAACCTCGGCCCCGTTCCACCCCGCCACCAACGGTCAGGCGGAAAGAATGGTCCGGACGACTAAAGAAGCTCTTCGACGCATCGAGCGCCATGACTAAAGAAGCGCTTCGACGCGAGCGCCACGATTGGGACCGGGGGCTAGCGGAATTCCTCCTCGTCCAGTACACCACACCCAACTCTGTGACTGGGAGGTGCCCTGCAGAACTCCTCATGGGCTGCCGGCAGAAAATGCCGCTCGACCCCCTGCACCCCGACCTGGCGCCAGAGTAATCCCTTCAAAAGTCCCCGGTGGCCGCTCCGAGAGTCGTGGCACAGGACACTCCGGTCTATGCCCGCAACTATGGGGCAGGGCCCACCTGGATTCCAGCCACTGTACATGAGTCAATGGGACCGGTGTCTTACCGGGTCACTACCCCAGAGGGGCAACTGCTGTGCCGGCACATTGACCAGCTCCGCCGCCGACTGGCGGACCTGCCCATCATTCCTGTCACAGCGACACCGACGCGTCCCGATACCCTAGCTCAGAAGCCGGCAGCAATGCTTGACCCGGAGCAGCCGGGGGATCGGTGGTGGCCCAGCGACGTGGTCGCCACGAACGACCCTAAGTCCTGCATGCGCCATTGCTCCAAACTGGCTCGCGCCATTGGCCCTAAGCCGGCACTTGCCATTGGTAACCCGGGGTTGTTTCCCCCTATCACGGATCAGGGGGGGAGTGGCGCAGGCCGGACTAGAGAGCATATAAGCAGGGCCATTTGCCCTGAGTTCTCCAGTTCTGTTCTGTTCTTCAATAAATGTGTTGTTGTTGGAACTCCGTCTCGACCTCATGTGTCCTCCCCACGCGGACTTAACACATCAGGTCATGTTTGCATGCCCAGCTGTTCTGGACTTAAATCCCCTTTCATGAATGGATGAGATTAAGCAATCCAGGCAGTCTCTTTCATATCGTATGGAAGTGATACAGTCTTCATCCCCATGGCCATGATGCTGCTTAATAATAAAGAGAAAGCATCAAGGTGAGAAAAAGAATTGGGGAAAATATATACAAAGAAAAAGGTTCCATGGATCGGCTCATTTCTTCTTTGTTTGACCTAGACCAGGCTGCCAAACAGGGTGAGAAAATGTACCTGTGGGTTAAAACCTGTGAGAAAACATAGCTGTGTTGTTGACACCTGTTTGTTTTTCATCCAGATGGGACAGAATTAAAATATCTTGTTTGGTATATGGAGCAGCCTTTTGATCCAGCCATTTAAACTTTCAGAAATGGATTGACAAGTGAACAAATCGATTAGGGAAGTGCCCTCCTTTCTATGCCCAGCTCTCATCTGTTATCACTTGATTTTCTTCCAATAGGGTTCATGCTCACTTCCACTTGACAGCCTGAGGCAGGGGAGAATGGGTCAAGAAGAAGAAAACATATTGGTTATGGTGGTGTCCTGCCTGCTCAGTCCACCTTTCTATTGTCACTTAGTTTACCCAAGGTTTGTGTTCATACTGCTCCACTTGGAAGACTAAGCCTGTGGTCAAAGAAAGAAAAAGACAACAAAAGGAGGAAACCTGGAGGACTTGTATAGTAGAGAAAGTTGGAGTTGGCATGTGGAAGGGAACATATGGAAGGGAACACACACACTGACCAAACCAATCTACTCCCTGAACCAACCTTGTCTTTCTTCCTGTGCCAGCAACACGTTAAGAATACAATAATAACACAGGAAGAGCCCTGAGAGGTCAGCCAAAGGGTTCATCTAGTTTAGCATCATGTTTGCAACAGTGGCCCACCAAGAAGCTTTGAAGTGATGTATAAAGACAGCTTACCTCCCCTGTTGTTTGTCCACAGCATCTGATATACTGTTTCTGGACTGATGGTATGAATTTAGACTGTCAATTATGAATTTGTCGAACTGTTGTAGAAAGGCATCTATGTTTTCACAGCCTAGTGGGCAAGAGATTTCCATAGGTCCATCCCACACTTCTCTTATCTCAAAAAAAAGGGCAATAGCCTTCCTCACCACAGCTGAGAAAGAGCCAGTCACTCCAAGCACCGAAACCCTGTGACAGCAACTCCAGACTCAACAGGAAAAGGAAGCAGCTCAGAGAAATAGTTATAGCTATCTATCCAAGCATACCTAACTAAATTTTCCAAGTAATGCAAAAGGCTAAAAAAAACAGGGATGTGTTTCGTACCTCCTAGTGCTACCCATACATAGGTGGTTTGGAGGCAAAGTACACTTTGGGGGACTGATTCTGGCTCTAGTTATATGGTCATAGGGTTGCTAGGCCCCTCCTTGGCACCGGCAGGAGGTTTTAGGGGCGGAGTCTGAAGAGGGCGGGGTTTTGGGAGGGGAGAGACTTCAATGCCATAAAGTCCAGTTGCCATAGCGGCCATTTTCTCCAGGTGAACTGATCTCTATCGGCTGGAGATCATTTGTAAAAGCAGGAGATCTCCAGCCATCACCTGGAGGTTGTGAATAATGAACCAAAGTACAGCACAAGGCTCAAAAATATGTACTGAGGTAGCCAACCTTCAGATGGGGCCTGGAGATCTCCTGGAATTATAACTGATTTCCAGAGTACAGAGATCAATTCCCTGGGAGAAAATTGCCGATTTGGTGGGTGGAATCTGTAGCATTACACCCCTCTGAAATCTTCCCCCTCTAAAGTCCTCTCCCCAAATCTCCAGGAATTTCCCAATCCTGAGTTGGCAACCCTAGGAGGTACAAGGGTATGGGTGATCAGGGGTGTTGCCTGTACACCCGTGAAAGGGAGGAGTAGGTGGTTCAGGGTCCTGGGAAAACTTCTAAAAATGGTAAGCAACAGGAGGTATGCAGGCAGAAAGGGAAAGTATTTGGGGGCATCTGGCCTGATGAAAAACTATAGCTTTGTTGGGCACAAGGCTAAAATAGATCAACCAGAGGTTATAAAGTATTTCTGTGAGAAATGCCCACTGATCAGTCAGTGAGAGACCATCGTTCATGATCCAATGGCGAGAAACTGGCCAAAGCATGGCATGAACCAGATGTTCCCTCATTGCAAAAAGGACCAAGTTCACATGTGTGATGGGCAGGAAGCCAGGGAAGGAGTGTGGAGAGAGAAGACTGGAAAGGAAAATGGTGTGGAGAGAGAAGACTGGAAAGGAAAATGGTTGCACGAAGGAAATACTCTCCTCCTCAATTCAATTCTGCTTGACTGTCACTCAGCCAGAACTCATGATCACAAAGCTCCCCTCCGCTATTGATTCATATGTCTAACTTCAAGCAGGAAGCAGGAGGGATTTCCTACACTGACCAATCGTTTTTCCTTCTACACATATCTCTCTATCCATAGCCACCTTTATCGGCTGACTCCCCGGCCTCTACACCTTCTCCCTCTCTGCCAGAAATGGAGGAGTTGGGATGTGTCTCTCTATTTTTTTTTAAATGTCTGGAAAAACCTGGAGTCCAAAGCAGCAACCTTACTTACACATTCCTTCAAATCTATTTGTTCAAGGCATCTTAGACCATCCAAGATGGAATCTGTGAAACACCTACGACTGTCATCAATCCAGTATGCTCTCTAAGCAAGGTGGAGTCTTCACATAAGATCCCTCCTTGCCAACTTGCCTTGTCTCTTTGTCAAACTTAAACACCCCCCCCCTTAAGGGGAACTATTTAGCCCTCCGCTCTCCCGGTGCTATGGACCTATGATAGTCTCATTAGTCATTATGGTCATTCTCCAGAAGCAGATTGTCAGAGCTGGATCTTTACATCTCCTTAAGGCAACAAAGGTTGTTTATGCCTTAATTAAGAAAAGGTACCACTGGAAAGACAAAGGACAGACAGAATAATTAATTCATTTGCTATAAGGATCTGGCCAGGGGAAAGGTGAGGGGGCTGGAACTGGATAGGACAAGGGAAATTTAAAAAATACCTTATTAAGTGGAGCATCCTTAGGACTTTTTGTAGTGAGTTAACAGGCTTGTGAAGTGTTCTCTTTATTGGAAGAAAAGTAAAACAACCGAGTGAACGTTTCGAATTGGCCGGCGATGATGTCTCTGGAAATGATGGTTTATGGCTCAGCTTCATATTACTGCGGCAAAACCTCTTGATGGGGATGAAATAAGCCAGGCTTACCGCTATGTGCTTTACAAATATCCTCCAATCACATTTATGTGATAGAACAGAGTTGCTTGAAAGGCAAAACATTATACGTTTTTAAAGACCGAATGCCAAGCTGGAGTTTTCTGGCTTCATTTAAAAATGTCTTGCTTTTGTGGGTTTAAAATTACACCCTCTGCAATATTTTGATATTGCTTTTGTGTGGGTTTGAGGCACTAAAACGTGTTTTTTTTTTAGGTTATTTATAGGCTGATAACATTTTTATCCTGTGCAATAAAGGGGAAGTTCTTGGCTCAGGATAAGAATAGCAAATTATAGAATAATGAAAACTTCCATCACTTCAGTAACTTGATCTTCAGGCAAATGCCCCCCCCCTTAAGGTGACCCCCCAGCGATGTCAGCACCTGTGGCAAAGTCCCCTGATACTGAAAAGTGTGTGTGAATGAAGCAACCACATGGATAGGGCAACTTGTTTGGATCTTTCACACCCAATAACCATTCAGTTGAGATAGAGGGTAACCGTCATGTAGAAAAGACACATACAATTGCCTCCAGCCACACTGTTCTGGTATAGGGTTGCCAAACTCCAGGTGGGGCCTGAAGAGCTTCCGGAATTGCAACCAATCTCCAGATAACAGAGGTCAATTCCCCCGGAGAAAATGGATGCTTTGGAGGATAGACTCAATGGCATTATACCCTAGCAGAAGACCCTCCCCTCCCCAAATTTGGCCCTCCCCAGTCTCCACCCCCAAATCTTTAGGAATTTTCCAACTTGGTGTTGGCAACCTTATTCTGGTATATTCCTATACTACTGGTGCCTATACTACTGCAGACACATGTGAAGTTGACCCAATTTTTCTTTAATGATAGCTCTTTTCAGTGGGTTGTTCTACAGAACTGAATAGACTGTTTAAAGTTCCACCTGCAGCAGTGGATTACTAACTTTGAGATCCTCTCCTCTCAACCTTTATTGGCAAAAAAAGCAGGTGCAATATTCCTCAAATTGTAGAGAATTCTTTACTATGCAGCACAGGTAAGAGTTAAATTGCTGGTAGGTCACAAACTCTAGTCTCTGCTTCTTTTCTAAGGGACTGGTTCATCAGTACAGAAATTAGCATTCAGAATATGAACTTTGGCAGCTCATAAGAACATAACATAAGAAAAGCCCTGCTGGATCAGACCAAGGCCCATCTAGTCCAGCAGTCTGTTCACACAGTGGCCAACCAGGTGCCTCTAGGAAGCCCCCAAACAAGATGACTGCAGCAGCACCATCCTGCCTGTGTTCCACAGCACCTAAGATAATAGGCATGCTCCTCTGATCCTGGAGAGAATAGGTATGCATCATGACTAGTATCCATTTTAACTAGTAGCCATGAATACCCCTTTCCTCCATGAACGTAATGCCTAGCTCACCTGAAATCCAGATTTAGAGGGTGGTGGGAGAATAGTGGTATAGTAGTACAGTCTCCCTTGGCCATCACTAAGAGAAATCCAGCCAGCAGTGGGAAGACCAATCCCACTGTTTTGAGGAACTCAAAACAGAACACAGGAAGATACCATTTCAGCCACAGTCTTACCAGTACTCAGTACCATTTAGTACCAGCTTACTTTCACCCACAGCAGGACCCCCCTGCCGCTCTCATAGGATGACCTGGATGGCTTCCAACATATAATTACAGAGCACCTGTTAACTATGGCTGATCTTGTCTTGGTGGACTTTTGTAGGTGATTTTCTCTTGCAGTGGTTTTTGTCTGTGACATTTAATAACGATATATAATGTAAATACTGTATTTATAATTATATATTTTGTATCTTTCTCTATTTGCGTATGACCAATTGGTCTGTGAGCATTAATACATTGAATGGTGTGGACTGGGGAAACGTAGGTGATTTGAGCAAAAAGCACCTCCTGCAAATTGTTCGATGCCCTTTCACACTCACCATTTGTGCTACTTCTGCCATATGATGGGAAAAGGATATTGTGGTTAGTACTTGTATCAGCTAATGGCATTACTAATTAGAATGCAGTCAACTCTAGGTGCATACAAGCTTACAGATTTACATACCGTATATGGTACATGTGTGCTTGTGTGCACAGAGAAATGGTTGGTTGCACATGTGTGTAGTTATGGGTGTGTGTGTGTATATTTTATGTGTCTTCCTTCCGAGCATAACACAGACAATGTGGCTAAAAAGTGAACAATCTGGTATGATCTCTTTTCCAGTGGATCTATTGACTAGAACATTTCCTGAAGTGCTTGTTACCTGTGGCACATGTCTAGAAAGTCAGACAGCACCCCTCCAATCATGTGATGCTCTTTCATCACCCTAAGGACAAAGGTTAAGCCCTTCCTTTCTATTCTTGTATGAGCGAGGTTAGTTCTCTGGCCTCCTTTGTTAGATGAAATGAAAATTCCTGAAGATTGTAAGGTGAATAGTTTTAATACTGATTCTTGTTCCACAGCAGGCATGGTGAGGGACAAATTTGCCTCGCTCCTACAGGGCAGTGGTTAGCATAATGTCTCTCCATTTTAAAGCATTCTCGACAGTCAGAAGAAGGGCTGTCCTCACCCCAACAGCAATTTCAGCTGGCAAAGGGTTTTTATGTAATAGCTGAACAGTTACAGCTCTCTTAGATTTTTACTGAGTACAGTGCAAACAAATTGCCCCCCCCTTTTTGTTCCAAAACTGAACTTTGGGTTCAATCTTATTTAAAGCATCAGATTATGTTTGCGGCTCTCATTTCCCAGAAATGATTGATTTGGTTTCAGACCCTTATTTTTCCCATTAAGGAGATTTTTATTTTTTGGAGTGTAAAAGCATTTTTGTTAAATACAGATCATTCATAATGATCAATAAGGTTATTGTTGTTCACTTAATTTTAAACAGGCTCATCCCATAGAATGCAGGTTTGTAGGACAAATTGTTTGAGGATACCTTAATTAAAGGCAGATTATGAGCTGTTGTAAACCATCAGGAGAGGTCTTTAATCAGAATCTTGGCTATAGATATTTAGTAGATGATGGGTGTGTGTGTGTGTGTGTTAAGTGCCGTCAAGTCGCTTCCGACTCATGGCAACCCTATGAATGACAGTCCTCCAAAATGTCCTATCTTTGACAGCCTTGCTCAGACCTTGCAAACTGAAGGCTGTGGTTTCCTTTATTGAGTCAATAAATGAGGTGTTCTGGTCCTTAAAAGTGAATTTTATTAAATTTGCAATTGGTCACTCAAATTATAAAATGGCTTTGTCAGGGCAAATCTCCACTAAGACAGGCTTTTCCCAGTCAACATATGAGGTTAGATAGAGATGATGTTTTTCACCAGAAAGAATGGAAGTGGAATTGCTGCTCATAGTGTGTACCCTAATCCCACATTCACGCTGGCAAATAGGCTGTGCCGTTTTTGCGTCGTTTCAAAAGCTTACAAAACTTGCATGACCAGAGTGGGACAAAAGAAACCGATCTGTACACCATGGGAAGTGAAGCTTCTGCAAAGTACTTTCATCTCCCTTAAAAATCCATCTGCTTTCAGCCCTATGTTACCTACTTTGGTGCTTCTTAAATTACTTATATAATGATCTTTATAATCCACCATTCTTCCATCATGGAATTCAAGGGAGCATGGTTAGGATCTCGAGGAGCTCTTCCATCTTAGCTGTGATCACATCAGCTCAGCTTCAGTAGTACATGCAATCCAACCATATCCCAGGACTAAGGTACTTCCTGGTGAATATGTGCTAAGAGGTTCAGTAATTTAAGTGGTCATAGCATCAAGAATGAGGCATTTTGCCCAAAGTCCAGAGCTGCTGAGGAAAACCTCTACAGCATATGGTGGAGACATTGTAATATCCAGTACTAGATGTTGCAAAGTATGGGAAGAAGTTGTGGAGAGAGGTAGCAAGGATCAGATAAATGGAAGCATTTTGTGAATAGTGCCTTGGAAAGAGAAGCAGGTTATGAAAGAAAGAAAGAAAGAAAGAAAGAAAGAAAGAAAGAAAGAAAGAAAGAAAGAAAGAAAGAAAGAAAGAAAGAAAGAAAAAGAAAGAAAAAGAAAGAAAAAGAAAGAAAAAGAAAGACAACAATAACTGCATCTTTTTGTGAACTCTGGAGATTAAAATGCACCAAACAGTAGCATGTCACAGGAGCCAATCAGCATTGACAAGGGAGGCCTTAACTGTGGAGTTTCATAATTTAAACAAATTAATGGTCACTGCACAATTCAAATACATAAACAACCAGTACTAAGTTGTGGCCTTTTGGCAGGGTTGCCAACCTCCAGGTACTAGCTGGAGAACTCCTGCTATTACAACTGATCTCCAGCCGATAGAGATCAGTTCACCTGGAGAAAATGGCCGCTTTGGCAATTGGACTCTATGGCATTGAAGTCCCTCCCCTCCCCTAACCTTGCCTCTTCAGGCTCTGCCCCAAAAATCTCCCACCGGTGGTGAAGAGGGACCTGACAACCCTGCCTTTTGGAAAAGGTTGGGAAAGGAATATACAACCTGCCTAGCCTGTGTCCTAAGGCAAGATTTACTAAGGCTAGACTGTGAAGGCTAGACTGGCTGAACATAGAAGGTTGAAGAGAAGGAGTCAACATAGCTTCAGCAAAGGAAATTCATCCCCCCTCCCCATTCTGCTATCAGGTTTTGCTATCAGGCCTGTAAAAGAACCGGTGATCCATACCAGTCTTTACATCAGAAAGGCCCTGCTGGATCAGACCAAGGCCCATCAAGTCCAGCAGTCTGTTCACACAGTGGCCAACTAGGTACGTCTAGGAAGCCCACAAACAAGACGACTGCAGCAGCATTGTCCTGCCTGTGTTCCAAAGCACCTCATATAATAGGCATGCTCCTCTGATACTAGAGAGAATAGGTATGTAGCATGACTAGTATCCATTCTAACTAATAGCCATGAATACCCCTTTCCTCCATGAATATGTCCACTCCCCTCTTAAAGCCCTCCAAGCTGGCAGCCATCACCACATCCTGGGGCAGGGAGTTCCACAATTTAACTATGCATTGTGTGAAAAAATACTTCCTTTAATCTGTTTTAAATCTCTCACCCTCCAGCTTCAGCAGATGACCCCGCGTTCTAGTATTATTGGAGAGGGAGAAAAACATCTCCCTGTCCATTCTCTCCCTGCCCATAGGCCAGTCATACAGCATAACTTTATAGACCTCTATCATGTCTCCCCTCAGCTGCCTTCTTTCCAAGCTAAACAGCCCTAAGCGTCTTAACCGCTCCCTATAGGACAGTTGCTCTAGTCCCCTAATCATTTTGGTTGCTCTTTTCTGTACCTTCTCAAACTCTGTAATATCCCTTTTAAGGTGTGGTGACCAGAACTGTACACAGAACTGTATTCCAAGTGTGGTCTCGCCATAGATTTGTACAAGGGCGGTATGATATCAGCAGTTTTATTCTCTTTCCTTTTCTGATGAAATTCACAGGAGAAGGAAAATACAAAGAGGTGGTAGGGCATAGGACAGCAATGGCAGTTTCCACCGCTCACCTGTGCATGTTACTTGAAGAGAGAGAGCTTGCGCATGTACGATGATATCCACACATGGCTCTCTCCATGTGATTGGGAATGATAGTGTGGCGAGAGCTAAAGGTTTGTATACATGTATGTGCATAGGTTTGATGAATACCTTATTAAATTAGTACCTTTTTATCCCGTCCTTCTGCCAAGGAGGTCAGAGAGACATATGTTGTTTTCTATTTTAGTCCTACAACAACCCTGTGAGGTAAGTTAGGTTGAGAGTATGTGACTGGCCCAAGGTCACACAACAAGGTTTCATGGCAGAGTGGGGATTGGAAGCTGGGTCTCCCAGATCCTGGTCCAACCCTGTCACTGCTATACAAGACAGTGGGTGTGATGTGGTGGTTCGGGTGTTGGGTACCCAAAGGTTGGGTGGAAAAAGACTCAATTATGTATAGAAATATATTTATTTTAAGGCGCTGATATCTATATTAAAAACATTAAAAATTCTATTAAAAGAAAGCACAAATGGCAATTAATACAGGTTGATAAACTAAAACTGAACTCCAAACATGTTTCGTTTCCCCCTGACCTTCATCAGTGGTCTACTAACATCACTTATAATGCACGCCAATACACAATGTATAACCGCATTATAGCAGAATAACAACCCAGGTATGTATGTAGGGATGTATTCCAATTGAACTCTGTGCCCAATATATTCTATAAAATTTGTAAAATTAAAGAGCCCCCTGCCGTGGAATACTTTCCGCTTGTTCTTTTCTGGACTGTGTTAGCCTTCCATACAAGGTGTGCATGCCAGTATCAACCAGATTGTTGGTTAGGGTGTTGGTTTAGGATCTTGGAGGCCCCAGTTTGGATCCCTGCTCTGCTATGGAAATGCCCATAGGCCAGTCATACAGCCTAACCCACCTCATAGGGTTATTGTGTGGCTAAAATGGAGGAGAAGATAATGACGTAAGCTGCTTTGGGTCCCCATTGAGGAGAAAGATGTAACTAAATAAACAAACAAAGCTGTCTCTGTAGCTTCCAATGAGGTCAGTGAGCCTGCTGCTGTGATCCCACTCTTTTCCAGACCCACAGTCAGGCAATGGAATCCTATGGATGGTTTCTTGGAGGTAAGGTTCCACTAGGTTCAGTTGAACTTCCTCCCATGTAAATGAATAGGAATAGATCCATAGCACTCTTACAGCCCATTCCTGAGCTAGCGGCGTACGGGGACGGCGGGGAAGAGGCATGGTGGCACCTCTTCCTAAGCCGATTCCCGTACACTGTTAAACAAAAGAAAGCCGTTTTGTGGCTTTTTTTTGTTTAACTGGGGCCTTTTGCCCCATAGGGAACAGCGAGGCTGCTAAAAAGCAGATGCAGCACTGCTGTTCCCAGCGCCGGCGTACCGGGCCGAATGGGGATAGGAGGCCACCTAACCGGCGGCTCCTTCCCCCGGAACGCCCCCCTGTGCCGGCGCGGCCTCTCTACGCCATGGCCTGCGCCACAGAAAGGCCGCACCAGTGGAGGGGAAAGGCACGGTCCAGCGGGACTGGCCTCAACGCCATCATAAGTGCGTGTAATCACGGTTTTACACGCACTTACATTGGCGGCAGGGTCACGTTGCCTCCTAAGAGGTTTCAGGTTGAAACCTCAGGAATGCACTGTTTGGATAAGAATTCTGATGGGGAATTTGGTTCTGCTTCCATACTTCTAGTCTATGTTTTCTAAGTCAACTATCATCTACAAGACACTAAGGCAACCTGTGTGTACATCCAAATGCCATTTTTGGGGTCTTCACGATATTATGTTGTCCTTCGTTGATATATGGCCTAATTCTCTGCTCTAGTATTGGTAAGATCCCGGTCTCAGTGGAGCACATACCGCTTCTTTTCCAATTTCCAGGTTAAGGTGCAGGTTGATTAAGCCATTGAAGGCACCTTAGGGGTTTCAGTGGCCCACTTGATTAATGCTGGGTTTGAATATTCCCATAATATCTCTGGGCAGGCAGTGGAAATGTGTGTAAATACCATATTTTCAAATGCAAGCATCAAACAGTTTTTGTCTGAATCTCTTTAGGTATCATAATTGATCTGTTATGTTTATTCAAAGACGTAATATTCTTGGGTATTTTTGTTCACTTGGTTTATCAAACACTGTATAGTTTTTCCCCCTGACAATTTGTATTGCAGAAACACAAGATGGAAAGGAGACTTAATGTAATGTGAAAGGATTTTCCTAGAGTAACTGTTTCAGTCCTTTCTCAAACGGAACGGATAACTTTGATCTTTCAACTGTGAGAAGTAAACTGGGTGTGACCTTCCATCATCAGCTAATCATCCCCCTTAATGACATCTGTTAACTTTGTTCTGATATTAGATCATGGTCTTTCTTTGTACTGTCAACATTTTTCATCCAAGGTCTAATTATTTCACTTTTTGCGTATAGGGATATCATGGGAGTCACTTGTGTTCTGTATGAAGTTCATCTTTTTGCATATCACATTTCTAAAACTGATTGCAGCCTTTTCAGGGTTTCTCACAGCACTAGCATGGTGTGTGTGTGTTTTAAATCATCTTTAAAATTAAATATCATATACTTTTTTGAGTCAGGTCACTTCTTTTCTTAAACTTTCCCCCCGCAGGTTACATGTTTTCAGATTTTTCAGATAAACTGCCTGTTTTCAAAGGATAATTTTCATACCCAAGATGAAAAATGACAGGTACTCTTTAAAAGGATAATTTGAAATGCTGTTATTGCTCTGGGAGAGCCCATATCTTTATCCTGAAGGACCATTCTATTCTTTAGACACTGGACCAGGTCTCAGAACTTCCTCTAACTCATGGATATAAAAGGTAAGTAAAGGTCCCCTGTGCAAGCACCGGGTCATTCTTGACCCATGGGGTGATGTCACATCCCGACATTTTCTAGGCAGACTTTGTTTACGGGGTGGTTTGCCAGTACCTTCCCCAAACTCATGGATAGGGTCTTGCAAAAACAAAAAAACCTATTCGGCTTTTTCGGGAATTGCCTATTCGGCTTTGGACAGATTCCCAGGTTTTGGTATTTGATCAACCCGAAATCCAAATATTGCTGAAACGGCTAATTTGGGGGGTTGGGGTGTTTGTTTAGGTATATCGATATGCACAACCCTACTTGTGGATATCTCTGTAATAGCATTGGCATTAGGGCTGTCGATTCAGTTCGTCCCGAACCGAAAAACAGCTGAATTTCCCCTGATTCGGCAGTTTTTAGTTCGGATGGAACCAAACTCAAAAAAGGCGGGAAAACGGGGAGCCGAATTCAGCAAGTTCAGGGTGTTTGGCAAATAAATTCAGCAAATTCTGGGTTCGGCGCAGCAGCATAACCGTCAGTAAGCATCATTCTCCCGAGGCCAATCGGTGGCCAAGCTGGGTCTTCTTCTGGCCAATCAGTCGCGATTGAATGCATGAGCCCAGCTGCTGCGCGGCCCGCGGAGAGAAAGAGAGAGTATCTGTTTGTGCGTGAGAGAGATCCCCCTGGGGGGGGGGTGCGTGTGCACATTAGAGCCATTCCGTGGCTACAGGGGGCGCATTTTTGGGGGTAGAGACCCCAAACTTTCAGCATAGCTTCAGAGGACCCTTCTTGAAAGAACCCCCAAGTTTTGTGAAGATTGGGTCGGGGGGGCTGAGATATGGGCCCCAAAAGGCCCATATCTTAATGTGCATCTCTGACAATGGGGGTTTGCAATTAGCAGAGCTTGCCGCCCACGCCCAAAGCTCCCAGCCCCGACAAACAGCTGAGCTGCAGGGAGCAAGGGCGGGGCAGGTGCGAAGAAGATGGAACAGAAGACATCTACAGTAAGACCCGTTTTGGGGCTTTTCTCTATAATTTTTCTCCTGTGTGTGTGTGTGTGTGGGGGGGGGGGAAGCAGAGTCTGTGTGTGTGTGTGTGTGGGGAGGGAGCAGTTTCTGTGGGTGGGTGGGAAGCCAAAGGGGGCTTTTGCCCGTTCTGCCTGGGGTGTGTGTGCCCCCTCGAGTCTCTCTCTCCCTGGTTTGAGGGGAGGGGGCTTCAGTTGTGTGTCCTGAGGTTTTCCCTCATTCATAAGATCGGTTAGGTCTATTTTGATGCTTGCTCAAAACTGGTTTTCAAATTGTGACTTAAAGAATGCATTTGCCTGGTCCCGAGTCCGATGCAAAAGGGGAAATTCCACCCCTCCTGCTCCTTTAGCGTGCCTCTGTCCCTTTCCATGGTTTGAAAAACTCCCAGGCATCACCTGTTGCTTTGCATGGTTCGCATGGTTGCAAACCTGTTGCTTTGCATGGTTTGCAAACTTCTTCGCACCTGCCCTGCCCTTGCTCCCCACAGCTCAGCTGTTTGTTGGGGCTGGGAGCTTCAGGAGTGGGCGGCAAGCTCTGCTAATTGCAAACCCCCATTGTCAGAGATGCACATTAAGGAGGGGGGACCCCTTTCGAGGCCCATATCTCAGCCCCCCTGACCCAATCTTTACAAAACTTGGGGGTTCTTGCAAGAAGGGTCCCCTCAGGCTATGCTGAAAGTTTCGGACCTCTACCCCCCAAAATGCCCCCCCCCCGGAGTCACGGAAAGGCGCTTTTGTGTTTTTAATGGCTTTATTTGGCCGAATTTTCCCCCGAACTCCGGATCTCATGCCGAATTGGATGGACCCGAAGTGGGGGAGTTCAGACTTCGGCATTTCCTGAGTAAAAATGGGCTGAATTTTGCCGCATCCGAATTTTACTGAATTTTTTTCAACAGCCCTAATTGGCATCACAGTAAGGATTTTAAAGATACAGATCTCAGCTATTATAAAGTCATCACTAGGGGAGGGGGCTGCAAAACGATGGTGTTTCCAGGAAGATCTCCTAAAGGGTGCAATTTGGCAGTTTTTTTTCTTTGCAAAATACATAAGCTCATGGAGGATAAATCCATCAGAACTATTAGCCATAATGTCTTCACTGAAGTTGGATATTGTGCTATTTCTGTGTTATTATAGCAGTCATTCTCAACTGAATTGACTGGTCCACACAGAAAAATCCATATGTGAATAACTGATATAGTACATTAGCCAACTGTGTGGGTGCAGCCCAAAAATGAAATGTTACTTCCATGTTCTGAGTAGGGTTGCCAGGCCAAGCCTGACAACCAGTGGGAGGACTGCGGGTAGGGACATGGGGGTGTGATATCACCAATGTCACTATGTCGTTTTCAGGGAAAACCCAAAGTGATAAAGGGTAGCTCTAGGAATTGCCGGAAATGCTGATAAAACTGAGTGGCTGGCAGCAGGAGACTTCCCACCATAACAGGAGGCCCGGCAGCCCTAGTTCTGAGGTAGTGGGCCTCTGAATGTCAGTTTATGGTGCTCTTCAATGGAGGATGTTGTTGCCTTCTGTATGCCTCTTGTAGGCTTTCCAGGGTATCTTAATGGCTACTGTACTACTTAAATAAAATTACTTATTCAACCCAATGGCCTTGAGCAGTATCCCACTAATAAAGTTAAAAACAATCCTAATAACCTGACTCCAGACTTGGACTCATTTATTTATTCATATTATTGAATAGGTATTGATCAGGTAAGATCTTGCTATAGCTTGGGGGGGGGGACACTTTGCAACAGCCCAAGTGGCCTTGTGTTCATTCCCTGCCAGGAGCACTCTCATTTTCTCTCCACTAGGTATATTTGCCTTTCAACAGCTACTGTTTGAAACAGGAGGATGGACTAGATGGCCCATTGGTCTGAATTTGAGAACCTTCCACTAAAAGTTGGATCATCCCTCAGATATATCAGTTCTATCTAGAACATTTCAGGTATAAACCATTCCTGGAGCATCAGGACTTCTGAAGCTGATAGCAAGCCCATCAAAGCCCATCAAGATCCATAAAGGAAGCAATTCTATTTCCTTATACTTAGTCCCTCTTTCAGTTTTTCTCCTGTCTGTACTTGTGCTCCTTTCCCACATGCCCTTCCCTCTTCAACAGATAGGCACCCTGATCCACCAAGGGGTTTCATGTGCAGAAACTGTCTCCATACTCTGATTCTCATGCTGAATTGGGAACCAGTTTGGACATAAGGCATCCAAAGCAGCTCCTAGTTACACTGCATAGTGTTGAAGGGAGAACACTTTGCTATTTGCATTACAGCGAAGGTGTGAAAGCACTATGGACAACGTGCACATGGTGGTATCTGGCTATATCTAGTCTTGGACCAGAGTGTTCAATATTCTCAGGATCCTTAGGGGTTAATTTGGTACACGAATGGCTCTTGTAATAAATACACACAGAAAAGGTGCAAGGATTTCTTGCCAGATTTTTTTGCCCCTCCATCTAACGTTACTCTTGATACCAATCTCTGTACATCTTTTTATACCTCAGTGGAATCACTTAGTTGTAGAATATTTTTTAATGTTTTAGCTGCCAGACAATTCTAGACCAATTAATCTACAAGTATGCGCATTTGGGGATGATATTCTCCAGTGACTCAGCAATGTAACAGATGGCAAAATACTTAATATTTATTTCCATTTTACATCTCTATTGGAGCTAAACCCAAATATCTTATTTTATTATTCTGACAGTCAGGCAACATCTGTTGAGAACACTGTCAGCTGAATTACAACCTCCCTGGCAGGTCCTGGGACAGACAGCATGAATTAATTTCAGCAATCCCAAATATGGTTCCATGTCATATTCTACTACAGCACATTGCTTTTATTGTAGAGGCTTAATTTATGGATGCTGAAAAGCTTTATATCTATACCCCAAAGAATCTAAATTTATTCATATTGACACAGCCCCTTAAAGAAGGCTTTGTGCATTAAGTTGCAATAACAGTGGATTTATTTCAACTCATTCCTCAACCTTGGCCAAGTATTATTATAAAAGAAATGATACACTCAGAGTGTTGGTTTCACTTGCTGGGATACGAGGCATTATAATGTCATGTGGGAAATGCCAATAAGGGGTTGATTCTGGGATTTAGGATTCTAGTGCCAGCAGCTGGAATAAAACAGATTATCTGTGACATTTGGCATTTGTACTTGTATGGCATTTGAGCAAGAGAAGAGATTATAAAATGCTTTTCAGTGCCTTCATCTTGTAGGGTTGGTCTTACCGTGAAGCAAAATGGACCGGATGGGCCAGGCAATAGATTCCAGAGTGGTTCCCATTATTTTTCTATCTCCATTCTTGCCACCGTTTGTACTTTTTACTTCAGAAGATGTGAATATGGCTCTCTCCTTCCACCTGCAAAGCATCAGAGTTTGAGATGGGAATATTTTTGTCAGAAGATGGTGGGACCATGGAACCATGAGCAGCTGTATCTGAAACTAGACAGGGTCTGGAAGCAGAATGAACTGGAAGCACTGGGGTTTCTTTAAGAATGAAGAGAAACTGGTAGTGCTCTATTGATCAGGTAAGATCCAATGTCTACACTTCTAGTACTTACACCTAGCTTGGCCAATCCAGAGGCTTAAAGCCTAACTAGACTTGACAGTGTCCCTGAATTAATCATATGGACACCTCCACCATTTTAGGGATTAAATTCCCTTTGCTTACAAAAGCTGCAGGATTGGAACGGTGTGGGGGGAGGCACCTGTCGCTCACTATACCATTTTCAAAAGCTCAAACTTCTGGGGGCTTGGGCTCTTGAAAACAGCATGGGGGGTAACAGGCGCCCCTCCTACCCCTTGCAACACCGTCCCAGTCAGGATCAGGCTGCCATGGCTTTTGTAAGCAAAGGGAATTTAATCTCCAAAATGGTGGAGGCATCCTCATGGTGAGCCTGGGGACACTATCACATTTTGTTGGCCTCTCAGAAAGCCTCTCAATCCAGGGGCATGGCCCAATTCCATTGCGCCTTAAGAGGGCTCTGGCTTAAGCATCTACAATCCCAAGAAGCTCACCAAACTAGGTCCTAGTCTTAAGGTTCAAGGCTCCTGGTTCAGGCTTTGGGCTATGAAGTTCTTGCTTCTACTTCTAGAGTCTCTGACAGTATTAGCCGAAACTTTGAACTGGAAATTGTAAATGTTCTTTGTACTCCTGACTACACATTTTCTTTATATCCACAGATCTCAAAATGTGAAACAAACTTCTCTGAGTTTCAGGCAGATGCTGGGGAACAGCTTGTATTCCTTCAGGTCCCTTCCCACACAACAGGTTCCCCTTTTTGAGTAGATTAGCCAAGGAGTTGCAGGATTGGAAGTATGATTCATGAGCCTGTCTTGTCTTGATGACCATTCCCGGAAGCCAATGGGACAATTTCAATGCTCCAGGAGATTTGGGGATCTCTGGTCCCCTCTCACATAGGTCATAAAGCATTCAGCATACCTCAGAGATCTAACTTAGCGCTATCTTCTCTGGTCTGCTCAAAATTACTTACATGCACCATTGAATTGCCTTGTTTTTACTTTCTTTGTGCTTTTGACTTTGGGAGATTCTCTGAGGTGAACACCTGGCTTAGATAAAGGAAAATACTCTGAAAGAAACAATGTGAAGGTAAGGGACACCTGGTTAAGAATGCATGAGAATTTTATTTTAAGATTATGATTTTTGTAAGTCTTCTTGGAAAACAGACTGCAATAGAGCTAAATGGACCTAATAGTTAAAACTTCAGTGAGTCTAGATGTAGTCATGGAGATAGAGAGAAGATAGAAACAGGGTGGGAGGTATTTATTGAGTCTGTGTATCCCCCTGCCTTTGGAGGTGAAGCAGATAGTGACCCAAGACAGGGCCCTTCTCTGTCAGGGCCTGACACCAGAACCCTCCTTCTCAAGAGGTCATTTGTGAAGCACCATGTACATTGATGGCACTATGCAATGATGAGAACATCTTGGGGAATATTTCATTGATCTCAGTGGAACATATTTCCAAGGGAGAAAAAAGACATGAATAGTGATGCCAGCCTCCACTTGAGACCTGGGGACCCCCCAGATTTACAGCTCATCTCCAGAGACTACAGATATCAGTTCCTCTGGAGAAAATGGCTGTTTTGGAGGGTGGACTCTATTGCATTGTACCCTATTGCATTGAGGTCCCAGTCCTCCCCAGGCTCCATCCCCAAATCACCAGGAGTTTCTCAACCTGGATCTGGCAACTCTATCCCCTCATACCCTGCTGGTGGCCGGGGGTCCTGGCAACTCTACCAGAGGGATGTGAAATATTGGCATTCCATAAAAAATCTGAAAAACTAACAGGCAGGCCAACAAGGTGGAGCATGGCATTTCCCCAGAAAACTAATGCACAATGTGAGCAAGTTTCCCTTATGCTATCACTTATCTGAATTAGTAGTAGTAAATGTGGCTGATCTTTTAGATCAAATAAACTATTCCCCTTGCACCTTGTTCTCTTTGTTTTTTTGTAAGTCAATCATCTTAGTGACTTGACCAAGTCAATTTCTGTAGTATCTTTTTCACAACTGCTAATTATTCTGTGCTGATGCGGATGCTAAGGACTACCTTAGAAGGACCTGCTTGGACTTACCTGCTGCTCTGGGAGGACTAAGGAGAAGTCTATACTCTTTTGGCTACCTGCTGTGAAGCAGGAACCCTTTATGGTCATGCCACTACCTCAGAGAACAGCTGTTGACATCCCAATGCAGTCAGAGTTGGGGTGGGGCTTCAAGGGTGCTGCAGATGCAGCCATCACCACCCCCAATCTTGTATGAAGCCGCCTTTCCTCTTAAGAGTTCAAAGAATGCTTCCAGGCACGTGTAGCTTGCAGTGCCTGCTTCAAAAGGGAGGTGACATGAGGAGGAGCTTGCAGTCCTTCTCCACTAGGAGCAAAGGAGAGGACCATGAAGTTGAGGGACAACCAGATGACAGCAACCCCCTCCCTTGTAAGACCTGATGAGCCCCTCTTGCCAGGGGAGTAATGGAAGAATAGCCACCAGAGGAGCAGAGCCTGGATATGCATAAGCCCCACAATGATGCTTGGCTTCGCAACACAGGAGACATGGGGATGCAATTCAAGAGTCACCATGAGATAATCTGATGATGTATACATTCAAGAGCTTGGTTGCACCAGCAACTAAAATGAGATATCAGGCTCTCAGTTTGCTTCAGTCTGTAATTTACTTATACAGTCAAAGAGATACTCAATTACTATAAAGGACTGGTACTGGAGTTAATGACCAGGTAGCCATTAACCAGGTAGTGTAAAATATGAAAGCAGACATTTCGCTTTTGAGCTGCTTGGTACACTAAACAGAAGGTGATGACTTTATCCATTTCTTAAAAGAAGGAACAAGTGAAATCATTCACTCAAATACATTCATTGGGTAAAGTCTGTATGATGCTCTCAGATCCAATGGAAAAAACAACAAAACCCCACTGCAACAGCCATACATGGGTAATTTCATTACAACAGTGTTAGCAGTCACCCCTTGTTTTCTTAAAATGATATTATTGAAAGATTGGTCCTTCTGTTTATGGTTACATTTTAAACCCATATCCATGGCAAATGTTTTCATTCACTCAGTGTTAAAGAGACTAAACTTTACTCTGTTGGCATAATAGAAGCAGCAGCATGTTATTCAACTTGTTCTGGTTTTTGGTTTATCTGCTTTAGAAAAGAGGTCAGAAGAAACTGGCAGTGACTCTTTGGCAAAGGAAAACAGGACAGACAGGTTCAAGAAGGTAGTGCTCAGCAGTGGGAAATATAGGTGTAAGCAAGTGACAAACAGACTGTCTATGAATCTATGCACAATTATGTTGAATCAGACTCTGTGGGACTTTTTTCGAAATCAACCATATGTGGGATTATGGATGCATGCTTGCATACTGCATACTTCCCTGAGAGTCAGTGCCATGGAATTTATAAGTAAACATGGGTATAATTTACAAACATCGGACTTAAAATTAGTTAAGCCATAGTTAGCCACCTGGAGGCTCATGGCAAGCTGAAAGATGAGTTACTATCAGTAAACATAGAAACAAAAGCTAACAAGTTCTCAGTCCAATCTTTTAGAGTGTTTGAGTAGAGGATGGAAGGATGGAAATTAATACCAAAGAATATAGGCTGATTGCCTAAATTACGTGCACCAGGTCTCCCCCACATCAACAGTTGTGTTCACAGAATCAAAAATTGTGTGTCTAATGCTAAACCTCTGGAAAAACTGAACAAAATCATATACTTCAAGGCCAAGCGGAAGTGAGACTCTAGGACAGAGCTTGAGTTGAGTAACTTTCTGCAATACTGAAGGGCTGTTATCTTGATGTGAAAATCCGATGGAGGCATAGAATCTAATCAGGATGGGCCATAAATCAACAATGGAGAACAATACAGATGGTCCAGGTTAAATCCTTAGCATTTCCAGTTAAAAAGTTCAGTAAGCAGGTGATGTGCAAGATCTGAGACCCTGGAGAACCACTGCCAGTCAGAGTAGGTAACGCCGCTGACCTTGATAAGCCAATGGCCTGGCTCAGTATAAGGAAGAAGAAGACGAGTTGGTTTTTATATGCTGACTTTCTCTACCACTTAAGGGAAACTCAAACTGGCTTACAATCACCTTCCCTTCCCCTCCCCTGGGAGGTAGGTGGGGCTGAGAGAGCTCTTAATAGAACTGTAACTAGCCCAAGGTCACCCAGCTGGCTTCTGTGTGTAGGAGTGGGGAAACAAATCCAGTTCACCAGATTAGCTTCCGCCGCTCATGTGGAGGAGTGGGGAATCAAACCCAGTTCTCCAGATCAGAGTCCACCACTCCAAACCACCGCTCTTAACCACTACACCACGCTGGCTCTTGTGGGATATCATGGGAGTGTTTGCTACTCAGGTGCCTTTCAGGTGCATTTCCCTGTTATTGATTCTGCTGTATATTCATGAGACGCTGAATCACTGGTGGACTTCCAGCTACCACTGTAGAATCAATAGGGGGATTTGGTGCCCTTACCGGAGGGGACAACAAAGGTCCCAAAGTTTGGTAGAGGTCGTGGCTATGGCAGCCGTGGGCACTCTGCAATATGCAACCATTCTGCTGTTGATTATGCATTGCTCTGAACTACAGGTTGGTTTGCTCATTTTCATAAAGGAAGCCATGTCTCTTTCACTCACTCCGTTCCTAAATAATGACCTCAGTCCTCATTTTTCCCCATTAGGTGTGCTTTTCACTCTTAGCCAAATAAACAAACTCCCCATTCATAAGGCATTTTTAAAGCTAGCCGATAGTGCTGTATGAAACTTCCATAGGACATGAAAGCCTTTTTTTGTTCGTTGCTAACCTTCCTTCATTAGGTATCTTCTGCCTTCAGTGGTGTCCTCTTGACAGCATTATAAACAAACCAGACATGACAATGGCTATTTATTTAGTTTTACATGAGGTTTGAAAATGGATTCTGAGCAAAAAGGAATCTTGCAGCCCATTCTTGAGAGATGCTGCAGCCATAGACAGCGTGGACAGTGTGACCATGGCGCTAGCGCAACTCCTCCAATGAGGTTATGTGGCTGCTCCGGGAGGAAAAAAGGACTATATATTTTATAAAAGATATAGGAAATTGGTGGGGGGGGGGGAGGAAGCCCCATAAATAACAGTGATACTCCATCAACAAAAAGGTGGCACAGCACCACTGTAGCTTTAGGGGTTTTTCCCAGGCTGAAAGGGGTTAGGAAGCTGCCAAACAGCAGCACCACCCCCTGGAATGCCACAGGAACACCTCCTGGGATGCCAGCCTGAAAAGCATAAAAATCCTAGCACTATTAACCTCTGTTGTCAAAAACCAACCCAAATAAAACCCTACGAAGCTTATAAATTCTGTTCAAACTCAGGTGTTGTCAAGTCTGTAAAGAAAGAAAGTTGTGAAGATGTGGAGCAGCCACTGAACAGCTGTGTACACCAGAAAGAAAAAAAACCTAGGCAGAATCCTTCTCAAGTCTGTTCAGTGGGACTTACTTCCAGGAAAGTGTTCTTCGGAGAGTACTGAAAAAGTGTACCATTGACTGATCTGAGAGATCTGATGGATATATCCGAAGAGACATTCTCTTAGGAGTAGGTATTAGAGGTTAAGCAGGGAATTAATGTAGCCCATAAATAAATAAATACCCAGAGATAATCCACACAAAGTGTGTGCTCATAGTCATCAGGAGTCCTTTGGATTGAACCTGACCCATAATCAGCACTGGACTATCATAAGAAAATCAGTGATGCTTTTAAAAGTCAGAACTGAACCAGTTCAGTTTTCTATGAAGAGTGCATTTTCTTCTAATCCCAGTTGGAGGAGTGGAGTAGAGGTTCCTTTGAAGTATCTTTAGGTAGAATCCATAAAGATTGAGAAGACAAATATTAGCAGCCCGTCTTCCAGCTTTTGTTATCAGCCTTAGCCGTTTGTACAAAGTGCTCCCTTTTTGTGCAAAGTGTGCTTACACTACAGCTCCCACCACCGAAGTCCCACATTTCTAAGTTTGCATGACGTGAGGACAGAGCCCATATTGAGTGAGTCATGTTAGGAACATCCATATGCTGCTGTTGTTGTGGATGACTAGTCAGAACCCAGTGCTCCATAATGGCTAAACAGGCAGTGCAAGAGAAAGGCAGCTTGTTATTTTTGTCCCCCCGCTGAGTTCTCAGGTTGTGCGGGCATTGCCATGGCAGCATACAGTGCTGCTGTTGCCAGAGTTGTGTTAGGCCAATGGTATTAGGGATTCAATGCTAGTTCCATTTCTGTCAGGGCAGTTAAAGAGTTAACTTGTTTATATCAACAGTTTAGATAGTCTCAAGGTGATGATGAAATGACAGATAAAAGTATTCTATTGGCTAGGGAATCGCCATTGCAAACATGCAGAAAGGCACAGAGTCAGAATTGTTTATTACCCTGTTCCTTTGTTAAAGGTGTGAAACTTTGGGGCAGGATGCGTTAGTTACTTTTGAATCTCACAGAAGCAAGATGCCTGTTCTTAGCTCTCCTGAGCTGGGACACAGACAAAAGGGATTTAAGCCTTAGTACCTGCTAGCATTCCTAGCAAGATGGATAGGGAACTAGATAGAAAGATTGTTATTTGTTTTTACTCCATGTAACCCCCCCTAATTTTAGGAAAGTAAAGGATTTTTGTTTGATTAAGAGAAAAGTCTTTGACTCTGTTTTATCGTGTGCTTGACCTGATTCTCTCTAACCACAATCACGATCTATTGGGCCTCGACAAAACTCTACAAATGGAAGGTCAGCTATCCTGACGCCAGAGTATGTTCAAGGTACACTGGCATGGGGAACTTGTCAAGCTATCTTAAGAAGACTCTCAGCCTTCTAAACTCACTGAAGTCATTATTTAGGACTACACGGTTGGTATCCTATGAAACTACCTGGTGTAAATAAAACATACTATAAGAAATCAAAGTTAAAATGGATACTAGTCATGATCAAAGTTAAAACGGATACTAGTCATGATGCATACCCATTATCTCCAGGATCAGAGGAGCATGCCTGTTATCTTAGGTGCTGTGGAACACAGGCAGGATGGTGCTTGTTTGGGGGCTTCCTAGAGGCACTTGGTTGGCCACTGTGTGAACAGACTGCTGGACTTGATGGGCCTTGGTCAGCAGGGCTTTTCTTATGTTCTTAAAGTACCAAATATAGGGGGGGATCATAGAATCATAGAGTTGGAAGGGGCCATACAGGTTGTTATTGGAATAAATGTGATTCTGCAGACTTCTTTTTCTGTCAGTGCTATTTTTGCTTGTGGAAATCAGATGTGAGTAAGATTTGCAAGTCAGACATGGGTACGATCTGCTTCCAGAATTCTTGACTTACCCATGTCTTATTCATAAGTCAACATGGGCACAAGTTCTTCCAGTGTTTTGATTCTTGTCATGTGCATTTCCTGTGGGTACGTTTCTGAAAAATGTAGTGATGGAAGCAGTCCTAAAAGGGTGGGAATCACTGACTACTTTCCCAAACCATCTCCGCTGAGTTGAATGGAGTTTGTACAGAAGGATTGTCTAGTTGATTGGGCCTACAAGTGGGGTGAGTGAGAAAAGCACAGGAGGACCCAGAGGGGGAAAGACAATGTGCTACTGTGAATTTATTTGGGGTTCTGTTACAGAGCACTGTGGAAGGCATATGAGAGAGTGAGAATGAGAGCTACTTCAGACATGCTGAAGTTTTGTATGTCCAGTAGGGAGCCTCATATAAACTCTTGCTGGAAACATCCATTAATACGCTTAAAGGTAACATACACAACATAAAAGCTGTTGCCACCGTACACCCAAAGATGCCCCAAACGACTACTGACGAGAGCTCTACTAAGCCCATTACCTCCTTGCCACTTATGCTACAGTTAAATTATGTAGAATCATAGAGTTGGAAGGGACCATGAGGGTCATCAAGTCCAACCCCCTGCAAAATGCAGGAAATTCACAACTACCCCCCCACACACACCCAGTGACCCTACTCCATGCCCAGAAGATGGCCAAGATGTGCTCCTGTGGAAACTGTAATTTCTAAGGGGAGAATAACAAATACAATTCTGATTTCTGGTATTACTGCTGTTAATCTGGTACCTCCCCCCCACAATTGGCCTAGCTACAGCCCCCATCTTTGAAGAAAATGGATTTCAGACTCTGGCTCTGCATGGTTTGCTGAGACTGCAACAACAACAGAAGTAGTTGTAAACACTAGAACAGCACCTCTTCATATTGAGAGAAAACATTTGTTAAGAAGAAGAAGAGTTGGTTTTTATATGCCGACTTTCTCTACCACTGAAGGGAGACTCAAACTGGCTTACAATCACCTTCTCTTCCCCTCCCCACAATAGACACCCTGTGAGGGAGGTGGGGCTGAGAGAGCTCTGAGACAGCTGGGACTAGCCCAAGATCACCCAGCTGGCTTCGTGTGTAGGATTGGGGAAACAAATCCAGTTCACCAGATTAGCCTCGGCCGCTCATGTGGAGGAGTGGGGAATCAAACCCGGTTCTTCAGATCAGACTCCACCGCTGCAAACCACCGTTCTTAACAACTTGTGTAAATGGATTTTTACAACAGTAGGCCCCTCCCATGAGAGAACCCCAATGAGACTTGACCCTAACTGATATTATGGCGTGAGGAGAAGCATGAATTGCTAGTTTTTTGAATTTATTTTGTGGGATTGTTTCAATGGCTTTGGGAAACCTGTGGATTCAGCTAAAGTAGCTCAGAAATTGGTGTGTCAACTGGAATATTAACTTTACTAACTTCGCTAAGATAAGCAGCTGCTGAGATGCCACGAGAACCAGATTACATAGGACTGAGTTCCACACATAAGGGGGGAAAGACACCTCCCCAACCGTTAGCATGCACCATCATGTTACGCAGAAGTACTTTTCCTTGCACTCCAGCCTGAAACTCATCATTGGAAGTCCCCAGAATGCACTGCAGATCATTGAGAAGGCAAAAAGGTCCTCAGGACACAGGTGCATACCTGCAACTCTTACGAACAAGACAACCAGTCTCATGCCCAATAATAAAAGCTTGGACCAACATGTTGTTTTGTGTATGGGTATGGGGTTTTGCATTCCTCTGGGTACCAAAATAAACAATGAATGAGGGACTAATCAAGTCACGCTCTTGTCCCCACCTTTGAGGATTGGGGTGCCACCATGGTACCACACTGCCCCCCCTGCCCAACGAACATGTAGAAAAGGCCCTGCCCTGCCCTCTTCCGACATCTCAGGAGTTTGAGGGTTGAGAGGCTCACAAACCTGTGAGGGTTGTGTTTCTTCAACCGTCCTGAACCCTTGGATAGGCAGCTATGAAATTGTATCAGCTTGCTTGTTTGCTGAGCTCAAACTAGAAGGACAGAAGGGTAGTAGAGTGGCAATTAATGGTTTAGCATTTAGATTTAATATGCATTGTTTGCTCTCATGTTTGCAACTTTTTGTTTCAAGTGTATTTATAAAGTTTAGTGGTTCGTAGTCCATCTCTCCACTACCTGGTGTGTTCTCTACTGATCTGGAATTTTGTTTTATTTGTTCATGCTTCAGTACTGCCTGTTTATTTGTTTATTATTTTCCATAACCATCTGCATCTTTCTGATGGCTTTGTATTCATGCCTTTTTCTTTTGTTTTCCAGTACCATGCATCTGATTGTTTGCAGCTTGCAATTTGCTTGTGTAGTGTACTGTGCAGTACTGCCTGCTAAGAAACCATTTAATTCGTATCAGTAACACGTTGGAGTCTGCACCTTCCTACGGACAGTCTCAAACCCACTGGGTTGATAAGAACCCATAGGATTAGAGGACTCCTGCTTAAAGGGGACTGGATTAACAACTGTGATTTCCCATGTTCTGTACTTTACTTGTAGAAGCAATCCTCAGACCATCTGCTCAAGAGTCGTTCCACCAACATGAAGAGTGCTGAAATTTCTAACAGTCCTGTAGTGTTTGCAGAACAGTCTGCTTTGCCTTGAGTTATGCATATGATGAAGCATTACTGGATCAAGTCAGGTTATTCCGTGCATTGCTCAAATCAGGCTTTAATGTAGAACTTAAAGGATACAGCAATGAATATTCGGTACCTTCATGAATCACTGGTGTTGCCAATATGAGTGACTCTTAGGTGTTTTTTTCCTCCTTCAAAGGAGAACATTTGTCATGTCACTTTCTCTGTGCTTCTCAGTATAGGAAACTGTTGTTCGGAAGTATGTTTCCTCCAGAAAACTACATTTTATGAATTCATTCCAGAAATATTGCCAAGGTAAATTTTAGAAAGTGAGGTCATAATTCTGCATAAAAAACCTCAGGTATAGAACATTTATCTAAGTTCCATTGCCCATTGGATACCAAGGGAAGGTTTGTGCTTGTTTAAGTTAAGCTTGATGATGGATTGAAAGATGTTTCTTTTTCTGGTTGTTTTCGGTTCAGCATTTGAGAAAAATTTGAGTGCCGTGGAATGTATTACCTGGTGATGTATATGCTTGTCTGAAAAACATAAAACAGAAACGAAACCAAGAACAACAGTATAGCACACTGAACCAGCTCAGGGCAAAAGTCCATCCTTGACTTCATTGGAGGCCTTTGCTCCCTTGGAACAAGTTGTAAAGAGCCTGAAGATCATAGCTGAAATACTGGATTCTGTAGATATAGTCATCCAATGGCTCGGGCCGGATCCAAAGTATTTAGTATTGAATAACTCTTTCCTTAGGTACCATGCACAGAGTCAGCTAAGTGGATAAGGGCTAGATCTACTCTAGGAGGGTCACAGCAGACAGAAGGCCAAAACGCATGGTCGCTTTAGCCTCCTTTATTCCCTGTTTCAGCCAGGATTCAGCCAGGCTGAATTCTGGCTGAAACAGGGAATAACGGAGGCTAAAGCGACCATGCATTTTCGCCCTCTGTGTCCTCGAGATTCTGTTGCATACACAATGTTAAAAATCAGAAACGTGAAGGGAAAGCCTGCGTGTTTCACCCTTTGGGGGAGGGGGGTCTATTTCAAGTCCTGACATTTTTTTAAAAAAAACTGAAATTGCAAAATGGCTTTCCAGTCTGGTAGTTTGGTACCAACACAGCCACTCTTAGAAAAAAACTGATATGAACAACAACAGCTTGTCAAGTGTGCATCAGAGTTTCTGCCAACTGGGCCATATTTTCTTTGTCCTTTCACAATGTACAATTCCTTTAAGACTCAGGAATGAGAATGAAAGTTTGTAGTCATGTTAGAATCTGTAGTGCTGGCTTTTAAACAGAATACGGAAATAGCAATCCAGTTGGACTTGGAACTAAATTGAGACTTGATCATCGTTTCAGAGGATAGCTGTGTTGGCCTGCAATAGAACAGTTAGATTTGACTCCAGAAGCACCTTGGAGACCAACAAGATTTTCAGGGCATGAGGGCATATACCCTGAAAATCTTGTTGGTCTCTAAGATACTACAGAACATGAGTCTAACTAGACTTTACCATGAAGCTTAGTAGGACACCTTAAGCCACTCACTGTCTCCAAGAAGTAGGGTTGTCTACTTTCAGGTAATAGCAGAAGATCTGTTATTACAACTGATCTCCAGGCGATAGAGATCAGTTCCCCTGGAGAAAATGGCTGCTTTGGCAACTGGACTCTATGGCATTGAAGTCCCTCCCCTCCCCTCCCCAAACCCTGCCCTCCTCAGGCTCCACCCCAAAAAACCTCCTGCCAATGGCAAAGAGGAACCTGGCAACCCTACCAAGAAGTCAAGCAGACATAGTGCTGGGAGTTTCATGAACAGAGCATCCAGTCTTTCTTTTTTTACTGTAAAAGTAAGGGGTCATAGAATCATAGAGTTGGAAGGGACCACCAGGGCCATCAAGTCCAACCCCCTGCACAATGCAGGAAATTCACAACTACCTCCCCCCTCCACAGCCCTAGTGACCAGAAGATGGCCAAGATGCCCTCCCTCTCATTATCTGCCTAAGGTCACAGAATCAGCATTGCTGACAGATGGCCATCTAACCTCTTCTTAAAAACCTCCAGGGAAGGAGAGCTTACCACCTCCTGAGGAAGCCTGTTCCACTGAGGAACCACTCTGTTAGAAAATTCTTCCTAATGTCTAGATGGAAACTCTTTTGATTTAATTTCAACCCGTTGGTTCTGGTCCGACCTTCTTGAGCAACAGAAAACAACTCGGCACCCTCCTCTATATGACAGCCCTTCAAGTACTTGAACATGGTTATCCTATCCCCTCTCAGTCTTCTCCTCTTTAGGCTAAACATACCCAGCTCCTTCAACCTTTCCTCATAGGACTTGGTCTGCAGACCCCTCACCATCTTTGTTGCCCTTCTCTGGACATGTTCCAGCTTGTCTACATCTTTCTTAAATTGTGGTGCCCAAAACTGAACACACTACTCTAGTTGAGGTCTAACCAGAGCAGAGTAAAGCGATACCATCACTTCGTGTGATCTGGACACTATACCTCTGTTGATGCAGCCCAAGACTGCATTTGCCTTTTTAGTTACAGCATCACACTGCTGACTCATGTTCAGTGTTTGGTCTACTAAGACCCCAAGATCCTTTTCACACACACTACTGCTCAAACAAGTCTCCCCCATCCTATAATTATGCATTTGATTTTTCCTACCTAAATGCAGAACTTTACATTTGTCTTTGTTGAAGTGCATTTTATTAGTTCTAGCCCATTTCTCCAGCCTGTCAAGATCATCCTGCATCTTGGCTCTGTCTTCTACCGTATTTGCTACCCCTCCCAATTTAGTATCATCTGCAAATTTAATAAGCATCCCCTCTATTCCTTCATCCTAATCATTTATAAAGTTGTTGAACAACACAGGGCCCAGCACAGATCCCTGAGGAACTCCACTAGTCACTTCTCTCCAAGTGGACGAGGAACCATTAACTAGCACTCTTTGGGTACGATCTGTCAACCAGTTGCAGATCCATCTAACAATAATAGGATCCAACCCACATTTTCCCAATTTGTCTACTAGAATACTATGTGGAACCTTATCAAAAGCCTTACTAAAATCTAGATAAACTATGTCTACAGCATTCCCCTGATCCAGCAAGGTAGCAACTTTCTCAAAAAAGGAGGTCCTGTGTTGGTACCAAATCAGGGGTCCTGATTTTACTTGGTTACCCTGATGGGGCAAATAGTAGCTCCCTGGGGTTCAAAGTCACTGGGGGATAGTGATCAGGGTGTTGAATTAAGACCTGGTCGACCCATTCTCAAATCCCCACTCACCATGAAACTCTTTGGATGACCTAGGTCCAGTCACCCTCAGCCTAACCTCTCTCATAGGGTTGTGGTGAGGTTGAGGAGTGGTAGGAACCATGGGTCCTACCCTGAGCTCCATAGAGGAAGGGGGAGGTTAAAATGTTTTAAATAAATATAAATTTTATGTTGGGAATGGTGTGTGGGAAGATTTAACACACACACACACATCATACAATCACCTTGATACAAATCAGGCCCATATGTGCCTGATTTTTAGAGAAGAAGAAAACACTAGCTTCCCCATCCATGTAACTCCCAAAGTCTTATCTGTTTAAGCCCTACATCCCTCAAATAACAATTCTGCAGATAATCTGATGGAAGCAAGTTGAAGCAGCTCATGATTTTTTCTTGTCCGCAGCTCAAAATTTAATCAAATAAAAGTTAATTTTCTTCTTTCTGATTGTGCTGAATCTTTCTGAAAATAGGAAAAATCTTTGCAGTTACAGCTTAGATCCTGCGTGCATGCTCATTGTGTCTTGAATGCAGTATCAAGTTGCGATCTGTTATGAATGGGCCACTCAAGCCAGCGTTGTAGATTTGGATTTTTTTTGCACTTCATTGCTGTAAACATGGGTGACTGGGAGCTTAAGGTATGAACTAATATCATTGAAAAGCACTGTATGAAAATTCTGGCCATAGTGTTCTGTCTGTATATCCCTGATCTAAGACACACATCTGAAGACAAGAATGCCTATCACAGCTTCGTTACACTGGAGCTGCTAAAGAGATGCAGGGAGAAATGAATGGACATGTTTCGTTTAATTAGTGGAAAACTGCAGGTTCAGTCAAGCCTCTAATGAAGACCACATTTTTGCTGTTGGGTTTCAATTACTGTAAAGTGGCTTGGATGAAAATCAGGGATTTGGTTTAATACTTCCCAGATACTAATACAAAATGATCCAGTAACTTTGTGGTTCTTAAGCTTTCAGGAAAACCAACAAATGACTGCAACCTCTTCAGAGCCACATCAACAAGACCAGAAGCCATCCATCTTCTGAAAACTGAAGTAGCCAGGAAACCCATCAGAAGGCTTTATAAACGAGTCATTGCGATTCTAAGGAAAGTGGTGTGAAAAACAAAGTATGTGTGCAGTGGAAACCATAGCAGACCCATTAAACTACTCGCTTAATTTTCCTTGTGTATATGTCATCTTTTCATGTAGCAGAGGACTGGCTGCCTGTTGCTTGTCCCAAGACCCAAAGAACGTTATTAAGCAAAAGAGGTCATTTCTAAATCTTGCACTGGCAAATGTATGACTTTCCTTCCATAACATCATCAAATGTGGGTGGGGAGAGAAAGAAGTGGAAGAATGAGGTGGGAAAAAGACATGGCATTACAAGTTCTTAACCCTATTAAAATAGATTTGTCAATCTAAAAACTTTACCTTCCTTGCAGCTGCTCTTGAATACTTTTGAAACTGTAATACTAATAATATATATTTTTTAAAATCAGTTGCCCAACATCAGTAGATGTATCTTCTCCATCTGTCCTAGAATAAAAACTTTTTATGAGCCTGTTGATATTGTGTATTTGGATTTCCAAAAAGCTTTTGACAAAGTCCCCCACCAAAGACTGCTAAGCAAACTTCATAGTCACGGGATAAGAGGACAAGTCCTCTTATGGATTGAGAGCTGGCTGAAAAATAGGAAGCAGAGAGTAGGAATCAATGGTCAGTTCTCACAATGGCGGGATGTGAGCAGTGGGGTGCCTCAGGGATCTTTGTTGGGACCGGTGCTTTTCAACCTGTTCATCAATGACCTGGAGTTGGGGTTAAACAGTAAAGTAGCCAAGTTTGCAGATGACACCAAATTATTTAGGGTGGTTAAAACAAAATTGGATTGTGAAGAGCTCAAGAAGGATCTCTACATACTGGAAGAATGGGCATTAAAATGGCAAATGAGATTCAATGTGAGTAAGTGTAAAGTGATGCATATTGGGGCAAAAAAAAAGTGTTGTTAATAAGTGAATATAATATAGTTTTTTAATTACTGTCGCAACACCGCTCCGGAAGTCCCAGGGTGGAGGGCACAAAGGTGGGTGGTGGAGACTTGGGCGCTATATATTTTATAAAGGATAGTTTATTATGTATTAGCAATGGAGGTAATAGTGCTCTTTGTGTGATTTTGTATTTTTTTATATATATATTTTCTTTTTTTGTTTTGTTTTTGTATTGTATTATGATTTTATTTTTGTTTTACTTTTTGTCTACTTATAAAAAGCAATAAAAATAAAAAAGGATCTCTACATACTGGAAGAATGGGCATTAAAATGGCAAATGAGATTCAATGTGAGTAAGTGTAAAGTGATGTATATTGGGGCAAAAAATCCCAACTTCACATATACACTGATGGGATCTGTGCTGGCAGCGGCAGACCAAGAAAGGGATCTTGGGGTGGTAGTGGATAGCTCAATGAAGAAGTCAACCCAGTGTGTGGCTGCTGTAAAAAAGGCAAATTCCAGGATGTGGGGATGGCTACCAGCTTGGAGGGCTTTAAGAGGGGAGTGGACATGTTCATGGAGGAAAGGGGTATTCATGGCTATTAGTTGGAATGGATGCTGGTCATGCTGCATACCTGTTCTCTCTAGTATCAGAGGAGCATGCCTATCATTTTGGGTGCAGTGGAACGTGGGCAGGATGGTGCTGCTGCAGTCGTCTTGTTTGTGGCTTCCTAGAGGCACCTGGTTGGCCACTGTGTGAGCAGATTGCAGGACTTGATGGGCCTTGGTCTGATCCAGCAGGGCTTTTCTTATGTTCTTATGTAAAGTGATAGCTGGATAGCCCAGCTTAGCCTGATCTTGTCAGAGCTTCGAAGGCAAACAGGGTTGCTACCCGGTGAGTACTCAGATGGGAGACCACCAAGAAAGGCCCTGGTTGCTACACAGAGGAAGGCAATGGCAAACTACCTCTGCAAATCGCACACCTTGAAAACCTCATGGTCCTGAGGTTCCCATGAGTTGCTTGCAACGACAACACACAATCAATCACAATCTTTAAGGTAGCATGAGACTCCTGTAAGGAATACTTAAAATAAGCCGCAAAGTCTATGAGTGAATGTAAAGTTTCATTATTATTATTATTATTTAAAAAAAACCTACACTCTCAAACTTAATTATCACAGGCTTAACTTCTGGTCCTGCAACACTGAAAATATGATAGATGGGACTGTTCAGAGTATTCTCTCTCTCTCTCTCTCTCACACGCACACACACCCCACAAGTTTCATTCAGGTCATCCTGCTTTGTATCACTAAGGACGCTTTCACACATGCTGAATAATGCACTTTCAATGCACTTTAATGATGGTTTGCAAGTGGATCTTGCCTTTTAACACAGTAAAATCCATCTGCAAAGTCCATTGAAAATGGATTGAAAGTTCATCATTTGGCAAGGATGAAAGTGAAATAAATCTCTAGATTCAGTTTTGGAAAAAACATTATTCTGACAGATTAGATTAGAAATTTCTAGATTAGAAATTATGCTAATGTAGATAACTCTATGTTTGTGACCTAATCTGATGACCAATAGGTGGATGGGTTAGGGGTTGTTCACCCCATATCATATCTTATTTAAAGTGACAAAGCTTTCCTTAAAATAACTTTATCAAAGCATATGCACTTTTGACTTTAAATCCTAAGTAACTTTAAGGTATCAGGGTTCTTTTTTCAAACATAATTCCAAAGCTATTTGTGGATTTCTTTCCATTTGCTGTTTGTAATCTGCATTCCTGAGGTAAGAGTGCTAAAAGGACTACGGATTTTCAATGATCTAAGTGATTCGACTCAAAAGAGAAATTTTGCATGCTCTTAGCTATGTTATGCAGCAGAAACCACTTCTGTCTTATGCAGCAGAAACCACAGAAGACACTGTTTATTTTTGCTGTGAAGTGATCTTATAACACCAAGCTATAGCCATGGCCAATAAATATATTGGCATATATTAATTTATTTTATTCTGTTTCTCTCTTTTTGTCTTTTCAGAATGAAATGGTCATATGTTTCTCTCTTGCTTGCTCCGATGTATAACAATTCTATTGATAAAAAATTGAAGGGGTTTCATATTTTCCTTACACCATCCATCGTCCGTGGCTGGCTCTCTGGCCAAGCCACCCAAGTGACTGCTTGGGGCAGTCCTGAGGAAGATGCAGACTCACCAAAGGGATTCACCTCACTCCCAGTCAGCAGTGGTGCAGGTGACTGGCGCCTGCTTCTGGGCCCTCACTGTCATAAACCAGATCCAAACAAAGAATGCTTTGCCGTAGGACTGGCTCGGACCTAACCAGTGGCAGCGTGGGCTCATGGGATGATAGGTGAGCCCAGAGCCATCCCAAGGGCTTTTCGTTCCCTAGGCCACCTGTTACCCACAACCCCGTGGGTGTGGGAGGAGGACCATAGTGTCCTGGGCGTACTAATAGCCCCGAGCTTCAGCAAAGCAGGAGAGAAGGAGAGTGGCAGAATGGGTGACCACCTGCTCTTAGTTCCATTGGAGGAAATGGCAGTTTAGGAAGGTGGACTCTATGGTATTACATCCCAGCTGAGCGCCTACCCCTCCCAAACTCCATTTTACCCAGGCTCCTCCCCCAGAACTCCAGGAATGTTCCACACTGGAGCTGTTCATCCTATCTTCCTCCCTCCCTTGTGGGAGTGAGGCAGTGTGCAGGTAAGCCACCGCACCCTAAGCCTCCATGAAACTTGAGGGAGGGAGCATGGCGGAGCTGGTGCCCCCATTTGCCCTCCCTCCCTCCCTCCCTCCTTCTAATTAGCAGAATGGGGGAAGGCAGGCTGGGTAAGCTGCCATGCCCCAGACAGGTAACCAGTGCAGATCTTTCAGCACAGGGGTGACACAATCCCTGTAACTAACCCCTGACAGTTACCTGGCTGCAGAATTTTGGACCAACTGAAGTTTCCAAGCTGCTTTCAAAGGCAGCCCCATGTATTTTGGTAATCTAACTTGGATGTGGTCTGAGCATGGATCTCTTTACAGATATGGAAACCTCAGCTCCCTTCAGAGAGATATATTATACATTATAAAAAGTACAGATGCCTGCTTAAAGAGAGAATTTTCTTCTTTTGCAGTGTCCTGGCAAGTCCTTCACTCCTCTGCCCCAGGAGGAAGATTTTATTTAAAGTGCCTGAGTGAGGGGAGCGAACCTCCCATCCCCAGCAATCGACTCCTTACTTTACTGTGTTCAGCTAATGTTAGATTTTTTTTTGCAAGTTTGGTTGGCTTCCAGTATTGGGGTTGGGCAAGGAGAAAAAAGACTTCAGACTCTGGAAATGGCTGGATTTAGTTCCCCTTGCCTGGATGCTTTGGTTTTGTTTAAAAATAGACCACACCTCTGCTTTCATTATACATGAATAGGCAATTGTGTGTCTTTCCCCCATATGGGGCTAACAGCAACTGGGGAAGTGGGATTTGAATCAGAGAAATGGCTCTTTTACATGAGATTAATACAAGGTCTCATAAATTTGATCCTCTGACAAAAAAAAAAGAGACAGAGAGATTACATCCTAATCCCACAGTTATTGCATCTTGTTTTGTTTGGGCCTATCTTTCCATTGGCAACAGAACCCTATGGCAAATTCAACACAATATAAGAATAAATGTTAATTTTGCCTTTGTAAATCCATGGTTCTGAAAAGGATGCATATTTTACTCTACTGTAATCGTCAGTGAATATTACTGCAAACTGAGTCTCCCTTCTCCATACGGATAGTATACTTGCATGCCATTCTTCTATTTTTCTTTTAGAAAGAAATCAATCCACCAAAGGCTTTTAATCAATTCACATACCTTAATTTTGTTTTAATCTTTCCTCTCACACACAGATGCACATACCCCTCCTCCCCTCAGCTGGGAGTGGTCACCTCCTCCAAGCTACCACGACTAAACAAAACCCTCAGGGTTCTTGTAAGTTATCCGGGCTGTGTGACCGTGGTCTTGGTATTTTGACCGTGAAAGCCTTCGACAAAACCCTCAGGGGTTATCTCTGAAAATTTAGATGGAACAGTTTGCTCATGTAACCCAAACCCTAGGGTGCATCTAAAGAAGAAGAGTTGGTTTTTATACCCCGCTTTTTCTCTACCATAAGGAGTCTCAAAGCAGCTTACAATCACCTTCCTTTCTCGCCCCATAATGGGCACCTTGTGAGGTAGATGGGGCTGAGAGAGTTCTGAGAGAACTGTGACTGGCCCAAGGTCACCCAGCAAGGAAAGGGTTAACCTTGTGTCCCACCTGCCTTTGTCCTTTCCCTTCCCTCCCCAAAGCTCATGTGGATCACTGTCCAGGGTCCTGAATGAGCCAAAGGGTGGGTTGTGCCATCTTGTTACTTTCCCTAGTTAAATCTCACAATAGGTGGCAACAGAAACTTCTTCCCTTCTATGTTTGAAGACATTCTGAGCTCCTTTTATGCTACATCCCTACTTGAGGGTAAATCCCCTCCCCGGATTGCCACTAGGAGTGGCTCTCATGTCCATTTTTAAAATTGGGAAATGTGACTCGAGATGTAGACGTTTATATTACATTGTTTACTCTGAAGTTGGCTAATGCTAGGTTCATGCTGAAAACCATGATTTCATTAAGCATACAATGGCATTGACTGTTTAGCATAAATTGAATTTGTGAGACCAAAGGCATTATTGGGTTATCCTCAATACCCTCTGCTTATGTTTTCAGCTGGTGCACTTCATTACAAATGCACCAGTTTATATTTGTAAAAGAATGGCTGAGTATTTAGGAGTGAGCAAAACCACCAACACTGCTTCAAAAAAAGGGTTTTTATAATGCATTTGAAACTTCCTGGAAATAAACATAATGAAAGGATGCAATTTCTTTTCTTATTTTGGCCTCTTACGAAGTGAAACCAATTAAAGCTTATAATTTAATTTGCAATTATTCCAATCTTTTGGATAATGAAAGCTTAGTCTACAGAGTTTGAGGAAGATAGAAATGGTGTTATAGGCTGAGTAAATGATCTTCCCACTTCACAAGCCTTTCTTCTATATCTCAGGGACTTCTTACTCAGATACTGCCTTGTATATGTTGTCTACACCAAAGCATCTTAAACTTTGGGTCACGACCACATATGGGGTCATGCAACTGAATGTGGGGGTCGCAAAAAATTATATGTATACCAACGAATAGTTTTAAAATAAATTTCTTTATGATTTATCATCAGTAAATGTTTATTTGTATACCTATTGTATATACCTATATACCCCGGGGTAACGTAAAAATTTCTCAGGCAAAAAGGGGTCATGAGTGGAAAAAGTTTAAGAAGCCCTGGTCTACACTACCAACCTATGTTGGAGCAAGATTTGAGTCCAATAGCATTTTAGAGACCAACAAGGTTTTTTGGGGTATAAGCTTTCAAGAGTCAAAGCTCCCTTCATCAGATACAAGTAGGAATGGAGATCCTTAAGTCCTTATATCTCAGTCAGGAGGCAGGGGGGCAAAAAAAAGGGAGTCAGGATGCAAACGTCCAATGCAAAATATAGTCAGCTTGATGTGAGCAGGGCAGAAATGCTTATGGGCAGAAAAGAAAGTGCTACAGGGCTTGAATGTTGCTCTTCTACTGCAGATGAACCTGGTTACCCTCTGAAACCTATAGTGGTTTATATGGGTTTAACTATGATGGCTCCACCCAGAGAATCATGGGAATTGGAGTTTTGGTTTCTTGCTAAGAATTCTCTATTAGATGGCCCTAGTACCCCAGCTTCATTGATGGGTTGGCAAGGAGGACAAGAATCCTACAGTGCCCCCTTCTGTTGAAACTGCAGCTCCTGGGAGTTGTCACACACACACACACACACACACACACACACACCGTGCCAAGGCAACAATGCTGGAGGCAGGTGGGGAGGAGTAGCAGCCCAGTGAATGGGGGGCGGGGGAGAGATGTCAGTAAAAGATGAAGAGAAAGAATGGGGTGAAGAATGACAGAGAAGGGGTGGGGGAGAGAGAGAGGGGGCATGAGTGATAGAGGGGGTGGGGAAAGCTGAGAAGAGAAGGGTGGAGGGAGAAGAGAGGAAGCAAAGGCAGGGCGATGGGATCCCCCTCCCTGCAAGTTCCTTGCAGGTCCTCCCTTGTTAGAACTAATAGTCACATGAGTTGGGAGGCTGCAGTGGGGAGGGCAGAGGGGGTGAAATGACCTCTTCTTTCTCAGCAGAGTTGCAAAGGAGGATTCTACCCACTTCCCACTGCATCTTCCTGACCCACACGGCTAGACCACACAGCTTTCATGACGCCAGACACAAATTTTTCCAGTGTCAGAAAGGACTGCTGGGGAAAAAGATTGCAAGAAAAACCCTCAACTGTCAGTGCCTTCCATTGATGGATTGTGGGATCCACTCTAAATAAGTAATGTGGATTTGCCTCTGACAATGAAATCCATAATCAGTTTAGATATGACTTTCTTAGACATAGAAAACAAACCTATTTGTTTGAGAACCAGCATGGTGTAGTGGTTAAGAATGATGGTTTGGAGTGGTGGACTCTAATCTGGAGAACCAGGTTTGATTCCCTACTCCTCCACATGAGCGGCGGTCACTACTATCAGAGATCTTCTTTCCAAACAAACACAGTTGGATTTTTATAGAGTGAAGACCAAAGCTTAAGTAACAGTTTTAAAACCAGCATGACAAGCGCAAAAAGAACAAGGGGTACGTTAGCAAGAAAAAGGGGGAAAAAACAAAATGGCCCCAAGATTATTTTTTGCTGCTATACCTAACAGTTTGTTTCAGCATAATGAAGGAGGTGAAGAAAGAAATGAAGAAGCAAAGGGTCCAGATCTCTCTGGACACAATCCAGCCATATTTAAGATTATAAACATCCTCACTGATTTATATACAGTGGGACAGATCAGCCTATGCTGAGTTTTGCTACTGAAATGAGTGGGGCTGTGTAGAGACACAGAAGACAATGCTTTTTTAAAAAAGAATGTTTTAGGCAAAATTAAATAATTTTGTATCATACTGTTTTTAATACTTGGTTTATCAAATGGTCCTAAAAGTGCTTACAACCATCTTTATGACCCTCTGAAAACACCCTCTACAGTAAGCCCAGACCACAGATTCATGCGGATATATAGTGGGCAACGGCAACCTCATCTAATCCTGTTCCCCAGCTTTGGAAGCAGAGAAAAGAGAACATAAGGGAGAATGGCATTTATTCTGATTTCAGCCAGGTGCTTGTTTCCCATTCCTGAAAACCCAGTTAAGTCCTACACAGTGCTATAGTGCATAGGGAATATAATCACTGAACATTTTACTCTTTTATAGTCACAGTCAATTAAAGATGACCTGTCAAAGGACCAGAAAAAACCTCCAGGAGGATTAGCACTTGCCAGTTATTAGTGTCACTGCCCCTTCGGCTGTTAAATCAGTGCCAGTGTTATGAGCAGCCCAGGACACCACCAGCATTCAACCACTCTTTCGAAAAACAACTTGGGGTGGGGGGTGGGGGGGGGAGAGAGAATATCCTCCAAAATGTGATTAACTTCAATGGCTGGGCTCTCTTGTTATCCGACTGACCTAATTTCACTTTTGTCCCTCATTTCCCTGGTTGAAAGGGATCATAGGTGGTTGTTAGTAAACACTAATGAACTGCCTTTCCTAGCAAATGGCTTTGTGAGCTAATCCTGGCTACCGGCAAGAGCCCAGGCCTAGCAAAGATGGGCCATTCTCCCTTCTCAACTGGAGCAGATCTGATTGTGATAAGCCTGGCTGGAATTCCTGTCTGGGTGTTCCATGTGACCTGGGTGGCAGGAAGAGTCAGTGGAAATCATTCAACACTCTCTAGTGTCAATTTCTCTTCAGCTGTGTGTGCTACCCTGGAGACATGGCCTGCTCTGAACTTTTTACCTTCTCGCTTCTAAGGACTCTTATAGTGAAGAAGATAACCAAGTTTAGCAATCTGTGAAAGCAATAGGTGGCCACCACAACAAGTAATACATCGGTAAGATGTTAACTAACAGTTGATTGTATGATACTATTATTTAGCATTAATTTCTGATGGTGCTCTTTGGTTCATTTTTGTGATTTAGCCATCATATTTTTATGGTTTCTGGTAGAAAATGCTGCTTTATTCATGATTTACAAGACATTGTAGCCCTGAAACATCCATTTTAAATACAAGTATTTGTATGGATTATTGTCTGAAAAAAGATGAATAAATCTATATATGTGTTGTTTTGCTGCTGTTTGTCTATGTTCCCTTTTGTGCATCTTAATTGTCACGGTCTTTGGCCCGACACAATAAATGCTACTTACCTACCTGAAAAAATACATCCATATAAACCTTGCATACTCAGCCCAGTATGTAGAGTATGCATGTAGATGCATGTAGAAGAATTTATATACAAGAAATAATGAAGCATTTCACATCCTTTATTTTTTTTACTGATCTAAATTTAAAAGCAATTTAGAAAAGGGCATATTTACCTTTGATTGTTTTGTCTATCACCCTGAGCTGAAACATGTCCCAAAGCAATCAGATGTCTGTATAAGAATACTCCTGATACTTAAGAATTAACCAAAAGTAAAATACGGAATTTACAGCACAACCCTATGCCATTTACTCAGAGGTAAATCCCAATGATTGTAACAGGATCAGTATACTGATATGAAATATTTATATCCCAATCTCTCAGAAAGAAAATGCCAAAATGGTTTAAGACATTCATTAAAGCCATTTAAACATATTAAAATTACAATGAGTAAGGACCAGCAGCATAAAAATCAACAGAAGCAATCATCAGATCATTAAAAGTAGCAATAAAGAGGGCAGGTAAAGACATAAAAACTGAAATGCCCAAGTTAACTATCACTAAAAGCAATGGGAAGGGACATGCATAATGCCAAGGAAGTATGCACAGGATTGTACCCATATTCTTAACAAGTCTTTGAGCAATAAGCCATTTACACATTTGGTAGAGTATACATTCAGGTATCGTGATGGACATGAACACTAGGAATCAGGTATCCATGTAGATATATCCCTAGTTTGATGAAGAGCTGTGCCCACATGATGCTGCATATGTGGCTCCTGCCAGATCCAGTACACGTAATCCTTCTAGAAAGCCATAGCATCCACCAGGTGTGGATCGGGAGAGTGAAGGGCTGGGCTTAGTTATCTCTCTCACTTTCCTTGCCAAACTCCTTTTTGGCATAATCACTGATTTTCTGAAAGGAGTACATGGATCACAGTTGGATCAGGGCCTGGCTCTTTATTTGCAAATGTTTTGAGATAAAGTATAAAGTAAATGCAAATTAATTGCTGTCGACCATATCAAAATTGCTGTTTTGGTTTTCCTGACTTCCATTAAAAATCCCCTCCAGACTCTGTGCAATCCTTTCATGTCTTATTGCATTTGGTGCCCCTCCTTTTCCACAGGTAAACATGTCATTTATAACCCCCCCCCCAAAAAAAAACCCTAGCATCTTCCAACAAAGCTAAGAAAAATGCTTCTTTGGTCATTTACAAGACCTTTGTTCCTTATGGTCACTCACTTTTAAAAACAGTTAAAATTCTAGCCAAATAACAAAACTTTGCTCTCCAGGATAATTTCAGCTTCTCTGTGCATTTCTGGATTTTTATATATATATTTTTACATGTAAAGTTACCTTAAAGTGGTCTCCCTTTTAAAAGCCCTCTAAATGAAGGAGATAACCAATTTGTCAAGTAGGAGACCTTCTCCAATTACACCCTTTATGTTGTGGAGTATACAGACCTTACTCTGGGGCTTTGGTGATTTTTTTCTTCTTTTTTTCATGGCCAGGGCCATGTGACTGCAGATGAATAGAAGGAATGGCAGGAGGTTAAATGTGAGAACTTTGTGTTTTTAGACAGCTCTTATGCTCCTAGAAAAAGTTAATTAGGAAGTGAAACTTTAAGCAGTTGACAGCGTGTATTGTTGCCGGCTAGTGCTGTGTGACAAATACCACTGAAAGGTACTTCACTTTCTTTTGTAAACAGAAAGGTAAAGAATTTGCCCAAAAATGTATTGGTGAAGATCTGCTTTTCATCATGGTCTAACCACACAGTAAACAACTGAAATAACTTGTTTTAATAAAGTATGGTGTTGAAACATTTATCAGCATTCGCTTTCTCTCTGTTTCAAAAGCATGTTTGGGTTCCAGAAGTCCTTACCTCGAAGAAACCCAAACTGAAATTTTGTTATAAGTTTCCGTTTGGTTCAAGGCCATGAAACATTAAGGAAATGTTTGGGGTTTTAGGCAATCATACACTTGCTTTCCCAGTTGGTTAATCCAGTACGCCCATAGGTTGCAACTGTTATTATTATAAGTTTGATTTAATCACACCTTCCCATATTTGTACTGTTGACAGATGAACGAGAAATTTCTCTGCAGACCAATTACAAAAGAGAGAGAGAGAGAGAGAGAGAGGAATTTTCTGTTCTGTTTTCCATGTAATTCTTACTTGTGCACATGTGTTGTATAAGGTAAATCACTGGAAAAGGAATTGACTAAACAGACTTTTTTTGGGGGGAGTTTGTGTAATCTGACAATTAAACTTCATGGGTTTGGAGAAGTTGCACGAGTGTTCCTGAGGGAAGAATTAATTTACTGCCACCACCCCAAAGCCTTCCATGTGCATTCTGGGTTCAACTTCTAAATACTGAAAGTCAAAAACGTTCTTCCAATTTTCAGCTCGCCTAGCCCTAGACCCTTCTAAAAGTCTGCTGATTCACGTGCGTGCTGAGGGCCAAACTAGACGTTATGGTGTCTTCATGATGGTGTCCTTTTAAAAAGTAACTTTAAAATGCTGCAAGGGCCCAGTTCTGATGGGCCACACAGCACTGCACTCTGGTTTGTTTATTTACTTACAAAATTTATATTCTGCCTTTCTGCCCTCACAAAGGCCACCAAGGAAGACAACAAATTAAAACATACATAGTAAAATCACATTCAAAAACCATTAAAACCAGCCCACACCAAAACACACACACCGTTAAAATAATTAAAAACAGAACTAAAATAATATGAAGACATAAAAATAATAATTAAAACATCGGACAGGAAGGATGGATGATTGAGGAAATACACCTTTTCAATTTCTGAAACAGCCACTGGGGAGGGGGGGGGAAGAGGGAAAGCTTAAGACAGAGGAGCAGATAAATGTAGTTTATTAAATATATACACATACATAACAAAAAATCAACTACACAAAGGTAGTTTGGCTGTTGGGTAGGAAGGAGATCGGGTTGCCAACTCCAGGAATTTCCTAACCTGGAGCTGGGAACCCTAAACTGATCTTTGTAGTTGGGAGTTCCATTGTGATTCCAGGTCCCCCTGGAGGTTGGCAACCCTAGAAAGAGAGAAGGAAGCAGGAAAAGGAGAGCAGGGATAGGGGAGCTTTCAGGAAAGGGATAGAGGAAATAGTGGAGGAGGAGGAAATGAGATGCCTCCCACAACTCCTTGTGGGTTACCACTTGTTGTTCTGTAATTTGGTGATCCTAGTCCTGTTGCATTCTTCATTGGTTGTCTTATGTTGTCTGCCTGCACTGTTGTTGTTTTTTTTAATATCCTGTAATCCACCTTGAGTCTCAGCAAGAAAGGCAGACTATTAACAGATAGGATTGCCAGCCTCCAGGTAATAGCTGGAGATCTCCTGCTATTACAACTGATCTCCAGCCAATAGAGATCAGTTCCTCTGGAGAAAATGGCCGCTTTGGCAATTGGACTCTATGGCATTGAAGTCCCTCACCTCCCCATTATGCCCTGAAATTCTTCTGCTGTTCATTTCCACTCATTAAACCTCGTTTTCCCGCACATTTTCCCCCTGTCCATTTGGCAACCTAAACTGGGAGTTTCAACATCCAGCAGAAGCCATGATTTTTAGGTAAACCTTTGATGTCTAGGGATATTCTTTTGTTTCTATTGCTCCCGATTTTATTGTGAGCTTCTGTTGTCCACTGTGGGTTTATTTGTTTGTATGCTGCCGTTGGTCTTCCTTCATCTGGATTTTAATTGGTATTGTTTATTTCAGTTGACTGTTATTAGCAAGGTAGATAAATTTTAATAAATAAAATATTATTTGTTCCAAACTAAAAGTTGCTCTTGAATGTCAGTTGTGAAATTGCTCCAAGTCCCTTACACACTCCTTTGGTTGGACCCCACGGGCTTCTGTTAACTTCTTGACATATTTTTGATACTTGCATATTAAATGTTTACCTTACTGGAGAAATGGCCTCTTTTTCCAGAAGCAGATTTGACCTTTGTTTTTATTCCCTTCCTCTAATTGATACGCTGTTGATAAAGCGAAGAGTGGCTGTCTAGTTCTTCAAAGGCAGGCATGTTTGCTTTAAAGAATTTCAGTCCCACTACAGGTAGGAAATAACATTTCTCAGCATTTATACTGCTCACAAAACACCTGGATAATTTCAAATCATAAAGATGTTTGGGGTAAAAGAATGGGAGTGAACACTTTTATGTATAAGGCATTGTTGGAGGGAGGAAAGGAAGGAAAAGTTATTCTCTGTTATTCAAAGTAGTGTGTGCATTGGCACAGGAAAACAGGTGAAATTTAAAAAGAAAGAATTTTTGTAAATGGCAGTAGTCTGTCTGCAGAAGCTGAAAACTAAAGGAATGCATATGCCACAAAAAATCTTGTGATAAGATTTGCAACAGTCAGACAATTTAAATAATCTGCTTGATTCTGCCTACAGCATCTCTTCTGGCTGTGAGGAGGAACTGAGTATACAGTCACTGGAAAACAGAAAAAATGAATAGTTTTCTGTATAATCTACACAAAAGTGAGATCACACACCTCTCCAGAGGTACCTTCTCCCAGATCCTAGAGAAAGAATTCTGAAGTAGGTTAGTCTGAGAGTATATAGCTGGCCTAAGGTCACCCAGCAAACTTCCATGGCAGAGTGGGAATTTGAACTGGGGTCTCCCAGATCCTGGTGTAACACACCAGCTACTATACCACATTGGACAGTGCGCCAGTGTACATTAATATGTTGGGGCACCAAGAGGAAAGGATTAGTAGGGTTGCCAGGTCC